>NW_026606172.1:7120000-7430000 GCF_029834395.1 Sorex fumeus | reverse complement strand
GGTTCTACTTTTATCTAATTTTCTCTGTAATTAATGCTGTATCCAGTGTACTGCCTATCTGTTTTTCTTGAAACTCATTTATGGAAAAAAAGTGACTTAGCTATCTGAGTCAGTCCAGCCTTCTGGATCCCTTTTGACTTGCAATTTAATGTTATTATGTTTAATACAGAAACATCGTAGAAGGGTCCTTGTCCTTGAGAAGGCAAATTTTGTAATTTGGGCAAAGATAGAAAATTTGTTTGAAGACTTTAAAGCAATAACAAGTATTGTAAGACCATCTAAAGCATACCATTAGTTTATTTATATAAATAAATATATCAGTGTTTCAGGTAGGCATAATCTTGTTTATTCTGAATAACCAGTAAATTTCTATCATGTGTTACCATAGTATCAGAATATATTCTATGTGTTTAGCTAAAAATTGTTGAGGACATGGCCAGGGAGATAGTATAATGGTTCCCCCAAACCCTGCTAGGAGTGATCCCTGAGCACAGAATCAGGAGTAAGACCTACGTAGTGCTAGGTGTGCCCTTAAAAAAACAAACAACCCTCCCCAAAATATTATTTCCCTTCTACCCCATCTTTCCATTTCCTCCCTTCCTTTCGCATAGAATTTGTTACCTTTGTTAAATGTCAATCATGGGGTCTAATGATAGTTTTAATCATGAGTTTATATTGTATATATCTGTATAGGTTATGTTCTGATCATGAGGTAATGAGTTTTAAAAACATAACTTGATGGCTTTAACAGACTCAGGCTTTGGAAAATAGTAAATGGAAACATCAAGGGAAAACATTTTTACTGAGCTTCCAGAAAAATGTTGAGTATCATTTTAATTTCCCAAAATATTTTATAAACTATTGATTTTATTAACTTTAGAAAATATATTTTAAAAACTATGAGAGTGAAAGAAATCTTTCAATTTTACTCTGAAGCTCAATTTCTTAATTTTAATATTTATTAAATAGAAAAAAATTTATCATATAAGATTATGGTATTTAATGGCTTCTCTATATTTTTCTGAATTTCTAGTGATAGAAGCTTTGTAAATGCACAAAATCTATATCTAGAACAAAATTTGTGTGCTTATTTTGAGTGAAGTCTTTAGCGAATTTCAGTTCTTTTCAAGTTTGTTATAGCTTAAACCAATGTAGGAAATAATTTTAGAAAATTTGAAAGCAGTTTATGCAATTTAGCAGTTTGCGTATCTTATATTGAAATTGCATTATATATGATAGAATTATTGGATGCATAGAATGTATGTATCAAATATGATAAATGATCATAAGATAGGAATGATTTTAAGAAATAACTAATTGTCCCATAGTACTTAGTACAAATGATCGCACATCTCCTTTAGTTAAATGCATAAATTAAAAAAATGAGAGATATTAGCAATTTAAGTGTTTCTATTACTTACTCTGAAAGATCTCTTGAAATATAGCATTCACCTAGAAAACCCCTTAGTACTTTTTTACTCAAAATGTCTTCATTCTTTATGCTCTAGGAGCTCTCTTTGGTAGTCTGACCTAGAATTATTGATTGGTAATAGTTTAAATAATCGAACTGAGTCATTACTCTGTTTTTAACATGGCACTAAGAGGATTATATCATTAAATCATATTGTCTTCATGGCAGTTATTTTGGAACTGCAGCAGGAGAGATTGAAAGAAATTTCTAACCATCTATGGTGACCTCTACTGGTGGAAGGATAATTTAAACTTCACTTAGTCAAATTTCAAATCCTTAAAAATCTCTGCTTCTACTTGACGAACTCTAATTCTGTAGCAAATTGAGGATCTATTTTTTGTGATAAATGTTGGTCTGGTACAAGTGTAATTATTCAACTACTATTTCTTTATACATTGAAAGCCTTTTTATTATCCTGCACTTATTTTAGAAACCTCAATTTCTGAAAAATTCTACATCACTACCGTCTAACATCATGCGCATATGAAACATTGCACAATAAGTAAAGGACATTGCCTTACATATAGAGACATTTAGGCTTTCAAAAGTAGTTATGGATTGACATTACAATCACTTGTCAAAATTTTCCTTAAGATATTTTATTTTCATGGAAGTGTGTAGAGGCAATTTTCCGATTACATAAATGGAACACATACAAATAGCATCACAGTTTTTCTGTAATATTGTTGCTCTAAGGGTTTTTAATTATCATTATTTTGCTTCGGGGCCACACTTCGTAGTGCTTAGGGCTTACAACAACTGTGCTCAGTGATCTCTCCTGAAGGTCTTCAGCAAACCTTCTTCAATACTGGGGGGTAGAATCTGGGACTCACAAGTGCCCTACCCACTTTCTCTTTGTAACCTCTTCTAAGGATTTTTTGTTTGTTTTGTTTTGGGATCACACTCAGTAATGCTCAGGGGTTACTCCTGACTATGATTATGAACTCAGGAATTACTCCAGGTGGTGCTCTGGGAACCATATGGGATACTGAGATCAAACCCAGGTTCTGCTGCGTGCAAGGCTGACACCCTACTGGATGTACTATTGCTCCAGACCCAGGATTTTTTTTTTTTTAAATAGTGCTTTGCTTTGAAGAAGTAATACTAGATATACCCTTTTGAAGAACACTTCTAAATAACTGAACAGCTTTTACTAAAAGATACTGTACATTTAAATAATACTGTATTATAAGTCATAAAAATGAGCTGTAGCGATAGCAAAGCGGTAGGACGTTTGCCTTGCATGCAGCCAGCCCAGCTGAGACAGGTTCTATTCCTCCGCCCCCCTCGGAGAGCCCAGCAAGCTACCGAGAGTATCTTGCCCACACAGCAAAGCCTGGCAAGCTACCCATGATGTATTCAATATGCCAAACACAGAAACAACAAGTCTCAAAATGGAGACGTTACTGGGCCCGCTCGAGCAAATCGATGAACAACGGGAGGACAGTGCAGTTGTTTAAGTCATAAAATAAATTTAAAAATTCCTGTAAAATGTTTTATATGGCCTGAAATGAAGGTGAACAGGCTGGAGTGTCTATAGTGCTCTGGATACAATCCCAAGCACTGCTTAGTCCACAAAACAGTATTGGGTGTGATCCCTAAACACTGAGTCAGGAGGCTCTGAAGCATAGCTACATGTACCCCCACAGAAAAGTTGGTGCCCAAGATGGTCTGATATTTCTTTTATTGAATGATAGCTACTCAATTCTTTGCATTTTCATTTAAAATTGTACTTCTCATAAAATTCAAAAATGAAATGTATTATTTTGCTAAAAAATAACTCTTGCTATGATTCCTTGCTTTTATTTCTTCTAAACTTTAATACCATTGATCTAACAATCTCTTGACTTACATGTTCTTGAATTATTCTAGTGTTTCTTATTCACCATCTTTTCATCCTTCAACATATTCTGTACATAGAAGTCTTTTTTATAATCTCTCTCGAGTCTTAAAAAATTACTAGCTGATTCCTTTCTTTGTGGGGCGGGTGGAGTGTTTTGAGTTGCATCTAACTTTGTTCAGGATTTACGACTGTCTGTGCTCAGGAATTGTGCCTGGCAGTACTGTGGCGACTGTCTGTAGTTCTGGGAATTTTGTCCAAGATGATAGGTTTCTTATCTGTTATACTTGGGCATTTACCTCTTTTGTGACTTTTCTCCCTCTGTTAAAAAAAAAATAGAGTGAGGCAAGTTGGTGCTATGTTGTTATGCCTCCTGAGATATCTGTTCTCTTTCTACACCTAGCTTCATTCTGTGCTTATATTCATGTCATTATACACAGTCTGGTGACTTTTTTTTTCTGGTTTTCACAGGTCTTACATTCGTTTTCTCTTAGACAATTTATACAAGTGTTCCTATCCATTTGATTTCACTCCATTTACCCTGATTTTTGTTAGTGAATTTGCAGCTCTCAATATTAAGTGATGGTGGATGTTTCTGAAAAGAATCCTTTCTTCTGTACTAGATCATGCCTTCATGGTTTATGCTCAGAAAGGAAGTTATGAAAACAATATGCAGAAGGAATTTCTAAAAACAGAATGTAATTAGCTCTTCTACCTTGTCCAGAAATAAGGATGTGAAGAAATCATGAGTAGTAATATGGAAATTGAGATGGTAGGATTAAAGTGCAAATTTGAAATGCTTATGTATATTTAGCAAAAAAATTGTACTTGTCAGATATAAAGTTCAAGAACATTTTTGTTCAGATGAATGGATGAATGACATATTTCTAATACAAGTGGAAGAGATCAAGTGATTCAAATGTAGTACAGGAAACAAAATGCCTTATAAATAAATAAAAGTACATTGCAATATGTATTTAATTAATTTCGAAACTATATAGGAATTAACATGTAAAAGCTAGGTGTATCATAATTTAGGCTAATCTAATATAATTTATAGCACTGTAGCACTGTCCTTCCGTTATTCATTGATTTCCTCGAGCGGGCCCATTAACATCTCAATCGTGAGACTTCCTGTTACTGTGTTTGGCATATCGAATAAGTCACGGTTAGCTTGCCAGGCTTTGCTGTGCGGGCGAGATTTGAATTACATAAAAATACCTTTGGGGTTTGGGCCACACCCAACAGTGCCCAGTGCTTACTCTTAGCTCTGTGCTCAGGATATCACTCCTGGCAGGGCTTGGAGTACTAAATGTGGTGCTGGAGATTGAGCCAGGTTGGTTGCATGCAAGACAAGCTCCCTGTCTACTATGCTGTCAATCTGGACCTCAAAAAAATACATTTTGAAATTTCAGTATAGGGGTCAGGCGATGTTATATCTGTTCCAACGTGGATTCCATCCCCTGTTCCACATGGCCCCCTGAGCACCTCAGTATGGCCCTGGAGGTCACCAAGTGTCACTCAGGGAGTGCCAGAACCTGAAAAACTTTGTTTTCATAGTAACTAGCGTTGAATTGCTGAGCCAGTTTGCAAAATATTGTCATAATTGATCCCCAGGTTCACTAAGCACCTTTTAGGAGCCACAACCCCCAAATATAAATAAAATTCAGATATCTTTCTACATGGACCAATATTTTATAGCTTTGGAATTTCATGTCTTAAAATATATGAAAGCAGAAAAGCTGAAATCAAGTTTAAGAATACATAAAAAAAAACAGAGTTAAAACATACAAACTAAGAGATATCTTCTTTGCTTTTCCAATTACAGCTGAATTGCTTGTAATTCATAGTTTGGGGAATATAATGAATTGGGAAATATAAATTGGGAAATGCATTTTCTCTCCCTTTCTCTCTCTCTCTCTCTGCCCCCCTTTCTCTCTCCCTTACCCTCTCTCTCCCTTACACTCTTTCTCTCTTTCTCTCTCTCTCTCTCTCTCTCTCTCACACACACACACACACACACACACACACACCACATAGAGTCACACAGTGTCTACATAATGAGAGTTTTCTGTTCACTCTGAGAAACACATCAAGTAGAAGGTGTTCTCTCAGCAGGGTGCTGGGTCTTTTTTCGGACTTTTAAGGAGATGTTTTTCTTTTTTCTCTTCTTTTTCCTACATCTGAAGAAACATATTAGAAACCCTCCAGAGAAAGAACCATTTTCCGATTAGATGGTACCTAAAGCTTTATTTTTAAAAGTTTTTTTTAAAGTGCAACTAGTAATCTTTCCATAAAGTTCAAAAATAAACAAGCACACAATACCAGTCCAAAGTTAGCTCATAGTTATTTATTATAATTTGGTACATAAGTTGTGGCTTGAGAATTAAATTTTAATAATGGAGACTTAACATTGTTTGGTTGCAGAAGTCTTTTTAACATTTAAAATAATAATATTTTTGCATTATTCTTAATAAACGTCCTAAATGTTTGACTCATCCTGAAAAGGTGTATAACTGATATTATAAAATTTGATTTTATATTTATTCTCATGAAATAGATATCATAAGTGGGAATTCTCCTGAAATTCAGCTGTAAAAAACATCAGAGTTGGTCCTGGGAATCACATAGTGATATTTCAATTGAATCTCGATGAATTTTAGGGTTAGAAGTGTGGCAGTTGTTTAAGGGGAGAAATGGCACTACAAATATGAAGACATGTTAATTATAAAGAAACTTCTGTGCCGTACCAGAAATTTGAAATTTATAAATAATTTTAAATAGCAAAGGAAGTCAAATGGAAGGATATCAGATGTGAATTTTATAGGCCTTATTTGGAAAGTGTGGTATAGGACATTAGAGAAGGATGAGAATAAATACAGGGAGACAGTTTACTTTTACATTACCTAAACATGGATCAAAGACACTATGAGACATAATGAATGAATACATATTTGGGACATTGAATTGATCAAAACTTGTGACTCGATCTGATAAATATAGATAAATAAGAAATTTACTGGTTCCAAAATTTCTACTTAAGACACCATATTTTAGAAAAAAAAAGAATTAACAGTGGATTTTTAGGGTAGAAAATATGTAGCTATTGCCATTCTATATCATTTTGTGTACACCTTTGTATATAAATTCTACACTGGAAACATATCCTGAGTACATTCTCTAGTTATTCATTCTTTCCTTCTAGTCTGATCATTCTTTCTCTTAACATGTTTCCTGGTTTGTGCTGTAAACGGTATGAGCAAGAGGGACCACATATTACAAGCCAGGAGATGGAAATAGCCCAAATTTTTAATGACAGATGCATGGATAAAAAATTGTATATATAAACACAAAGAAGAACTATGTGGCCTAAGAAAAAAGAGGAAAGCGTGTAGTTCCCTGAAATATAGATGGAAACAGAAAGTATAATGTTAAGCAAAATGAGAGAGAAAAGAACGGATACCAGATATTTTAACTCATCTGTGGGACATAGATAAATAAGACAAGGGGAAGTTTTACCTTGGCCTAGAGAACTGAGAATGTCAACTATAACAAGTAAGGGGGAAATGAATAAGAGGAAATGATTAGGTGTGCTGGAAGTAACAGCAGGCATTGGTGATGGTCTTAACATATTTTTGTGGTGACAATTGTGCATATCAAAACCATAAGTATTAGCACTACTATAGACATATTCCAAACTATAATATTTTGTTTGTTTAGAGACCTTTTTCAAGAGGGTGGGTGATAACATCTTATACGTTAGTGGATAGACTTTGGCATAGATGGTGTGGTGTTATTGGGATATTTTATGCTTAAAATTAATATTTTTAGTATTGTAAATCATGGTGAACAAATAACAATCAGTGGGGAAAGGTAGAATAGTACTATTCTAACTTATGTTTCATTTTATATGCCAGTTAATATATTTAACTGTATATGAGTTTATCTATATGTATCCCTCTCCTGAAGTCTGTAATGTCCCGTTTGGTGTAAATTTTATTCCTTACCACATGCCTTTTAAAGAATGTTTATATTTATTCTTGACTCATGCTAATCTCCTGTTTTCCTAGCATTAGGAAAACATTTAGATAAATACACCCTTGAGCATAGTACCTGATTTCAAAACTCATTTCCATCCCATGTACCTCTTTTATTTTCTTTGTGCATATTAAAATATGCTAATTTACTTATATAGGTCAATTTCTGATGTATTTGGAAATTTGTAATGCGCTATTATTAGATCTCCATGATTTTAAACATTCTGCTTTAATTAGAGATTTTTATGTAGACTTTTCCTTAAAACAAAGATACTGATTAAAATTTGATAAAAACATATATGGCATCTGATTTTGCAAAAAAACAGTTAAACAATCTGACTGCTTTGATATTAGCAGTATCTGTTAGCAGTATCCAGGTTGGAGATTTGAGACATTCAGAATGATAATCGAAGTATATCAATAAAGCCTTGCTGATGATGAGACAGAAATCAAACAATGTGAAAGAACATTATCTACTTAAAAAAGTGCATAAAATTAACTAGGAACCAAAAAAAGGGGGGGCAGAATACAAAGGAAGAATAGCATGAATCAAGTGACCTTCCTGCAAACTCATGGTAAAATCTGCTTCTACTTGCGAACAAAACAGGGTGGTTCAGTAGCCTAGTCAATGACAAGACGATGCAAGGATGCAAAAGGTATATTTTTACAATACAAAGGGTAACTGTTCAAACAAATTTTGACAAGGGCATTGTGAAGGACACTAATGCATTCGGCTTTGAAAATGTGTTTTTTGTGGGTTACATATAGTTTGACATGATACCAAGAAGACATGCTGTTGTAAACTGATCGATAGTATGTTGGTTGATCGAGTGGAAAAGCAATATGATTTAGAAAAAAGGGTTACTCTAGGGGTCTTATTAGAGTATATAAAAGCTTAGGAAGCTTACGCAGTCAAAGGAAAGATGAATTGGCACTGAGCTGCAATAGAATTCATGGACATGACTAGAAATTTCAAAAGAGCATGTTTTTTTTTTCTCCTGCTACTTAAACCTTCATAGAAGCTTCAAAGTTTAGAAAATTTGTAGTATTGCTACCATTTATTTTAGAGATCAATACTAGTGAATCTGCTTCAGTGTATTAATATTTTGCTTTGATTTAAAAATAATTCTATTTTATAAATTCAATCATCGCTTTTTTGGAAAACTGATCACCAACTTGTGGATTAGGATAAAAATAGCTATTCTAGAACAAGAGATGTGACTTAACAATGTAATGTTTGCTTCTGATATGTGAGGCCCTGGCAATACACACACACGCACACACAAAACACACACACATGCATATGCACATGAACACACACACAAATAGTTGTAATAAAATATAGATTTTTCCAAGTAATTGTCATCACAATCATAATTTAATTCTAACTCAAGTGGCATATGGATAGATTTTTATTACTACAAAGAAACGGCCTGGCAAAATTGAGCATTTCCTGATTTCTATGCTTAAAGTATAGGCACTATGACTGATTTCAAAAAAGGATATTGAAATCACTGATCACAACTTTCAGAAGTGATGCATACAGTAGATCTTCACAGATCTGGTAGCTCCAGGTCCAATGTATCACAGAATTTGGATTAAAGATATCATTTCAAGAAAGATGGCATATCATTACTTCCCATAAGGGGTCTTTGCAGAGGAAGAAGCTAAGGGTTCATAAACAATTGGGTATGTCCTGGGTTTCAATTTTCTTATGCATAATGTTGTTTTTTGTGAGATGTATATAAAATAATGCACGTGGAAATAATTATTCTTAGTTATTCATCTTTCAAAATGTTTTCTTGCTCATTTATAATTCTAAGAAATAAGTAGGTTTTATTGTCAATTAAGTAATTTCACCACTTACAATGATTGTATTTTATAACTGAAAGAATTTTGAGGGATAGGAGATAACCAGTCAAATTCATAAGTTGAATTGCTTTATTAGCACAGGAAAGTTTGTTTTGAGACTACATCTGAAGTGACTAGTTTAATTTCTGCCTATCATGTTATTGTATAACAAATTGAATCGAAAAGTAATAGTTCAGTCAACCAGGAGAAGTCTCCAATATAAGAAAAAGTGGATCTCTAGTGAACATTAAATATAATTTCCTGAAAAAATTTTAAGTTGCTAAATATTAAACAGGAAGAAGAATATGCAGTTAAGAAAATGAAGTTTGCTTAAAGTAACAGTATGTTCAGATAAAAAGATGCCTCATGTTACTATGTACAATTTGAGAAAAGATAGTGGGGCAGTAAGATTAATGTTCATCTTCTTTACTTTTAACATTCATATTTAAAAATATCCACTTAAGGTATCATTTCAAATAGGAATAATTGTCTGAGCTAGTAAAAACCTTCACTTTGTAGCAACAATTGTATATATTTTCCCTCTAAAAATATACTGTGTAGAAACAAATATATTTTTTCAAAAATTTTGCATTTGAATAGAGTGAAACAATGTATTTCATAAAAAAGCAAAATGTGCAAAGTGAGTGAAAACATTGGTAACAAGAATTCTGTTTCATCCTTTCATGTTAGTATGGAAACACCATTCTATGTTACATACTTTTCAGGGCTTTTTTGAGAGGACTAAAAAGCCAATGAGATAAAAATAGCACTTTTTGTGATATCAGTGCATGCCTATAGCTGATGATGCTTTGTTCTTTAATCATCTCCCCTAATTAGCATTATAATCATTCCCCAGTTAAAAAGTACCAGGGTAAAACTCTTGAAAGTCAAAGACCTAGGGGATAGTACAGCATCTAATTCACTTTCAGTGATTCCTGAGTGCAGAACCAGGAGTAAGCCCCGAACACTGGTGGGTGTTGCCCCCAAACCAATAAATAAATTAAAAAAATAAAAGATTGTAAAATAAGAGTCAATAAATAAGCAAGGGAGGCCATAAACCTATCTATCCTTTAGTTAAATCCCTCATAAAGGAAAAATAACATAATTGAGAATAAAAGATACTCTTTTAGAGATCAAGTGAGGAAAGTGAAGGATTATAATAACTAGATAGTTTTGACACATGAAACAAAATGTTTATAATTTGAGTAAAATAAAAGTTGGGCAGTAGTGTTTCTCCAATTTTCAATCTGTTTTCCATTTTCTTTCTTTTTTCTCTCTTTTTAAACTATGTATGTTCATTTTCTTTTTTCTATGTACAGGAGCTCTGTTCAGTCTTGTCTGTTCTTTCTGCTGGCTAAGCAACTCAGAGACAGCTTTCGATTTACATTCTTATCATGTAATTTTTAAGCTGATAATTCTAATAAGCACTTTGCCAGTTCCCCTACAGATTTTTGCCACCACCTCAAGCTTTTCACATTTTCTATTGAAACTTCACTTTACATTGCCTGTCATTTCTCATAAATTTCTGAAACTTTCCTTTTTCTGCTGTTGTGTTACTGGTGGAAATAGCAGTGTGGAAATGTTATTTCTCTTTCAAGTTTAAGGTTTTGAGATATATATGTATATGTATATACATATATATGTGTGTGTGTGTGTGTGTGTGTGTGTGTGTTCAGATGTTTTTTAGTTTTAAAACACTTTTCACAAAAGTGAGAGTAACTCTTAAAGTACAAATGTTTTTATCATTTGTCCAGGCAGTGTTGTTTGGAATGTAAATTTAAATTCTCATTCTGACACTGTGTTACTTACAGCTAGATGATACATAGGTAGATAGATAGAAATATGTAGTGTTGTTTCCACCATAAAATCTTGCATTTAATAAAATATCAAACTTATAATAAATGACTCTCCTTTGCTTTCAAAGTTCAATTCAATTTAATCTCAATAGTCTTCAGGAAGAAGATATTTTGTAATATAGCCATATAATCACCACAAACACACACACACATATCCCTAAGACTAGGTTTCTCAAATCTCATAAAGTCTACATAAAATTCTCAAAAACTCTGTTTAAATTTATTTGTGGGTCTTACTACTCACAAATTCTAATTCAAGAATTCTCACAAATGGGCATATAGACAGACTTTGCAAAATATGAGCTAGGAAATAGGAAATCTAATGATAAAAATATCTATAAAACTGTTTCACTACTTTTTTCTACAATTCTAGAACAAGAATAAGATGGTTAATAAAAAAAGCTTTCAGGCAGAATTTTTTAGGCATTTTTTCCCCCTCCACAGTTCATGTGATATGAGTGGTAAGTATAATTTAAGTACACTTTAGTAAATTTTGCTCATGTTGCACATTTTAGAGTATGAGTTCATGAAAGCTATTAATTGAATTACTGAATATAAATTGTGTACTTCAAATACAATTTTAGCCTGATGCCTTGATTTTAAGGTTATGATTTGTATACAAATAAACACCAAGACCCATCTGCTGTAAGATCAAAGCTTGTTAAGGGAGACTCATGTTGTTAGTAACATACATAAATATATTAGACTTTCTCTTAGGGATAAAGCAACAAGAATATTTAATTATTGCAAATTTGTGGGGGAAACAGTGTATAATACATTATTTATTGTTGCATTTCATGCTAGATTAAACAGCATCATAGTAGTGCCAATGCCACTTAGAAACAGAAGCATTAAAATAGAACTCCCCAGAGGAGATCAAATCATCATAAATTTTACTGTTTTATAGCAAAATATTTCTTTGTTGCAAAAATTTACCATATCTTTTACATTTTTTCTTATAAAATAGCTAGATTAACCATATGCTACAATATAAAATTTTACTCTTTTGTAATATAAATGAGATCCAGATGTCAAAAAGTATTTTTTAAAGAATGTAGATACCTCTAACAAACCTTATTCTCAGAGTTTTCTATCTTACAAAGAATTCTACTTGTATTGAGGACAAAATGAATTCTAGAATATCTTCACTTTATAATTTCTATGCTTTGAACTATAGCCTTTCGTTGAAATTATACTATGCATCAGCAGACGGGTTGAGGATAATTATATTTATTAACTACTAACAATATTTCCCACTTAAGAAATTTTAACTAAAGCTAAATACGGAATACCTTAGATCAGTAGATATGAGAATTGATTTCATGATGCATCCTGCAGGGATGTTAGCAAG
This sequence comes from Sorex fumeus, assembly GCF_029834395.1. Classification (NCBI taxonomy): domain Eukaryota; kingdom Metazoa; phylum Chordata; class Mammalia; order Eulipotyphla; family Soricidae; genus Sorex; species Sorex fumeus. The sequence goes on along the minus strand of NW_026606172.1, from coordinate 7,417,594 downwards.
TAAGAAAATTTCACACATTTACACTGGGCCGATCCGAGTTCGATTCCTCCGCCCCTCTCGGAGAGCCTGGCAAGCTACCGAGAGTATTCGATATGCCAGACACAGTAACAACAAAGTCTCCAATGGAGACGTTACTGGGCCCGCTCGAGCAAATCGACGATCAACGGGAGGGCCTTTACCTTTACCTTTACCTTTACCGTAACAGAAAATGTTTGTTAGATCAATCCAATGTGTATCCCAATAATATTGTATGGCTACTAATCTCCAAATTCCTGCCTTTCTCCTAATGTTCTGGGCTGGAGCGATAGCACAGCGGGTAAGGCGTTCACCTTACAAGAGACCAACATGGCCGACCCGAGTTCGATTCCTCCGCCCCTCTTGGAGAGCCCGGCAAGCTACCGAGAGTATTCGATATGCCAGACACAGTAACAACAAAGTCTCCAATGGAGACGTTACTGGGCCCGCTCGAGCAAACTCAAAGAAGCAACAAAAAGAAGAATATGGGGTATTGCTTACAGAATTCAAGGTAATTTGTAGGGAAATTAGGGATAAAATTTGAAATGTGAAGAAATATTTCATGAAACTATACTGGCATAATTAGTTTCCCTAATTAAAAAGCACTTTTCTATATGATATATATGTATAAAATATTAAATTTTGAATACAGATGAGATTTTTAAAACTGTCATTCATTGTAATTCTAGAGTTAAATATCACATCAGGAAAATGTAGTGTATCCTAAGTAGTTTCAAGTTATTCTTGAGGATAGTGAAATAAATGTAGATCGAGCCTTCTTGTTGTTGTTGTTTGTTTGTTTTAATTTGGTAGCATTGTGGTGGACCCGCCTTGCAGTACTCACAGTCTATCTCTGCTCTCTGCTCTATACTCAAGAGTAACTTCTGGTCATTTTCAGAAGGCTGTATGTGGTAATTCAAATCCAAGTTGACTGCTATAAGTTCATACAAAATAATTGAATTACCTTCTCTACTCTCTCTCCAGGATACAGCTTTTATTTCTGTCTCCCTCAACTTTGCTTTTCAACAGTATTTTATTCAAACAAAATCTATGATTTTTGAAGAAACATGATATGCTTTAAAGTTTGAGATTCAGTTTGAGATTATATGAGCACATAGAAATATTATTTTTGTAGAGTATTAAAATTTTTATTGAAATTTGTTTAAATACAGTAAACAAAGAACTCAGACGTCACTGAATTTAAAATCTTAATATCATAAGGTGTTATATTTTTAATTTCTATATACTTTACTGGATGGGGCGATAGCACAGCAGGTAGGGCATTTGCCTTGCATGCAGCCAACCCAGACAACCTGGGTTTGATTCCTCTGCCCCTCTTGGAGAGCACAGCAAGCTACCGAGAGTATTTTGCCCGCACGGCAAAGCCTGGCAAGCTACCAGTGATGTATTTGATATGCCAAACACAGTAACAAGTGTCAAAATGGAGACATTACTGGGAAAAATGGAGACATTACTTGAACAAATCGATGAACAATGGGAGGACAGTGACAGTGACAGTGATATTCTTTACTGGCTATTGCTTCTTACATAGGAGTAGAAAACAAAATAACAATAAATTAACTGCATCACTTGTCAAACCTGCTTGCAAATCCTGCCTTTTATTTCATTCTTGTTCATTCACACTACAGTCAACTTTCTCACAATTCTGAAAGTTCAAAAATTACAGATCGTGCTGTTGACAAGACAGATCTTAGACTTTCCAACCCCCACAGCTGAGAGAAATAAATATTTGTTAAATCACCCAGTCTTAAGGGATCTGTTACAGCAGCTCAAGATCACTAAGCAAAGTAGCCTAACTGATGTCATTCTGCCATATATTTTCATATACACTTTAGTTAAAGCACTCGACAGTAACGTACATACCCAAATATTTCTTACCCCATCCGGCGCGATAGCACAGCGGTAGGGCGTTTGCCTTGCACGCAGCCAACATGGCCGACCCAAGTTCGATTCCTCCACCCCTCTCGGAGAGCCAGGCAAGCTACCGAGAGTATCTCGCCCACACGGCAGAGCCTGGCAAGCTCCCCGTGACGTATTCGATATCCCAAACACAGTAACAACAAAGTGTCCAATGGAGACGTTACTGGGCCCGCTCGAGCATATTGATGATCAACGAGAGGGCCTTTACTATTGCAAATGGATTTTAAACTGTATTCATCAGTAATGCGACAAATAAAATTAAGCGAGACGATGAGATTTTTAGTAAAAATGCTTTGAATAAAACTGTAATGGTGGATTATGTCTGTAATGTTTTCTCAGACCCAGTGGCAATGCTTGGGACCAAATAGAGATTGGTTGATGAGATAGGAACATTCCTGGGATCAAAAATCACCTTGAGGGCTGGAGTGATAGCACAGTGCCTTGCACGGTCAACCTGGGTTTGATTCCCAGTATCCTATATGGTCCCCCAAGCACCGCTAGGAGTAATTCCTGAGTGCAGAGCCAAGAATAAGCCCTGAGCATCTGGCTGTGACCCAAAAAGAAAAAAAAAAGATCACGCTAGCCCCCAAGTGCAGAAGGCAGGATTTATGGCCCACCTAGTGCCAGGATGCCATTAGCCTGCATTCTGTGCTTCCACAATAGACCCTTTACAGATAACAGAAGGCCAGACCAAACAAACTGTCCTCCTGGTCTTTGTTCCCTTCCTAACCCCCTTCCTTCCATTCCCTTCCCACCCAAGACAAATTAAAATCCCTCTTAGCCTTTCCCAGGGTAAGACTCTACTCATGCCTCACCAGAGGTCTGTAGGGAGTGCACCTCAATAAAGTCTCCTAGTTCTTCACTTTACTCATCTCTGTCCCTTCCTATGTGCTGCATGAGGTATCCAAACTATCAGCATCCTTATTCTGATTGCCGAAGGAACACTGAAGGCAGTGAGATCCCTGGCTAGTTAGTTTTACTTTTGGAGGCCTGTTGAGGGGACTTCCTGTCATTAATGTTAGCTATAGATTAGCAGGAGCAGATTAGTTTATCTGCTAAGAATAAGCAACATTGAGAATTGTCTCTTACGCCCTCAGCTAGATTAGCTATTTGAGAGGGATATGTGAGCTCTCCTCCATGATTTTCACCTGGGATCTGTTATGGTGGATCAGAAAGCTGGTACAGTAGATAAGGCTCTTGTCTTCCATGGATCCCACCAGGTTACATTCCTGGTACCACATTTCATCCCTTGGCTCTATTAGTCGTGGTTCCTGATTTAAGAGTCAGCAGTAAGCCCTGCTCACACTGGATGTGGACCCCAAGAAACAAAATAACAAATGAATAAATACTCAATCGTAATCTCACTAGGGCCATTGTCATCCAGTGACTCCCCCAACCGTGTTGTCAGAAAGTTGGGAGAGGTGAACAGTCTAGACAATGAACTCTGACAATGAACTCTGAATGATATTTATGTTTCCTGCCCCAGTACAGGGATTCAAGACTGGGTGCTATGTAAGTGTCTTATGATTGAGATTGTTCCATGAAGTTCCCATCCATATCCCCAGAGTAATATTTTGTATCTGTAGTAGGTGGTTGTTGGGGAATGTTGCCATGCTCCACAGGTAGTAGGTAGGATTCTTTTTTTTTTTAAAGCAAGAGAATTTCTTTGTCTCGAGTGTTTTGGGGTGTTGTCTTTTGTCCCTTCCTTTTTGATCTTTGTTCATTGGAGATTCAAGTTAATTTTCTGTGTTGATTAATCTAACTTTTACTCAGTGCATATCGGGAGTTGGGACACAACCAACAGTGCCCAAGGCTTTTTCCTGACTCTATACTTAGGCTTACTCTTGGTGCTGTTGGCGTTAAGCCTGGGATTATGGGTTCCCAAATGCTGAGATGGACAGAGATACAAACTCTATAATGAAAAACAAGAAGGAGTTTTATTCCAGTTATTTCTCTCACCCACAGAATGGTCTCTTGATAGCGACACCAACTTCAGGCAGCAAGCAGTTTATAATAGGGTTTGATTACATAGGCAGTACATGCTTTACTGTTTCAGAAAGAAATCTTACTTAATTACCAAGCAAAGATATTTTCACAAGTGTCTAGGGTAACAGTGGTCAAGCAATAGTCTAAGAATAGTTTCCACTACCAGTTTATGGCTACATATGCTATTCTTTCTTTTAGAGTTAACAAAAGATAATTTCTGGGGCATTTTAACTGAGGCTTAGTGATTGATTGAGCCCTTTTATTGGGCCCAGGAACTTCCCAGATGGGTTCAGGTTGGCTAGCTACACATTGTTTCATTGCTGGGAAACAGAGACCGTTTCAGTTCTAGGAATTGAACCTGAGGCCTACTTGATTTTGCTGGTTTCTGACACCTGTCACAGAGTCAGTTTCACCCTTACAGTGGAATCATCTGCAAAAGCTAGTATCAAGTCTATCTCTTCTGCATCTCTTCTGGTCATGCACTATTGCTTGACCACTGTTACCCTAGACAATTGCCAAGTAAAATACCTTAATCTGACCCTGATTAGTCCAATTTTAATGTAGAATAGCTGTAATTGTGAGAGGAGGTCAACAGTTTCTTCCTATTAAGTCTTGTTAGAATAGCTTCTACAATTTCAAAATCATTATAGTTTCTCCTGACACAAAAATTAGAAAAATTAAAAAGGAAGTCATATCCCAGATAAGTATAATCAATAATTTCATTGCCCATTGTTTTATATCTATCTATGATAGTGATGGTTATACATTCACATTTTCAAGACAAACCTCACTCATTTAAACCATTATCACCTAATACTGATCTTTTGCTATGAATAAAACATGCATGCGGTTGATTAAAAAATATACTACCTTTTGATATGAACTTCTATTTTGATATATATCTGTTCTAGAAAGACAAGTCTGAGCAACTGCTCTAAGTCTTGAGTAATAGTTTAAACAGGATAGAATAAAGTTTCACTTTTATTCTATTGCCGTTAATCAATTTTTTCCCCTCATCACTGATCCCACTTAGGATTTCTAACTTATTTTGCATGTGTATTTTATACATTTATAACAAAATATCTTATGAAAGTATACATAACAGCTTTCAAATAACAAATAATAATTGTGATAATTATTTTATAACAATAAGAAAACAATGATAAAATATCATAATGATAAAACAGCTATCATTTTAACATTAAACTTTGCATTGGTTCTAAAGCTTCAGTATGATTCAAAATCCCTCAGTGTCTGAAAGTATTCAGACACTGAGATTCTGTCTCCTGAGGCAATTTGACTGTGTAGGTCAGATCAGTGCTTATGAATGAGCATTTCTAGATATATCTCAAGAGCTGTAATATTGTTTAGCCTCTAAACCACAGTTTAAGATCTCACATACCCAATAATATTACTGATTGCAAATCCTGCCAAAACTTCAAGTAATAAAAATGTTTTCACCCTGGAATCAGAGTCTCATTATGACAAAGAGTATGCTATGCATTCCTTCTTAGATTTCTATTTTGAGGAGGTTACCTAAGGAAAAAAACTACCTGTTATTCACCAAGTCAATACTGGTATTCAGTATCTTAAACTTTAGTGAAATTAAATTGAAGGAAAATCACATAATGTATGCTTGACTATAATTTTGATTACAAATGACCGTCATTGCCATCTCTAAGTAACCTTAGAACCTCTCTTTTCATCTTGAATGAGTATCTATTATATTCTGTGGTCAGATTTCCTAAAATGATTAGTCTTTACAATTGTAGCACTGTCCTCCTGTTGTTCATAGATTTGCTCAACCGGGCACCAGTAACATCTTCATTGTGAGACATATTGTTACTGTTTTTGTCATATGGAATATGCCACAGGGATCTTGCCAGCCTCTGCCTTGTGGGCGAGATACTCTCGGTAGCCAAGGATGAGAGGGACGGAGGAATCAAACCCAGGTTGGCCGCGTGCAAGGCAAATGTCCTACCCGCTGTATTATTGCTCCAGTCTCTACAATTAAGTATGTAAAATTTAGTTTTGACTTTTAAAAAACTGAATTTGTAGAATAAAGGAACAAGGATCATGGATTACTTACAGTTCTCCAGAGACAAAATGTTGGTGACATTTTATATCATTTCTATTTGTGAATCATCAGAAAACAGCAGGTGGGGAGGGGGAGTTGCCATCCAAATTACTATACATAAACATATAAGGTGCATCATGGAAAAAGCTATATTAATTTACTCCTTAATAATTAATAAAGGCAATTACAGATAACAGAAGACCAGACCAAACAAAATGTACTACGGTCTTTGTTCTCTTTCTACGCCCCTCATTCCATTCCCTCCACACCCAAGACAAAGTAAAATCTCTCTAAGCCTTTCCCAGGGCAAGACTCTAGTCCTGCCTCACCAGAGGTCTATGTGAGGCAATATTTGGTACCTAGAGATTAAATCATGAAACATGTTTAAGAGTCATGCTACTAGTGCTTACTTTGGAAACAATAAGTAAATAAAAGAGCAAGTGGGCCTAGGAGATAATGCAACAGAGATAATACACTTGCTTTTCAGGCAAGTTGGCCTGTGTTAGCTTCCTAATACTAAGTACCCAAGCACCCTCAGGAGTTACTCCTGAGCACAGAGTCAGGAATAAGCCCTAAACTAATCCACATATGGCCCCAAAACAAAACAAAGTAAGATTTAAAAAAAGGAGAAAGTAAGAATGTTAGTGTGTAGGGAAAAAAATACTGTAGGTATAAAAATGACTTTTTATGCTACTTTTTAAATTTTGTCAGTGCTAATGCATGTTGTACATCCCTATCTTGTCTTATCTAAAGAGGTGTATGTAGATTTCATTTAGAGGTAGTTCTGTGACCATGTTCTTTGTAACAGTGTTGATACCATTGAAGCTTCTTACAATGGAATTGAAATTCATAAGAGATGCATATTTTATTCAATAACGATCACAATCATGATCATCCTGTTGTTCGTGGATTGCCTTGAGCAGGCACCAGTAACGTCTCCTTCGTCCTAGCCCTGAGATTCTAAGAAGTGCCACATTCAAGGCTCTTTCAGGGTTAGGAGAATGAGACCCATCATTGTTACTGGTATTTGGCATATTGGGTACACCACGGGGAGTTTGCCGGACTCTGCCGTGTCATATTTTATTCACTGTCACTGTCCTCCTATTGTTCATCGATTTGCTCGAGTGGTTCAGTAACGTCTCCATTGGAGACTTTGTTGTTACTGTGTTTGGCATATCGAATACGTCACGGGTAGCATGCCAGGCTCTGCCGTGTGGGCGATATACTCTCAGTAGCTTGCCGGACTCTCCAAGAGGGGCGGAGGAATCGAACTCGGGTCGGCCATGTTGGCTGCGTGCAAGGCAAACGCCCTACCGCTGTGCTATCGCTCTAGCCCTGTCATATTTTATTAGTTATTAGAAATAATTCTTTATACAAACCATGATCTTAATGTTTTTCAAAATGTCTAGATTTAGTGATTCAATAAATTTTATATTTAAGATGAGGAGGGAATAGGATAATGTGACCTTTGAGAGAGATTATATTTCACGATCATATAATTTTAGATAGCAGAATAAGCAAAGTCGAGTAAGATTGGAGTATTTGGGTAGTTTGCACTTCATAGAAGGCCTATATACTATCTCTTCATCCTCCATTCCTGTAACCTGTATTTTGTATTTATTCTGAAAATAGGGCATTTGGCATTAAAAGTGATCATCACTAGTGCTTTAATGTATTTCTGTATACAAGTGTTTCTATTTATAAAAGTGTAGGCAGTATTTTGAAGCTAATTTAAATTATGGTTGTCACCTATTGAAATTAATTATTTGACATGTATAAATTAATTTATGCAAAAGAATCATGTTTTCAAAGCCCAAGAAGGATGAAAAACATTTACTCTCTTATGTTTTTTCTCAAGTAGAATATTGATGACTAAAAGGTATTATTCTGTGGTGCTTTGATATGTCCTGAAAATGTGCATTCAAACTGATTGCCTATAACTGATAATCATTCATTTTTCCCTCTGTTAATAAGTTTTTTTTTATTTGGTACACTCATTGTGTTTTGCTTATGAAGCAGTATTTTGGATCCATTGCCGTATTGTTCAAAAATTATCTCCAACACCTAATTACTATATTAAACTTCTATATAGGTTAATTTGAATTGATCAGTTTTCAAAGCAAGAAAAAATGGAGCAATTATGAAAGTAAATATGGCATGTAATTATTTTTCTGTTCAACCAGAAAAATTGCATTAAATATCAAATCTGAGATTTATTTAACCTATTTCTTGATCTTTTATGTTACTATTGTTTTGGAGTAAAAGGTAAAAAAATTGAAAAAGTATTGAAAGTATTGAAAGCTTGTTTGTACCTTACTTGTCACTTACAACTTTAGGTTTTGTATCCTTTATTCTTTCACTAAGGGGTTGAGAGGTTTAAATATTCATTTTTGTATATATTATAAATTTACACGTGGCTGGAGCAATAGCACAGCAGTAGGGTGTTTGCCTTGTGCACAGCCAGCCTGGCCGAGCCGGGTTTGATTCCTCCGCCCCTCTCAGAGAGCCCAGCAAACGACCGAGAGTATCTCACCCACACGGCAAAGCCTGGCAAGCTACCCATATTATATGCCAAGCACAGTAACAAGTCTCAAAATGGAGACGTTACTGAGCCCGCTTGAGCAAAATTGATGAACAATGGGAGGACACTTTAATTAAAAAGTTGTTTATGTGTTACAATGTGTAAATATAAAACTTTTATATCATATTCTAAATATACAAGGACTATAAAATTATTATAATAATTGATATTTTAAACTTTTGTTATTTGATAAAAAATTTAAAAACCAAAATAAGTATTATTCTTTTCTATTTTAATTTTTAATTATTTATCTTATTTATTTTTTATTTTATTAAATAACCGTGAGATAGTTACAGGCTTGCATCATTGGGTTACAATCACACAATGATCAAACACCCAACCCTCCACCAGTGTACCTTTCCCACCACCAACATCCCCGGTATAGCCCCCCTTTCCCACCCTCCCTCTGCCTCCATGGCAGATACGATTCCCCATATTCTCTCTCTACTTTTGGACATTATGGTTTGCAATACAGACCCTGAGAAGTTATCATGTTTGGTCCTTTATCTACTTTCTGCACACAGATATCCCATCCCGACCGATTCCTCAAGCCATTTTTTTCTTAGTGATCCCTTCTCTATTCCAGCTGCCTTTGCTCATGACGCAGGCTTCCAGCTATGGAGCAATCTATCTGTGTCATGTATCTACTATCCTTAGGTGTCACCCTCGTGTTATGTTGTTTTATAGTCTACAAATGAGTGCAGTCCTTCTATGTCTGTCCCTCTCTTTCTAACTCATTTCACTTAGCATGATAACTCTCCATGTCTATCCATTTATTAGTGAAGTTTATGACTTCATCTCTCCTGACAGCTGCATAGCATTCCATTGTGTAGATGCACCAAAGTTTCTTTAACCAGTCATCTGTTCGAGGACACTTGGGTTGTTTCTAAATTTTGGCTATTGTGAATAGTGCTGCAATGAACATATAGGTACGGATGTCATTTCTACTGTGCTTTTTTGCATCCTTGGGATATATTCCCAGAAGTGATATTGCGGGGTCATATGGAAACTCAATTTCTAGTTTTTGAAGGGTTATCCATATTGTTTTCCAGAAAGGCTGGATTTGTGGGCATTCCCACCAACAGTGAAAAAGCGTCCCTTTTTCCCCATATCCACACCAGCACTGGTTGCTTTTGTTGAAATAAGTATTATTCATGAAAGCAGAATAGGTTCAATCATTTTTCATTAAAATAGCTTACCAGTCCTCTAAACACATCCATGTTATAGATTCTTTTCAAACTTTCTTAAATCAATATTAATGGAAATATTCATCTGTGAGGCTTTTTACATATTTATGTACATCTTAGAGATATGTGAGTAATTTATAAACTAATTTAGCTCATGTTTCTTTATCAAATGAGGAAAATAAAAGATGCTAAAATCACTGTTATGGTTGGACTATACAATTGCCTATTTAAATGTTCCCATAAACATGTCAGCATTTAAATACAACTAATTTCAAATAGCTTACATTTTCCCATTATATACTAGCTTTGTCATACTATATTTTATAAAATTTAATAAAACTCCAGTTTAGTAGGAGTCCACTTTTAAAAAAAATTACTCAAGATAGCATCACAGAGTGAAAGTATAAGACTAATAAAAATGTTGTTCAAAATACTTCCAAATAGGAAAGCACATATTATTAAAATATGAGTATATGAGACCTTGAGCATACCTCCTACTCTAAAAGCTCTTGTTAGTGTTTAAATCAATAACTGTCATTTGTCCCACCTTATTCATTGTGTGTAATTAACTCCAAGAAAAGAAATGATAAAGGGTATGAATAGAATGTTCTGGTAACTATTAGTTACCAGGTATCTTGATACTCTCTTGGGATTATTAATGCACATAGCTGACCTGGATTCAATCCCCAGCACACATCTGGTCCCCTTAAGTACTACCAGAAGTGACCCTGATTGTAGAGACAAGGTTACACATTGTCGGTTGTTACCCAAATGGAAAACAAACAAAACCCCACAAAACACTGGTTAATTAAAAAGAACTAAAAAACTACTACAGAATTTCAACTTTATATATACCATTTTCAGCTTGTATGAACCCTGTGCCAAACAGGAGTGCTCACTGAGCACAGAGTGAGGAGGAAGCCCTAAGCACGACTGAATTGTCCTCCTGACTCCCTTCGTCCCCCCACCCCCAAAAGAAAAGCCAAAAATTACTTGTTTCCCAGCTGTAAATAGAAATTGACACATATGGGTAGAATTAAAATAGTTTTGGTTATTTTTAATTTGTAAAGTAAATGATAATTTAAACTAATAATTAAAATTTGAGATTTTGACTTCATTTCTTGAAAAGTTATTTATAGTTGTAGTACCACACAGTGCTATGTTTTGTATGTTTTAGAGTACATACAATATCATCAAAAGAATCTTCTGGAATCATAAATTTCAGATATTAATCTCACACATTCTGGATTAGGTTGTCTCTTAAAAAACCATGACATTTTAATTTCAAAGAAAGCGTTCCAGGTAGTAAATAATATGCTTTAAATAACACCTGTAATAGAAACCAAGTCGTTACATCTTAATCACTTGATACCCCATTACTCATCGATTTACTCGATTTAATATTTACATCTTAATAATTTCCTAATATTTCAATTTGTTAATCCTGCATATTATTATGTAATACCAACACATTTTGAGGGTCAGACACTATTTTTTAGCAATAACTAAGGAAAAATGGGGAGAGAAATCACTATAATCTAATTATAGTCCTTGCTATTTGTTTGTTTAAAAAAGACAAAACTCCTTAACCTCTACAATATATAGTTAAGGGGATTCATTTTATTTAAGTTTGAGGTCCCTGAAAATTTGCATATCTTAACATGTTTATTAAGGTCACCGTTTAAATAAAGATATACATTTATATTCAAGTTATTTATTTTATACAAGAGATTCACGTTAATAAATTTTAAATGAAAAATATCAAGAGTTCTGATGCTCTTAGATGTCCAAATTTAGTCAGACCTAAAAGATGCATAACATAGCCTGTATAAATTTTTGTCCAAGAAAGCCCTGAATGGTTATTTCATGTCTGCTCATGTCTTTATTTTTTAACTGTGTGTGTGTATGTGTGTGTGTATGTGTGTGTGTGTGTATGTGAGAGAGAGAGAGAGAGAGAGAGAGAGAGAGAGAGAGAGAGAGAGAGAGAGAGAGAGAGAAACACTTTCAAACAGACTACCGGAATTACTTTCTCCCCCCCTGTGGTTTGAGAATGAACTCAGTTAGGAAAACCACTATGGATTGCCTCATTAGAGGATTCCTGAAATTGCTTACTTGTGACTACCCTCCTGGAAAGTAATCTCTTGCTTTTTTTGCCAGAGCAGTGGAGAAGTAGGGGTTATTGAGTCCTCTGTCATGTATAGAGCCAGCAAATAAAGAGGCTATGTTGAGAGAATCACAAAACTTCACTGCGCTGATGATTTCCTATCTACATATCAGAAATCAGAGTGGATTTTTTTAAATTATGGGTCATACAGATATATGGCTAGACTAACAATAAATTGTATTTCTTTAATAGTAATTTAGGGCAACAATTTAATGATTTCTTTGAGAATTGCATTATTTTGAATGAATTCAAAGATAAGTTCTGTAGGAAATGATGCCTAAATTCATACGAGATACATTTCATAACAGTCAGAGATCACAATCTGAAGACGAATTTTTTTTTCTCTATCTGGGATCAAAACTAGTCATTTGGAATTATGATGCCAGGTTAAATTTCTCAGCATTTTTGTGTGTCCTAACTCTATATTATTTAGAAAAAATGGTCAATAATGGAATAATAATAAAAGGTAAAGGTAAAGGCCCTCCTGTTGATCGTCGATTTGCTCGAGCGGGCCCAGTAACGTCTCCATTGGAGACTTTGTTGTTACTGTGTCTGGCATATCGAATAATAATAGCAATTTATTATTTCTCAAATAATTATTTAATAAATATCAGTGTGTAAAGAGCTTTCGGCTCTTTCAGGCAGCTGACCACAGTTTGATCACTGACCTCTGAGCACTGCCAGGAGTCATCCTTGAGCAGAGCTGGGTATGGCCCAAATAACTCCCCATAGCTAAGTGAATAATAAATATTAGTCTACTCAAACATTTAAGGTTTTCCTAACACTTTCATCAATTTGAGCACAATTCCTCTGTTTACTGTAATGAGATTTTTTAAAACAAACAAAACAAACAAACACTGTCCTCTTGTTGTTCATCGATTTGCTCGAACGGGCCCAGTAACGTCTTCATCATGAGACTTGTTGTTACTGTGTTTGGCATATCGAGTACGTCACAGGGAGCTTGCCAGGCTCTGTCGTGTGGGCGAGATACTCTCGGTAGCTTGCCGGGCTCTCCGAGAGGAGCGGGGGAATCGAACTCGGGTCCGCCATGTTGGCTTTGTACAAGGCAAATGCCCTACCCGCTGTGCTATCACTCCAGCCCTAAGGAGGGGGGGAGATTAATTATGAATATATTTTACAACTTCTTGGAGCAGGTTCCTAAGAATAGTATTTCTAGATCGTGTGGTAGTTCTTTTTTGTTAAAAATAATAAAAAAAACTCCCACACAATTTTTCATTTAGGTTGATCTCTTTGCGCTTCCACTAGCAGTGAATGATTTCATTGTCTCCACATCCTTGTTAGTACTTATTGTTTTCTGCCTTTTTGATATAGAACATTTTCACTGGTGTGATATGGCATTCATTGTAATTTCCATATGTAATTCCTTGTAACCAGTGGTGCAGACTTCTTTTTTTTCCCATTCATTCCTGACCATCTGCTTGTCTTCCTTGGGATTTCTACTCAACTATTTCAATGATTTTATTATGGGGTCGTGTTTTTGTGGTTTTAGCTGTTTTATATAACTGTTTTATATATCTTCAATATTAATCCTTTCTTAGATGTTTGGTCTAGGATATTTTATTCTACTCAGTAGGGCTGGAGCAATAGCACAGCAGGGGGGACGTTTGCCTTGCACACAGTCGACCCAGGTTCGATTCCTCCTTCCCTCTCGGAGAGCATGGCAAGCTACTGAGAGTATCCTGCCTGCACAACAGAGCCTGGAAAGCTCCCTGTGGCATAGTTGATATGCCAAAAGCAGTAACAACAAGTCTCACAATGGAGACGTTACTGGTGCCCAGTAGAGCAAAACGATGAACAACGGGAGGACAGTGCTACAGTGCTACATATCTGACAAAGGCTAATAGCTAAGATATATATATATATATGTGTATATATATATATAAAGGGCTCACAAAACTTAATAACATGAAAACAAACAAACTCATCAAAATATGTCTACAAGAGATTATAGGCACTTCATCATTGATGGCCTATAGGTATACTAAAATTGTACTGCATATATATCCAGTTCTACAGCAACATTTACTCTAGGAATTTCCTTTTTATATTTTAAATCGTTTATTCCTTTGTCACAAATTACCAGTTTATATTTATGGGTTTTTTTTCTGGCTTCCAGAAATAAACTAATTCCCTTAACTGAAAAGTTTGATTAGTTGTGTCTGCTTTTATTGCAATACCATACTTTTTAATTATTATTGTTTTATATTGTAGCTTATTGAGTAAAGGAGGTGAGGATTATGACAACCATTTTTTCCTGTAAGGTTTATTTTGACTCTTCAGACTGGTTTGGGATTCTATATGAATTTTATTGACTTTTTTATGTACTTAAAAAATGTTACTGGAATTTTGATAGGAATTATATTTAATCTGTATTATGTATTGGATAGGATGACCATTTTAATGATGTTAATACTTATCTACTAAATGGAATATTTTATATTCCCTCTTTGTTCTAGTAGAGGATAAAAATTATAGAGTTTTATTGATAATTTATAGTTTTTTGTTTTTTTTTTTGCTCTTTGGGTCATACCCGGTGATGCTCAGGGGTTACTCCTGGTTCATGCACTCAGGAATTGCTCTTGGCGGTGCTCAGGGGACCATATGGGATGCTGGGAATCGAACCTGTGTCGGCCATGTTGGCTGCGTGCAAGGCAAATGCCCTACCCGCTGTGCTATTGCTCCAGCCCCAATAATTTATAGTTTTAATGTATGAGTCTTTTGTTCCTTTTATTGATTCCCGGGTAAATGATCGTTTTTTACCTAATTATTAATGATATTTTTGTGTATTTTTTGTCCTAGTAAATATTTTGCAGATAAAAATTACACATATTTTTTGGTACACAGTGATAGTTTAATTTACAAATTTGATACATTTTATGTCATTTTTTTTCCTAGTTGCTGAACCTAGGACTATTAATACTATGCTGAACAAAATGATGAGAGGGAACATTCTGTTTTGAGCCGGATTTTAGTGAAATGATTGTAGTATTTTACCCTGATTGTAATACAGCCCTAAATTTATTATATATTGTCTTGGACTTGAGTAAGAAGAGCACTTGCCTTGCCTACAGCCAACCATGGCTTGACCCAAATACCACATATGGTTCCCTGAAGCCCTTTAGTAGAGATCCCTGCGTGTAGGGCCATGTGTAAGTCCTGAGCAACACCTGATGCGACACAAAAAGCAAAAGCAAAAACAAAATTCTTAGATATGGTCTTTACTATGTTGTGATATGCTCTGTCTGCATTCCATTTTATTGCTTTTTTAATTTCAATGAATATTGAATCTTTTCAAATGTTTCTCTGTACCCGTTGTTATGACTCTATAAGTCTCATATTTTCTTTAATTGGTGTGGTATGCTAAATCAATTGACTTGTGTATCTTGAATCATCCATGTTCCTAGTTATGAATTACCATTCTCTCGGGGGTTACTTTGTGAGTGTGTGTGTGTGTGTGTGTGTGCGTGCGCGTGCACGCGTGCTCACGTGCATGTGCACCCAGTCTTTCATTTCATTTGTTTAATTATTTAAAATAAATTGCATTCTAATAATCTCTGGAACAATATAAAACTAAAATAAGTTTAAAATCTAACTTCAAGGCCTTCCTCAATATTCTAATTACTCTGATCATCTATCTAAAAATTATAAATTATCTAGAAAAAGATAAAATGGATGAATCATGGTCTTTCAATACCTAATTTTTTGCTTATGTTAAAGTACCTATTTAAAAGTTAAATAGACTTTCTAATTATCTGTGCAAAGTAGAAAATCTTCCTTAGTATGTCTCATTATCTATGGAATTGTCTATTCACTTTGAAGTAAAAACAATGGAGTATAGAGATAACATTTCTAGTATGTGTAATAATCATCTCTAAATACTCAGTAAATTATATTTTACATCATTTAAAACGTTATTTTTACAATTATTTTTCAATATATGTCTTTATCATTCAAATAATTGATGACTGATCATAGCTATCATTTACACCATTTATTCAGTGTTTAAATCATCATGTCTTCTTTGTCTTTGATTTTTAATAGTCCATCATAATTTTGCCAGAATTGATAACAATTATATTTTATATTTGTTATAATATGTGTTTGTTTATAGTTTATGAGTCAGGAAGACTCAGTTTTGAAAATAGCTCCTTAACAATGCACAGCATGATCATCCTAGGTGAATTTGATTGTTTTCTGACTCTTAATTTCCTAATTTGTGGTAAAACTATACCTAACCTTTCCCTCAGATACTAATTGTATAAATTACTTTACACTCTGTTTTGTGCACAATGCTTAATAAATGGTGAGCGTGTAATTCAGGGCTCTTTTACTTTAATCCATTGAGTATTTGACATTTTGCAGGCCAATGTTTGCTTTAATCCATTAACAAAATGAGAAAAGATGTAGCAGCTCACTTTGATTTAAGGTGATGAGAAGAAAATGTGTGATTGGATTAGATAAACATGGAGTGCCTTTGTAGTTTCATTATTAAATTGGGGTAAAATAAGTTAGCACCACACTTTTATTGTACCATGTTAGCACAGATTATGAAGTCTGATGAAGTGGGAATAAATATAGAACACATATTAATTTTTAAAATCCAAAGAGGTTGCTTGAGCGGGTCCAGTAATGTCTCCATTTTGAGACTTGTTGTTAGTGTGTTTGGCATATCGAATACATCAAGGGGAGCTTGCCAGGCTTTGCTGTGTGCATGAGATATTCTCGGTAGCTTGCCGGGTTCTCCGAGAGGAGCAGAGGAATCGAACCCAGCTTGGGTGGGCTGGCTGTGCATAAGGCAAACGCCCTACCACTGTGCTATTGCTCCAGTCCCAAAAGAGATAAAATAAGAATATATTAAATAGCATTGCATTGTAGCACTGTAGCACTGTTCTCCCATTGTTCATTAATTTGCTTAAGTGGGCACCAGTAACGTCTCCATTGTGAGACTTGCTGTTACTGTTTTTGGCATATTGGATATGTCACAGGTAGCTTGCCAGGCTTTGCTGTGCAGGTGGGATACTCTCGGTACCTTGCTGGACTCTACGAGAGGGATGGAGGAGTCAAACCTGGGTCGGCTGTGTGCAAGGCAAATACCCTACTCTCTGTGCTATTGCTCCAGCCCATGAGTTAGTAAACTAAAGTTAATTGTAGAACTTCAGATACACAACAGTCTAACTCCAAACCAACCACCAGTGTCTCTCTGGCAAAGTCAAGTTTCCCTCCTATCCCCTGTCCAGCCTTCTTTGCAAACACTAATTTTTAAAAAGATTATTGTAGTTTGGGTCACATTTTTGCAATAGTGTTGGCTCTTGTGAGTCTGATGTCACATGTTTCTCATCTCTATACCCCCAAATTGTCCAAGACCCTTGACTTTTGTCCTTGTTTTCACCAGTCTGCCTCCCAGATCCTCCTCACCTCTTCCTCCCCTGACATTTTCATTTCTGTAACCTAGGGCCAATTGTTGGATATATTCCACTCACTTTCTGAAAATGGTTAAAGGGTGGTTACCTCCCAGTGTGGCAGACATAAGATCTAGGGAAAGCAAATCCAAAGTTCCTGTTGTTCTCACTGCTCTCTCAAGATGTATTTGCAGGTGGAATTCTATCTATTTTAATATAGAATCAGAATATATTAAATAAGAAAATAAAAAAATCCAGATTGTCGTGGTACTCATATAGGATTTTTAAATTGCTTTGATTTCCTGAATAAGTTGATTAATATTTTTAATCATTGATACCACTTTCTTTTAATATAAAAAAATTGTAAAAAATTATGTGACCATGGGGCTGGAGTAATAGCACAGCAGGTAGGGTGGATGCCTTGCACACGGCTGACCCAGGTTCGATTCGAGCATCCCATATGGTCCCCTGAGCACTGCCAGAGGTAATTCCTGAGTGCATGAACCAGGAGTAACCATTGTGCATCACCAGGTGTGACCCAAAAAGTAAAAAAAAAAAAATAGTTGTGACCATAATTGTCATATTTATTTACATGTTAATTTACCCTATGTTTGTTTCCTTAGATGTTAATCTCTCACTTAAATAATTTTTGTCACAAAATACTACTTTTATTTGTTATCAACACTAAAAACATTAAAAATGATCTTATAGCACTGCCCTGTCCTCCTGTTGTTCATCGATTTTGCTCTAGCGGGCACCAGTAACATCTCACAACAAACTGTGATACTTGTTACTGTGTCTGGCATATCGAATACGTCACGGGGAACTTGCCAGGCTCTGCCGTGTGGGTAAGATACTCTCGGTATCTTGCTGGGCTCTCCAAGAGGGGCAGAGGAATAGAAGCCAGGTCAGCTGCATACAAGGCAAATGCTCTACATGCTGTGGTATTGCTCCAGCCCAGAAATGATCTTAATCATTGTAAATATTTTAGATAGAAAATTAAATTTTTTATCATTACACTTATCTACAGACTAGCACTGGCACTGGTTAAAATTAACACTCATAGATTATCTCATGCTTTAAATTGACTTATGATTGATATAATTAATTGATAGATTATAGATTGATATAATTCAACTAATTTTATTTACCTCATTCTTATTCTGCTTATTACTACTTAAAAATATAACCTTGAAGTATATCTTGTTTATTCTTTATTAACTTTCTGGATTCAGAGTCAGAGTACAAACTCTTCCAGATATAGAAATATTGACTAAGCAGTAGGAAAATAAAAAGACACTCACATATCTATAACTATTTTAGAAGGCAAGTATCTTCCATGTAAAGAGATAAAGTGATGTACAGATAAAATTAAATGTGAAGAAAATCAACCTGCTTAACAAGAATGAAGTAGAAGCCTATGACAGAGAAGGTGAGAGAAACTCAGAGAAATGTAAAATACCACATAGAATCAATAGAAAACTTTAAATAGTGTAGAATTTATATGAATGATGGGAGAAATAATAGATGATAAACAAAAATATAAAATTGAGCCCCAAATATGATAATAAATGAACTGATGTTACACATTTGAAGAAGAAACATGCTCCATGTCTAGTATTATGTTTTATGTTTTCTACCTTTAAAAAAACTTGAAAATGCATAATTAAAGAATCAGTTTTAAAAATGGGAAAAATCAGCCCATTCACCTGGTTTTTATATTGTATAACTGCTTCAAGAAAATTTTCACACATTCATTAGTTGATGCTTGGTCATCTTATTTTCCTTGTCCTCTTGTTAGCCTGACAATTCTTTTTTTTTTTTTTTTTTTTTTTTTTTTTTTAATTTTTTTTTTTTATTAGTGAAACACCATGAGGTACAGTTGTAGATTTACAATTTTTGTGCTTAGGTTTCAATTATACAATGATCAGATACCTATCCCTCCACCAGTGCCCATTTTCCACCACCATGGATAATGTCCCCCCCACCCCCATCCCCGCATCCCCCCCCTGCCTCTGTGGCAGGGCAATCCCCTGTGTTCTCTCTCCTTTTGGGTGTTGTGGTCTGCAAAAGAGGCATTGAGTGGCAAATATGTTCAGTCCATAGTCCACTTTCGACATGCATCTCCCCTCCCTCCTGGGAGGGACCACCAAACACCCTTTATTTGGTGTTCCCTTCTCTATTTGAGCTGCCCTTTCCTCTAGAATGCCCAATTGTCCACTAAGCTACGGAGTAAACCTCCTGGTGCTGATCTCAGCTATTCTTGGGTATTAATCTCCTATTTTGTTACTTTATATCCCCCAGATGAATGCAATCTTTCTATGTCTATCCCTCTCTTTCTGACTCATTTCGCTTAGCATGATACTTTCCATGTTGTACCACTTGTATGTAAATTTCATGACTTCATCTTTTCTAAGAGCTACATAGTACTCCATTGTGTAGATGTACCAAAGTTTCTTTAACCAGTCATCTGTTCTTGGGCACTCAGGTTTCTTCCAGTTTCTGGCTATTGTAAAGAGTGCTGCAATGAACAAACAAGTGCAGATGTCACTTCGACTATACATTTTTGCCTCTCTGGGATATATTCCCAGGAGTGGTATTGCTGGGTCAAATGGGAGCTCAATTTCTAATGTTTTGAGAATCGTCCATACTGTTTTCCAGAAGCAAATTAAGCTTGTTTGTTTGTTTTTGCTTTTTGGGTCACAGCCAGCAATGCTCAGGGGTCATTCCTGGCTCTGCACTCAGGAATCACTCCTGGCGGTGCTTGGGGGACCAAATGGGATGCCGGGGATTGAACCCAGGTTGGCCGCGTGCAAGGCAAACGCCCTACCCGCTGTGCTATCGCTCCGGCCCTAGCCTGACAATTCTTACATTAATGTGTTCTACTTCTTGATCATTTCCATCTTCTTCATTTCCCTCTCATTTTTTGCATATTGATGAAGCTCCCTGTCAGCCAATGAATTGCAATATAATTCACATTACAACTATACTTTCATTGGATTGAATATAACAGAGTAGATGATTACTGAATATCACAGTGTCTGCCAAGATGTTAAAGATGTACATTAACAGTGCACGTGCATACATTAAAAGAAATAATAGGCAATTTCCTTTCCTCTAAAATCAGAGTGAGAGGAAGTAATCGGTAAAAAGATATGACTGTGATATAAAAGTCAAAATCCTATTAAAATAATATTTTACATAAAGTATACTACTCTTCACTAAAGACATTTAGTCATTGAATGCTGAACATTTTTCTGGTCAGTTGACCAAACAAATGATTATTTAGCTGCAAATCCTGGTTTCAAAGTTGAGCATTTCAGATTTCTTCTTGTTTTGTACTTTTGAAGTCCTTGAAATGCATCCTAAAAATCCATTTATAATTTTGCTGAAGACCTACGACAGCATGCCTGAACATCTTCAAGAGAACTTTCTTGACATTTTAAAACTATCTTTTTGTCCTATTTAACTTCTCTCTGATGAAACTGCAGTCACTTACTTTACAAAATAATAGGGCCAGAAAGATTAAGGATACATAAAAAACAGGCCAACTGCCAGATAGCAAAACATCGTTTTATAACTAAAGTGTTCTTAGTTCTCTCACATATGGCAGTTCACAGAATAATATCTACTGCAGTTTATTAGAATATATACTTG
The DNA here is from genome assembly GCF_029834395.1 of Sorex fumeus. NCBI lineage: Eukaryota > Metazoa > Chordata > Mammalia > Eulipotyphla > Soricidae > Sorex > Sorex fumeus. The sequence continues at coordinate 7,396,566 of NW_026606172.1, read as the reverse complement.
AACTATAACAGTAAAGATTTTCAACTAGCAAACTCCATCTTCATTCATTATTCTATTTTTTCTTCTAATTTTTTTTACAAGTCTTATAGTCTACTTTACAAGACTGCATTTGGCAGATATTCTTATTAATAAAATACCTCGGGGTCAGAGATGTGATCAAAGTGATTGAGCATATACCTTGCATTCGTGCAGCTTTAACTGTATATGTAACTCCTGTGAGCCACGCTGATTCTGTAGCACTTCCAGATATGAAACCTGAAACAAATAACAACAACAAATGAACAAAAGAAAGAAAATCTTACTTGAGTGGGTATAAATACATATATGTATGCCAAAATTCTTTTTAAAATATGCAACATGGAATATAGTAAGTAGAATTTTTATTAGTCTTACAATTAAGTAATATACTTACTTCCTTAGCAGGCTGGCGCGATAGCACAGCAGGTAGGGCGTTTGTCTTGCATGCGGTTGACTTGGGTTCAATTCCTCTGTCCCTCTCGGAGAGCCCGGAAAGCTGCTGAGAGTATCCTGCCTGCACAATAGAGCCTGGCAAGCTCCCTATGGCATATTCAATATGCCAAAAACAGTAACAACAAGTCTCACAATGGAGACGTTACTGGTGCCCACTAGAGCAAATCGATGGACAACGGGAGGACAGTGCTACAGTGCTGCTTCCTTAACAAGGCATACTAAAATTTAATAACCTTGGGTTGACTCCAGTGCAAGTATGATTCCGTATAAATTTACCAAGAATTAGACAGGCTATACACTAGAAAATGAAGCAATGCTATTTCTTTACTGACTATGAATTATTAAGTAAATTAATTTTTATGTATTACATAAAACTTACAGTAATTTTTCTTTTTTTTTTTCGATTTTTGGGTCACACTCAGTGATGCTCAGGGTTTACTCCAGGTTTTGCACTCAGGAATTAATCCTGGCAGTGCTTGGGGGACTATATGGGATGCTGGGGATTGAACCCCAGTGGCCGTGTACAAGGCAAATGCCTATCCACTGTACCATCTCTCTGCCCCCCCATAAGTTTTATTTTAATTATATAAAAGCATATTATACAATATTAATACTGTAGAAAATAGGTAAATAATACTCATAAAATCAAGATTTTAATTTCATATGAGAATCATTGGAGTGGCTATAGCATAATCCTACTTTCCTCTTTTGCCTCATTTCATTTTTATCTGCGTTATTAATAGTGAAACTCCTCAAAATAATTTTTTCAGTGCATTCTCCTTGTTTTTTAGGTGTCTTCCTTCCTTTAAATTAGTTTATTAATTGTTAAGAGAATTAAAATTCTCTTTATGATAGTTAGACATTTATATTCACTAATTTGCTCATTTTGTCTTTGTTGAGATTACCAATCCCAACACAAGGTGAAAACCAACTTTTTTAATTCCTTATGTTGTGCCAGCTGGTTACTCTGTCCCCTCCAAAGAACTTTGTGTTTTAGTTTTTCTTCACTCTGTTTTCTTTTTAACAACCCCTAATTATTTCTCATCTCACTGTCTGGTTGTTGTGAAAGACCTAATTACCTAATGGCCATTAGGGTCCTGTACAGATCCATGGATAAAGTTTCCCAGTCTCCTATTTCATGTTTCCGATGATAACACCTGCATTTGTATTCCTTTCTGAGGCCTTTATTTTGCTCCCTACTCAGCCTGTCTATAATATATAATGGGAAGAATAGTTTTAACAAGTTCAAAAAATCACTGTATGCTATCCTCACAACCAATCTCTCACCTCTCTTCCCTCAGTATCAATCACTTCAACCCTCCAATTTCTTGGAGCCAAGAATTTAACTAGTTTCTCTTAAACCTTTATACTGTTAGAATATTTTTACCTTAACTTTAAAACATAGCAGTTTTAAAAATTAAATCTTAACATCTACAAAATTTCTCCTGGCATAAATTACTTAATCACATCTTTTTTAAAAATTTCTTTTTATTTATTTATTTATTTATTTATTTTTATTAGTGGCCTTCAGATTATGAGACTGACGCGCTGCCTGCTGCGCTAAGAGGGCCACTATGAGGTACAGTTGTAGACTTACAAATTTTTGTGCTTGGGTTTCAGTTATACAATGATCGAGTACCCTTCCCTCCACCAGTGCCCATTCTCTACCCCCAACAATCCCAGTATCCCTCCCACCCCCCATTTCCCCATCCCACCCTGCCTCTCTGGCAGGGCACTCCCTTTTGTTCTCTCTCTTCTTTTGGGTGTTGTGGTTTGCATAAGAGGCATTGAGTGGCATTCATATTCTTTCTGTAGTCTACTTTCAGCATGCATCTCCCACCCTGGGTGGATCTTCCCAGCACCCTTTATTTGGTGCTCCCTTCTGTATCTGAGCTGCCTTTAGCCCTAGAGTGTGCAACTGGCCTCCAAGCCATGGAGTAAACCTCCTGGTATTTATCTTGGCTATTCTTGGGTATTAGTCTCTATTCTGTTACTTTATGTTCCCCAGATGAATGCAATCTTTCTATGTCTGTCCCTCTCTTTCTGGCTCATTTCGTTTAGCATGATATTTTCCATGTAGTACCACTTGTATGTAAATTTCATGACTTCATTTTTTCTAAGAGCTACATAGTACTCCATTGTAAACACATCTTTTTGAGGTTACCACAAAACTACATACTTTGCTCTTCTGTTCTTCAGTTTTCTATTCTTCATCCACCCTAGATCTATTAGTTACACAAAGAAGAGTCAGCCTTTGAAAACATGTCAGAGTACATCAATTTCCTGCTTAAAGCTTTTTAATGTTTTACGAATGTAATCCACTAAAAACCAAATTTTCATAAAAATTTTAAAGTTGGTCAGTCTTACCTATTTGAAGCTATTTCTACTACTTTCAACTTTGAAATTAACTACACCGTACAGGACTCCTAGCATTTTCTTAACATACTACACGCATGTGTGTGTGCTTTCTCATGCATGCACATACAATTACACACACACAGACACATTTACCTCAAGATTTTACAGTTAACTGCTCTGTGTAATGTAATTATCTATGATATCCACAGAGATTAGTTTCTCAACTCCTTGAAATGACATTTTATAAATAAGGCTTTCATACTGTTTAACTTTGTAGGGTCTGATCCTCTATCCCATAATGTCTATATTTAGTCCTTCTTATATTTTTTGTAACACCTAATATTGTATACATTTCTTCATAATGTGCCTATTTTTGTACATTTTCTGTGACATAATTTTATGAAACGAGCCCTGTTAATCTTGGGCTTTTTGTCAAACTAACTCCTCTTGTAAGATCACATCTAAAACAGTGTCTTGCATGGTATAATTGTTATATCAGTTCATTGTTTTGTGTATAGTACAAGGATAAAAATAATGCCGTCACTCCCCATGTGCAGAATGGCATTGCAGTCTAACAAGGAAAACATCTCTGTCATATTTTTGTTTTTTTTGTTAATAAATATAAGCATTTAGAACATTGGCCTAAACTTAAGAAGTGTCATACAACTGTCAGGAATACAATCCTCTATCATGAACATCATTATGATCACAATCGTAAACAGTATTAAAAAGTACATATACGATGTGTCAAGTCCAGCAGCAATCATGATAAAAACAGATATGGGTGATGTCATTTTGTTTTGATTAGCCGGTTGGAAACTCAGGGAATTTCAGTAACTTGCCTAAAGAAACAGAGCTAGTATTTCACAAAGTTAAAATGCAAATTTAAATCCAGATCTGTCTGCACTTAGCACTTGCAATTTATAATGAAACTATGCTTGCTTCCCATTGTATTTTGTTGTTAAAATTGTTCAAGTTACTAATAAAATACCATATAAAGTACATATTCATCTATCCATATTGTAGAAAAATTAAACCGTGAAACTGTTATTTCACAGAATTTATGTCATAAATGTAAAATTTATTCACCAAATTTTATTCTGTGTCTTGTCAAGGCTCTAATATCATTATGAATATAAAAATTTAATACAATATACTATTTTGTCTGTACCTTTAAAAATAAGAATTTTTAATGTTTATTCAAATGCAGTAAGACATATCTTATTGCCATGAGGTACAACAATTATTCATGTATTTAACATCTACACAATGCCCATAAGCACTAATTTACTTAACATCTACACAGTGTCAGGTTCATGCTAAGTATTTAAACAAAAAATGGGCATATAAAAGTTAATTTTGTGGAAGTCAAGACCATATACTCCAGGCTAACTCTTGCACACTCCTCAGTTTTCATGAATTAATCCTGACCATGCTTTGGGGACAGGAATTTGAAATGGGGATGGACACATTTAAGGCAAGTGCTTACCTACTGTATTATTATTAAGGTAGTCTCATACGAGGGTTTCACACACCCCATAATGCAGTCATATCAGGTATTTAATGTTCCAGCACCAATCCCACCATCAGTGTGATTTCCCCTCAAAAATATCCCAAGTTATGTCCTGCACCCCTCTCCCTTGCCCTCTTAGCAGTCACAAAATAATTAAGTTTATATTACTTGTTATTATATATGTATCTTATATTGTCACTTGTCACTTGTTATCCTGTTGATCATTGATTTGTTTGAGTGGGCGCCAGTAATGTCTCCATTTGTTCCTGTTGTGTGCTAGTGTAGCCCAATGGCATCTGCTCAGTCCAGGAACACAAAGAGACTCAAACCATTTGTTCCGGTTTTTGACAAAGAAATCTGACCATCTCATAGGTGGGTGGCCATGCATCCTTTTGACATCCCATGGAATCCAATCTTACATTGGTGGTACTAAAATTATTGCCTTAGTTTATGCTGAGCAATTAGATCAAGAGTTGTTTTCTTGTATTTTGTGGCTACATCTGGCTATGCTCAAGGCTTACTCTTTGCTCTGTACCTGTAGATTACTCGAGGTAGTGCTTTAGGGACCATAGCTGGTGCCAGACATGAACCCCTGATCTTACCTGTGCCTTACCTGCTGTGCCCCAAGAGTTTTTATCTCATGCATTCATAATGGATAAGGCAGAAATCAGATGGTGCTTTCACTATACTTTGATAAGTAACGTCAATGGAGAACAAACACAGTAAAACTGTTCATTTCTTGGAAAAGGTATTCCTTTTTTTAAAAAAATAATGATTCTGCCATTCAGAGTTGAAATTCATTAGATACAAAGTTCCAATATTAAAATCAGTCAGTTTAAAAACCAAATTTTTATGTGAAAATTCTTATAGCTCAACACAGGGTTGTTAAGTCTTTGTCCAAGGATTTACTAAACTGTTGCAAATTGAGCCTTCTATGCTATGGCTGAGTTTATCTGGCTTCTATGTTGCTTTTCCATCTAAATTTGATGTTCTCCCATTGGAATTTCAGTATTGAAGAATCTGTAAGTGTCCGTGCAGTTAATGCAGCTAGATGATCCAGAGACTTCAGAATCTAAGGCCTGGCCAATAAATTGACCTGGTAGTGTCTGTAGGAGGTAGGCATGGCTCCCAAAGGTGCCCCAGACTTTTTTGCTGAAGTGACCGGGGTATCCATGGGCTGGAGCGATAGCACAGCGGGTAGGGCGTTTGCCTTGCAAGCGGCCAACATGGCCGACCTGAGTTCGATTCCTCTGCCCCTCTCGGAGAGCCCGGCCAGCTACCGAGAGTATCTCGCCCGCACGGCAGAGCCTGGCAAGCCCCCCATGACATATTCGATATGCCAGACACAGTAACAACAAAGTCTCCTATGGAGACGTTACTGGGCCCGCTAGAGCAAATCGATGATCAACGGGAGGGCCTTTACCTTTACCTTACCTTACATTGCTAAGAAATTTAGCCATGAATTGGTAGAGCATGACCATTGGGTGAGTCAATATGTAAGTGACTGTGTGACTGCTGAATTTTTCAGAAGCACAGGGGATGTGGGCAGCCTGACCAACACCACTCTGAGAAAACCCTGAGTTCTCAGTATGAACACCAGTATACCTGAATTTTTTTTGCAGTTTAGTATCTCTGCAGAGAATATTAATGAAACAGTGGAATTGAGTCATTGGTGTGGCTTCAGCAGTGGGTGAAAATGCAGCTGCTGGGGCTTAGGCAGAGTGGGAACTTTGCCCATCTACCCCTCCCAAGGTCACCCCAGAGTTTTCAGCCAGAGGGACCAATGTCTCCATGAAATTCACCTCCTTGTCTTGCTTCTCCATGGAGATTTAGTTATGAATTGGGAGAGCAGGGTCAATGGTAAATCAATGTGGAGAAACTGTGGGAGGTGGGCCAGGAAAGGTAATCCTGAGTTGAATTTTGAACTAAATAAAAGTGAAGAATTTTAAAAATACGATAGAAATATTCAGGCTGGAGAGATAGCACAGGCGTAGGACATTTGCCCTGCGGACAGCTGGGCTGGCCGAGCCAGGTTCAATTCCTTTGCCCCTCTCGGAGAGTCCGGCAAGCTACCGAGAGTATCTCACCTGCACAGCAGAGCCTGGCAAGCTCCCCGTGGTGCATTCGATATGCCAAACACAGTAACAACATGTCTCACAATGGAGATGTTACTGGGCCCGCTCGAGAAAATCGATGATCGACGGAAGGACAGTGCTACAGTGCCACAGTGCTACACAGATGTATGTGAAAGTGTTTATAAGACTGAATTGGAAGGATTGGAGCTATAGTACAGCGAGTAGGGCATTTTCCTTGCATGCGGCCGACCCAGGTTTGATTCCCAGCATCCCATATGGTCCCCCGAGGAACCGCCAGGAGTAATTCCTGAGTGCGAAGGCAGGAGTAACCCCTGTGTATCACCATCACCGAAAAAGAAAAAAAAAGACTGAATTGCAAATATACTCATTCTGAGAAGTGTAACAGAGGCATTAACTGTTCACAACTATTTCTCTGATTATAGTAATTATGAGTGAGGGCTATGTATCTTAGATAGTCATCACACTTTACCTTCCCAGAATATTTATTATATTCCTACTATAGAAGTTTGGGGCAATTTCTTATGTCATTTGAATGAGGACTAGTAGTGTTATAACTTTTCTTTCCCCTACTACCACTGCCCTTATCAGAGTTAAAATACAGAAGGCAGTCAATGATGAGTAAATTAATGAACTGAGAGAATATTTTGACTCACAGATACTAAAGATGTAGTGAAAGTCTATAAAATTAATTATAGACTTTTAAAATTTATGAAATAATTTATTTTTTAAAATTTATGAAATAATTTTTAAATTAAGCGAAGTCCAAGGAGACATAATAATGCCTTAGAATTGCGCTTTCAAATTGTTATTTATGTCCTGACATGCTGATAGTAGGCTTTCTCTCAATATGCGTTACCACCTACTTCAGAAATCTTTACTCTGGCATCATTTAGCCACTGGCTTTGGCAGGAAGTTAAACATTTGCTTTGCTTTACAGATTTCCTTATTTGAAAAAGAATTAGTGTTTGAAGATAAGGATAAAAAGATTATTAGAATATTTTATGAAAGATTTTCAGTACTTTCTCAGTAATATGTTTATAAATCACTTCTGTCAGCTAAATATTTAAATAACAAGCCTCGTATATGTTTTGCTGCTTTCAAAGCTATAAACCTTACAGTAATAAAACTTGAAGCTTTGCCATTAATTGCTTTGATTTTTAAAAATGCCATATTGGTCCCAAAGGAACAGCTTTATAATTTAAGGGATAAGTGGTAACTGCTGGAAAAATATACCATAAGTAAAAATGATACCGCAACATTGCTCTAGAAGCTACTGTGTTAACTGAAAGTAGAGAAATGGAATATGACACATAAAAGAACATTTTAGACAACCAGCCAGTGCCATTAATAGCTTAGATATTAAATGTAAATATTTTACTTGAAACTGAAACTGCCCTGATTTAATGTTAGTTCTATGATTAGTCACTTCTTTTAAATTATATTTAGTATATTAATTTAACATAGTTTAATATTCAACATTTAGTGTACAAAAGCAGCGGTGCTCAGTGCTACTCAGGGATCTGCAGGCTCAGGAGACCATATTGGGTGCCAGGAATCAATGCCTGGTCAGCTGATTCAAAGGCGAACACCTTATTTTCTGTACTATTTCTCTGGCCTCAACTTTTAATGTGCTTTTAAAATTTGGTTATACTGTTCAGAGTTATAATGCTTTCCCCTTTAGATCTACAGGCAATGAGTTCTGTAGCCTCATGAACAATGATAAACTAATGATTTCTCTTCAGTGTATTCTCCTTGATACTGTATTCTACCTACAGCACATACTATAACTACAAATAATTGCTTAAGCAATTACATTTCACTAACATGCTCATGGATTTTTTTTTTATTATCTAAATGTCCCTGTGTTGTGACTAAGCAAATAACATTCTGCAGTACACATCACAGGTGCTGTGCTGAATCAAAAGCTTTTCTGATTTTAGAGGTCCAAAGAATATTAAATATTTGTTTTTGTTTAAACATATAAGATGGATATATCCTATTTTTGTCTTCTCTATGAGTTTCTGGGAAAATCTAGAATAACTAATTATACATTGACAGACAATCTTTGCAATGCAGGATTATTTGTCTTAAGACAAAGCAAAAAAGTAGATGACACCCTGAGTCATTCTGTGTGTCAGGCATTGTATGAAAGAAACAAAATAAATCAAAACACATGGCGACTGTTTAATTGTTTTTAACTCCATTTCCACATATCATTGGTGATTTTTAGATATGTTATGAAGCAATTTGTATTACCAAGATCTAGAATTTATCTGGTCTGTGACAAATAATCAAAAATAGAAAATCCAACATATGTCAGCTGGCTTGGGTGGATATATAACATAACTAACCCCACGGTTCTTTCTGTAAAGTAATGAGTGGTTTCTGTTTGTGATTGTATTCATATATATAGACATATATTTCTCCCTGTTTTAATCAGACATATGACCTTGTCAAAGTCACATAACCAGTTAATCTCATAGGCATCATTTGACTCATTTATAAAGGAAGTATGTTGAGCTAATTTGCTATTTGAATCTCCTATACTTTAGCAATAATTTAAAGAAATCCAAGCTTGCATGATTTGTTGTTAGTCTTGAGATATATTTCTTGATATAATCTAGCTTTTAGTGCTTTATGTTTTGTTTTTTTCTTCATATTAAGAAATTACTAATAAACCATTTTATTTATTTAAAGCATTAAAATAGCTAGTGAGATAAAATGGGTTTACAGGGCTCTGGATGAATATTTCTTTATAGACAGACTAACAATCTATTACAATAAAGTTCATGACAGAAAATATTTCTTTTATTAAAGTTATATTTATAAATTATTAATGTTAAGTGGCATCACTGATATTTGAGGTTGGAATCATTAGTTTGAATGAAGTCTCACCAAGTCTCAAATAATTTTAAGTTATAGAATAAAGTTGGAGATTATTTAAAAGCATAACTCCAAAGAATGATAGTGAAATATATATATATTTAATTTATATAGTATTATTCTTAAACAGAAAACACATTACTTTTTTGATCATCATATCACTTTGTGTTGTAATTTACTACTACATTAATATTACATTTTATACAGCTGCATAAATATGTTGACTTAAATATAAAGTAAATATAGGAAATACACTGGTATTATAATTCTCATGTTTACAAGAGTATTTATATATGTGGCTAAGGAAATTTTTAAACATGAACTAATCCAAATATTTTATTTTAAAGAAAATGGGAAATAAAAGAAAATGATAAAACTAGATGTCCAGGGATTCTCAGTTAGGTGAAAGTAAAATGGATGCTGGTCATTTTTTAGCCCTGTTATATTTTTCATAACCATAATCACTTTTTATGCAAGTTGTTTCTAGTGGATTACTTTAAAAATGAATACTGGCTTTAGGGGTGGCAGGAAAAAGGCCTGGGATGCAAGAATAATATTAGGAAATAAATAGAAAAGACTGAAAAGTTATTTTCATCAAAATACATGAACCTTTTGTCTGGTTCATGTGCAAAGATCTGAAGGACTAATTTTTCTTGAAACCAAAGCATCAAATCACTGAAGAAAAACATATCAACCGGACACAATCTCTTGGTTTATCTGGACATGTATGTATGTATGTATGTATGTATGTAGGTGACATAGTAGGTAACAGTTTCCTTTTTTCCATTTTAGTAGCTTATTTAGTTGTTTAACTATTTTTTAATGAAATCACCATGAGATATAGTTACAAAGTTTTAATGACAGGGTTTTCGTCATACAATGTTCCAGTACCCAACCATTCACCAGAGTACATTTTCCATGACTAATGACCTGTTTCCCTCCCTCAACCACTCCACCAGCTTGCCGCCTGTGGAAGACACCTCTCTCTCTCTCTTTCTCTCTCTCTCTCTTCCTCTCTCCCCCTCCACTCTAATAGTTTGTTTAGTCAATTTTTTAATGTCATGTGTATTCAAATGTTCAAATAAATAAAATAGGTATATTATCATTCTACTTGCAGAAATGTAGCCAAAAAGGATTTTTTCTTTATGTTATCAGTTATTATCATTTCATACAATTATATACTGATACACAAACACCAGTTTTGATTAAATTCAATTATAGAAATTGATGTTGAAGAGTAGATTGGGTTATATTATTATACAGGTCAACTTAGAATTTAGGTTGAAATTACAGAATAAATAATAATGTATATATAAATAATAAACTATAGAAGTGCAATAAAATAAGTATATAGACTGAGAATCTCATTTTTCTAAGCTTAAAGTTATAATTCAACTAATTATGCTATTTTGGTACTCGAAAATTTTATAATTTCACAAAGTATTATATAAAATCTCTTATTTTAGATTCACCAGTACCTTTATATATGAAAATCATGTTATCTAATAAAATTCTATTTATTAAAAGTTGATAGTTTGTGTTTATCTATAGCTCTTGAATAAGAGTGATTAAATCCTGTCATGCTGAAATATATGTGGTGGAATGAATGTGAATTTGAAATTTAAACAGATTTGGATTCAATTGCTGTTATACTACTTGGGCAAGTTTCTAATCTACTCAATTCTTGGTTAAACATAATTATCTGACATAAACAACTAATTATAGCTTTAAAGATTCAATGAGATAACAAGCAGCTAGGCTAACTTAATAAGATTCTATAAAAATAAACTCTTAATTTGTTTTCACATATTTTCTCTGGCTGTGAATCCTGACTCACAGTAACAAGTAGATAATCAAAAATTAAATTGAAGCCAAAGGTTCCAGTTTTTTAAAGCATAAACAATTTTTCACATACATATAGAGAAAATGGTTTGTGGCCTTTTAATTTTTTCTCATAAGAACTTTTAGTATAAGAACTTGATTCAATATGAATATTTCAAAATAAAATAATTAAAAGATTATGCAGTTTCATTTAGCTAGAATATATAATGCTTTAAAATTTAAGATTTTTAGTATTTGGCAATATTAGGAAAAATCTAATATAACAGATGAAATTACATAATGTTCAAATTTGATCATAATAATACATATGTTCCAAAGAAATATACTTCGGCAAATATATTTAATAACCAACCATCTCGAGTTTGCTTTTTTGTAGCTGTTTTAGAAAATATTCTGTGCATCCTAATCAGCAGCAACAAATCTGTCTGAAAACAAATTTTTCTTTTTTGCACATCTGTATCACTCCTCAGTTTCTTTGCAATGTTGAGGGATTGGAGACATCATTGCAGTCTTCTGGGCCAAGTGCTCATTGTCTTATTCTTCTCTAGAACACAGTTCTCGGGCTAGTGCTATGACTTTCATCCTGTCACTCTTGGTTTTGTAATAGTGAATGAATGATTTGTTTTGTGTTTGCAATTCTATGCACAAGGCTGGTGTCTCTAAAGTGTCATCTTATTTAAAATACTACCCAACAATATTATTCTAAAATCTATAAATCTATTTTATATTTAGGAACACATTAACAGTGGTCAAAAATTTATCTATTTTGTGCTTGGGTTTCAGTTATACAATGATCAAGTACCCATCCCGCCCCAGTGCCCATTCTCCACCACCACTAATCCCAGTATCCCTCAGCAATTCTTGGGTGTTAGTCTCCTATTTTGTTACTTTATGTTCCCCAGATAAATGTAATCGTTCTATGTCTGTCCCTTTCTTTCTGACTAATTTCGCTTAGCATGATACTTTCCGGGGCTGGAGCGATAGCACAGCGGCAGAGCCTGGCAAGCTACCCGTGACGTATTCAATATGCCAAACACAGTAACAAGAAAGTCTCCAATGGAGACGTTACTGGGCCCGCTTGAGCAAACCGATGAACAATGGGAGGACCTTTACCTTTCCTTTACCTGTGATACTTTCCATGTAGTACCACTTGTATGTAAATTTCATGACTTCATCCTTTATAACAGCTACATAGTACTCCATTGTGTAGATGTACCAAAGTTTCTTTAACCAGTCATCTGTTCTCGGGCTCTCAGGTTTTTTCCAGATTCTAGCTATTGTAAACAGTGCTGCAATGAACAAACAAGTGCAGATGTCACTTCAACCAAACTTTTTTCCCTCTCCGGGGTATATTCCTAGGAGCGGTATTGCCTGGTCAAATGGGAGCTCAATTTCTAATTTTTTGAGAATCATCCTTACAGTTTTCCTAAAGGGCTGAACCAGTCGGCATTGCCACCAGCAGTGAAGGAAGGTCTGTTTCTCGCCACATCCAAGCCAAGAATTTGTAAGTCTACAACTGTACCTCATGATGTTTCACTAATAAAAATTTTCAAAAAATTGATAAACTTTCAATACAATAAAAATAATAATTTATCCATTAATGTGAAGTGTCACTTCACCAGGGATTTAACCTCTGAAATGAATGATATAGAAACATTTTTTAGAAGAATTTTCAAGTACTTATGTGCAGTGTAAAGCATTCAATTTGTGGGCAAAATGCTTCACTAGTTCACTCCCTAGGAAGTCTGTAGGACTTTGCTTTAAATTAGAGAGCAAGCTATCCTCACATTCCAACATGAAATATTTATATTTGGCATGGCTTTGTAATGTGGTTCTTTTAGTCAAAGAAATCATAACTTTTCTTAACATTTGGAAATTTCAAAAGGATACCATGTTATTTTGTTTGATCTGGTACTGTTAGGGACAAATGTAAAACCCATTTCACTGATGAAAAATCACAGACTTGAGGAATATCAACTTCTTTTTCTAAAAGAATAATGTGCTAGGTGAAATAGAGAATAGGACTTATACTAGACATTCACTCTTAGGTTAAATTATTTTGCACTTAACATTCCCCTTTTTAAAATTATTTAATAGCAACATTACGTTAGCAACAGAAACAGTGAAAAGTTAAAAATAAAGTAGAAAAATTTTTTTTTCATTGTCTCGTTTGTGTGGCCTGGAGTGATAGCACAATGGGTAGGGCGTTTGCCTTGCACGTGGCCGACCCAGGTTCGATTCCTCTGTCCCTCTCGGAGAGCCCGGCAAGCTACCAAGAGTATCCCACCCGCACAGCAGAGCCTGGCAAGCTCCCCATGGGGTATTCAATATGCCAAAAACAGTAACAACAAGTCTCACAATGGAGATGTTACTGGCCTGCTCGAGAAAATTGATGAAGGATGGGAGAACAGTGCTCCAGTGCTACATTGTTTGTATAGTTTAAAATGATAGTGATGGCTCAGAGAGAGTGCGGGGTTTAGGGTGTGTGCCTGGCATGCTGCTGATCCCACAAGGTCTCCTGAGCTTTGGTGAGTGCAGTCCTAGAGTCCCCTGAGCACTAACAGGATGATTTGGGTCCTCTCAGCCTTGCAGACCCAAGAATCACCGCATCCTTGGGTTCTTTCATTGAACTCCTAGTTTTATTTACCAGACATCACTAGGGGGCAGGGTGATCCTGACACCATGAACACCAATTTCAAGGCCCCACAAAAATAAAATATATGAAAACAATTCAACTTTTATTAACTTCACTGTAATATCTTAGGTAGAACAAATCACTAGTTAAATCTTATCATGTCATTGATCTGTGTGGTTAAATAAGTAGGTATTATTTAACATATTTTATTTTATTTTTTAATTGAACCACCATGAGATACTCAGTTAAAAAGCTGTTCATGATCAGGTTTCAGTCATATAATGTTCCAACAAACATCAGTGTACATTTTCTACCACCGAAGTTTCCAGTTCCCGTTCCTACCACCAGTCCCACCCCCTCACAGTCTGTCTCTATTACAATTTCCTTCCCTTTCCTTCTCTCTCTCTCTCTCTTTCTCTCTCTCTTTCACTTTCTCTCTCTCCTTTTGTTTGTTCTTTTACCTGCTTTTAGCATGCAGTTTTTATCAAGAGTGATCATTTCCAACTAACTTTATCATAGTGCCTTCTCTTCCCAACTTCTTTTCCCTGGGCACTTGAGGCAGGTTTCCAACCATGGACCATAACTCCTAGCCCTTATTTCTACTGACCTTGGGTATTAGTATTATATTATGATTTTTTATATCCCACAGATGAATCTAATCATTCTATGTCTCTCCCTCTCCTTCTGACTCATTTTACTGAGCCTGATACTCTCCATATCCATCCATTTAGAAGCAAATTTCATGATTTTATTTTGCAGCACTATTCACAATAGCCAGAATCTGGAAATAACCTGGAGTGCTCAAGAACAGACAAGTGATTAAAGAAACTATGGTGCACCTACACAATGTAATATTTAACATATTTTCAAAGAAACCCTGGAACTTTGGAGACAGAAGCATGGTGGTGGAGTGAACTCTTTATATGCAGGAACCTATGGTACAATACAAAGTCACACGTTCTCCCCATGCACTAATAGGAGAAAGCCCTGAGCGTTGTGTCAGGAAAAAGGAAATAAGAAAAGATAAATACAAGTAAAATAATTGTCCAAATCTGAGGCCATAGAGCTAGTGTAGACAGCAGACAGGTTACTTGCCTTGCTGGGATCCAGGATAGACCCCCAACGCTACCAGGAGTGGTCTCTGAGCACAGGGCCTGGGGTAAATCCAAACACACACACACACACACAAATTAAAACCAATTCTGCATTCTAAATTGAAGACAAGTACATTTAAAATAACATCTTCAGAAGTGAAAGTCATACTGAGAAAACACAGAGAGCAACTAAGAAACTAAGGATCAATGGTCAAGGAACTTAGAAAACTAGGAAGTCATTTCCATGGGTAAGACTGAGGAGCAAAATAGAATCATTAAATGGAACTTAAAGTTTCATATTGAAATCAGAAGTGTAATGAAAAATGGCAATTGGCACTGTTAGGGTCTACAATTTGAACACAAGTTACCTGTGAGGAGTTCAAAAGTTTTATTAAAGAGATTTGATATAGAGAGCATGAGGAATGGAGAGAGAGGGAGAGAAAGAGAGAGACAGAGACAGAGACACAGAGACAAACAGAGACAGAGACAGAGTGTTACATATGGACCAGCCAGAGCCGCACCCCATAGAGAAACGGGTGGGGTATGACCCCCCCCCAACCTACAACTGCAGGTCAAAGTCTAAATAACATGCAACCATGGACCGCTGATCACTCTGCACTTTCCCAACATCCATTGATTGGCTGTTGCCCATCAGGACCACTAGGTACTTTCCCCATACCCACTGATTGGCTGTTACTACTCCTACCACAAGTACCTCAAGACTTTGTTTCTCCTTCTGTTTTATTTTGGTTTCTAGGATGCCCAGTTCACTGTCAGTCACATACTTTGTAGCATGGCTGAGTTCTAACATGGCTACACTTAGGTTCTTACTTAGTAAGGCTATCAGAAAGGCCATTCCAACAGTATCAAAATATGGAGGTTACACTCCTAGTACATCAAAGTGACTGCCATAGTACTTTGACTACAAAATTATTATTTGCACTTAGATATTTAAAAGTTCATCCAATGATATATACAACCAATCATTGCCGTTTTGTCAAGCACCACTATGAACCAAGTCAAAGTTCTAAAGAATTTTGCAATATTCTCATTACTCTTTCATTTAGGAAACTTGACTTGGAAATCATGTTCTTAAGCAAATATTAACGCACATAAACATGTAGTGAAATGTTCATACATGCTATGAAAAGGCAATTGCACCAAGTAGTTTATGTCCTCATAAACTGTTTTATTGATTCATTACAGTCATAGGTTTTGATGGTTGCTTTGGTTGGGATAATTCAATACAGATTATGTGATCCACATCCATAATAAAACTTTACTATACACATAAACTATACTGTGGCCTACACATATCCACTCAATAGCTGTAATGCAAGTAAATATACAAATAATTGAGTACAATGTTAATATGTAGCCCTCCAAAGTAGTTTTTTTCTGAGAATTGTTTGCCTCATTTTGTTTTGCTGAAAAAAGAAAATTAATGTCACTATAAGATAAAAATGTTAAATATTTTAAATTACTAGTGAATTAAGAACTAAATGTTGTATGGGGCACTTAGAAAAATATTGCTAATTAACTTGTTACACTAATTATTATTTTGCCACATTTATTACCTTCACCTTTCTTAGCACAAAAAAATTAAGTGACAAAAGCCCATTTTATGTTGTGATCAAACAATATTTTGTACCTCCACTGAACTTATCCTTCAAACAAAGTGCTGTCACAATTTTCCCAGCAAAGAACTTGTAAAAGTTGATAAGTAGAAAAACATCTCAGTTTAAAGGAAATAAGCCTAAGGTCTGATAGACTTGATAACATGGATAAAGACATGCAGAGAAAGACTTCCACAAAAAACTGTTCCTACTGTCTATGGCATATGGATGCTCATTTTTACTATGACCATTGTAACTCTTAATAACACAATCTCCTGTTGATGCAACTGGAAGCTTCACAAAGGGTCTTCACAGCGGAAGAGGGATTTTATTAATGATTGAATTCTCTTTTAAGTGCTGGGCAACAGCCAGAAGAAATGCAAAGTCTATAAGCTTCAAATAATTATGTGATGGACTTCATTATGGGAATAAAATGTGTGAGTGTGTATGTATATGTGCCCATATGCTTGTGTGCACATTTGTGCTTCAAACATACACTAGTGATATTCTGCCTTATAATAGCAAAGATAGAATAGATAAAATATCCAAACTAAACCAAGCAAAACCAATCTAAAAAATATATGAAATGAAAAATAATGACTGCCATAGACAAAACAGATAAAATGACCTCCAATGTCCTTCTTTCCATGCTTGATGGTATAGAGCTTTGAGTATATATCTTAATAATCTCTTTCTTACCTTTAGGGACTTTCTGAAGCTGTTTTCACAATAGTATTTTGAGTCTGCCTGTCAGTATAGAAAAAGCACACCTGTACTTATAGTAACTGACTTTATGATTATAAGCATTTTTATAATAAAAACTCAAGGGTTGTTTGGTCTCGGCAGAGACCATTTTGAAACATCCATTATCCAGACAGGCTGAAATCAGGTTGAGACCATTGATATTTGAGATTGATAGTCTTTTTGGCAGCCATTCCTAGACATTGTCTAAGCCGTGACCCTAGATCTACTTGAGTCATTATAAATCAAATTTCTACTCCACTCAGTACAATAGACAGGATTATATAACACGTGGCTATTAGGTTTCATATGTGAGTAGTTATGGCCTTATAAAAATATTCGTGAATACATTTTGTATTTGTTTATGATATTGCACAAAATATAATTCAGTTTTCCTTCTCTGAGTATCCACACAACTATTACTTTGGAGTTTAAATGCTAAGAAATTACTAGCATTTTTCTCTGCCTAGTGTGCTAACCTTTAATTATAAGATACATACTTTTCATTTCTTTTGCAGTTCAAGGATACACAGATATAATGTTGTGCTCAAAATGGTTCAAAGTTTTCTCTCTGATTTTTGTGTTTTAATTTTTTCTGCATTTTAGCTTACATGGGGGGCAAACTGAAATTTTATTTTGAAAGTAACTGGACTAAATAGAAATGAGTAGACAATGCAATGCATTAGGATATAGGCTAATAAGGATTATAACTTTAGTTTCTACAATTTTGCATAATGTATTTTTAAAAGTTTAAGTCTTATATAACTCTCTTGAATCTTTATGATTGAGATTTTAGCTATTACTCATTTTTCTTGAAAATATCAGTTTCATCATTTTAAGACATATGAAACTCAAGAAATAGCCCACTGAAATCAGAGAAGAAAGTTTACCTATAAAAATAGTATAAAATTGTGTATTTCATCACTGTCACTGTCCTCCTGTTGTTCATCAATTTGCTCCAGTGGGTCCAGTAACATCTCCATTGTGACACTTGTTACTGTTTGGCATATCGAATACATCACGGGAAGCTTGCCAGGCTTTGCCATGTTGGCAAGATACTCTCGGTACTGCCGGGCTCTCCGAGAGGGGCAGAAGAATTGAACCTGGGTTTGTCAGGTTGACTGCGTGCAAGGCAAAAGCCCTACCTGCTGTGCTATCTCTCCAACCCATGTATTCCATAATGTTAGATACATTCATCATAATGAAAAAAAGTAAATGAGGCTAGAGAGAGAGTACAGTGGGTAAGATATTTGTTTTTCATGTGGCTGAATCACGTTCAATCCCAGATACCTCACATGTACCCAGTACACCTCCAGAAGTGATCCCGGAGTACAGAATCAGCAGTAAGCCTTGAGTACCACCAAATGTGCCTCCTCCCAACATTACAAAAACAAACCTCCAAGATTTCTTCACAAAATCTTATTAATTTTACATAGTCATTTTCATAGGTAGAAGTATTGAAATGATCTGACTGATGACTAAAAATTTCAGTTAAAAAACAGCTGATCCTGAATTTAAGAGGCAATTCATTGTACAGTAAAAATTGTTATTAAGACATTGGGAGCAATTATTATTTCCAGATACATACCAATAAAAACACATTGCTGAAGATCCTGAAAATAAGACTAGTTTTTCACATTTTAACAATCATAAAATTTTTTAGCAGCTTGCTAAAACAAGCAATCTAGGTGCAAATGCTGCTCGAGCCCACGTGCTGAGCACATGGCAGCTGAGTACAGGCGTCACCCGCATCTCCCCTCTTGAGATGTGTAATATCATGCTTTCATGTCTAATGCTGGAATGTGTATGGGGTCTCTCTCTGCACTTAGAGAAGCCAGAATCCTCTCTTTTTTGTTGTTGTTTTGAGAACATTTTTATTTTATTTTATTTTATTTTATTAGTGAAACACCATGAGGTACAATTGTAGACTTACAAATTTTTGTGCTTGGGTCTCAGTTATATAATGATCAAGTACCGCTCCCTTCACCAGTGCCCATTTTCCTCCACCACAGGTCCCAGTATCCCTCCCACCCCCCATCACCCCACCCCACCCCACCCTGCCTCTGTGGTAGGGCATTACCTTTTGTTCTCTCTCTCCTTTTGGGTGTTGTGTTTTGCATAAGAGGCATTGAGTGGCAATCATGTTTGGTCTGTAGTCTACTCTCACAATGCTTCTCCCATCCTGGGAGGATCCTCCCAACACCCTTTATTGGATACTCACTTCTCTATCTGAGCTCCCTTTTCCTCTAGCACATGTGGCTGGCCTCCAAGTCATGGAGCAAAATTCCCGGTACTAATCTCGGCCACTCTTGGGTGTTAGTCTCCTATTTTGTTACTTTATGTTCCCCATATGAATGCAAACTTTCTATGTCTATCCCTCTCTTTCTGACTCATTTAGAGTAACATGGTACTTTCCATGTAGTACCACTTGTATGTAAATTTCATGACTTCATCTTTTCTAACAGCTACATAGTACTCCATTGTGTAAATGTACCAAAGTTTCTTTCACCAGTCATCTGTTCTCGGGCACTCAGGTTTTTTCCAGATTCTGGCTATTGTAGAGTGCTGCAATGAACAAACAAGTGCAGATGTCACTTCCACTATATTTTTTGCCTCTCTGGGATATATTCCCAGGAGTGGTATTGGCTAGCATCCTCTCTTGAGTACGTTACTCTCTCTCTCTCTCTCATTCTCTCTACATTCACACCTTAAAAACCCTTCAAATAAAATCCATTTATTGAAAAAAAACAATCTACCATGAATCACATTTAGGCATTAATGTTAGTATGGAATAATTATTTATAATGTTGATAATATGTCTTTGTTTAAAGCTCCCACTTTAACACTAGTTTTCTAATATTAGGTGTAAGTCAGTTTCTATAAATATTTGTATCAAATGTTCATAACTTTTACTGATAAATTTTATGCATATCAATAAGCCTACCCTTAGTTATATTTTTAATTTTTAAACAAGTTTGGTTATCAAATTCTCAATTACAACATAAATTTAAATCCAATGCAAGATTGTAATAAAACTGGGAGATGGCATTTTAATTTATTTTCAATTTATAGATTACTTTAAATTCTTCATATAGGCTAGATGATTTTATTTGATTTGGGTCAATTGGGGGTGTCTGGATGAGATATAATAGCTTCTGGCATTCAAATTTTCCAAAAAAACATATTTTATATAATTTCCACCTTTATTTCCCCTGACTCTGTTTATATTTTCTCTGTTTAATAAAAAAGGGGTTTCTATAAGTCAGGAACAATTTCCTTTCTTCCATCAAAAATTCATTCATATTTCTACTTTCTGAAATTCAAACCCTCCTTTGTGGGATTATTATCATTATGATCCACTTTATATGATACAAACACTTGTTCTTTCAAACTTTCAAAATTATTTATATTTCTCTTGTGTAAATATTTTCTGCTTTATAATTTGTGGACATGCATATAGTAGAATCCTGTCTCTCCTACTAAACATTATTTTGACAGAGGCTGGCATACATATATACAAAAATGAATATACATATGCATATATGTGTGTCTCTACACATATATACATATATATGCATGTACATATGCATATATATTCATTTTTGCTATTCTACTCCTCTGTTGCTGGGAAGGTTTTCTTTCCCTCCCTCTCACTTTCCCTCCCTCCCTCCCTCCCTCCCTCCCTCCCTTCCTTCCTTCCTTCCTTCCTTCCTTCCTTCCTTCCTTCCTTCCTTCCTTTTCTGTTTTTAGTTTTGGAGCCACACTAGTGCTACTCAGGAATCATTCCTGGCTCTGCCCTCATCACTCTACTCTTGTTGGGCTCAGTAGACCACATGGAATGCCAGGGATTGATCCTGGGTCAGTTGTGTGCAAGGCAGCCATCTTACCTGCTGTACTATTGCTGGGCCCCTTGGTATCGATAACTTTTCATATTGAAAAGACCCAATATGAAAATTAGCCTGCATAGACTAAATATTACAGAGATTAATATGCTTGTCTTGCATGCTGTTGATGCAGGTTCAATCCCTGACATCACATACAGTTGCATGAGCATTGCCAGGAGTAATCTTTGGGCACCAAGCCAGAGGAAGTTCTGAATATTACTCATTCTAAACGCCAAACAAAACAAAACAAACAAATAAATTCAAAACAGTAGCTTCTACTCAGTCCATGACACTGTGGTTTAAAAGTTGTCCTCACACATTCATTTATTCACTCAACAAATATGAATTGATCCCCTGGGTTATTCATATACCACCTGGCTTAGAAAGCAGAGAATTAGAAAAATCATATTGAGCTGCATTTTGTATATTTTTTTCCAGAATGTAGTTTAAAGATCAATTTCGTTTTGTCTCTTATTGCCATTTCATTTCTACTTTAACATTAGAGAAATGTTTCTGAAAGTGTTTTTCAGTTTCTTAGGAGCTATTGAAAGGAAAAAGCAATGAAAGACAGGGGTGAAGGAATGGATTGGGAGCCTAGTGTGGAGCAAGCTTTGTGACTCTACCCTCTTCTTGTTTAACTAGGGTAATAATAACAACATCATTATTATTTGATTACTGGATTTCTTAACAACAGTGAAGTATCTTTTAATTTGTATAATATAAATATAATCTTAAAGTTAAACAAAGAATACTGCTAAAAGAAAAGAAATAACAGAAAGATGAATATGCATGCATTGATATATTACCATGCTTGTCTGTTCAGTACCAATAATGTGTAGAAATTGGTGGTGGTAAAGTTCTCAAGTTTTGTCAAGGGTAGTAGATCTTAAAACCAATAGGATGAGAGAAATGACTGATGTGTAATAATCAAATAGTATCTGTCAAGAAGGGACCTTTGGAAAAAAAGAGAAACGATCGATGTGAAATAATCAAATAGTATCTGTAAAGAAGGGGCCTTTGGGAAAAAAAGTCAAGTTTTCTCTAGTTAGATAAATAGTACATGGGTAAGGTGCTTGTTTTCATGCAGGTGTTTCTAGTTCCATCTCTGGCACCTCATATGATCCTCCAGTGCACAGCCAGGAATGATCTCTGAGCATGGAGAAAGAACAAAGCCGTAAGCATTGCCATGTATTGTCCTAAACAACCAACCAAACAAACAAAATGGCAAATTAGCATTTCTGTCAAATTGTTGTAACCCTTCCAGATGCTGAAATAAAGTATACTTCAAGCAGTTACTTTGAATAAAATTTCATTCTAACGTATAATGTTGCTTCACTTATAATGTCAAAATAGTAAATGGTTAATTGGATATCACTTGTTTTATTGCTGATTCATGTTCAGTTTCTTTATATTTGATTGCCATTCACTACTTTGTCTTTTGAAGAAAGATTAAGAAACAAGTCTGTTTGAACTCTGCATGCGTTTTTGATTGTTGATACCATTTATGCATAGTGTGAATTAAGATGTGCTTGTATTTTTCATTTCTTTGATGCCTGTTTTTATGTCTGCCAAACATGGCCCTTTGTTACTACATTGTTTCATCTCTTTATTTCTATTTTATATTTGCCAGAGAAAAAGGAGATGAACATTTTAAGAGATTACTTAACCAAAAGATGTCATTTTTAGACTTCATGTATAAGAAAACAAATACTGTGAAAAACATTATTCTACCACTGTTTTTTATTATATGCTGGTAATTAAGCCATAATCCACCAGCTTCTGTCAATATTGTCAAAGAAGTTGGAGATCTAGTGATAGTAAAGTGGGTAGATTACTTACCTTGCACGCAGCCAACCCAAGTTCAAATCCCAGCATTCCATATGGTCCCTCAAACACAGCCAGGAGTTAGTCCTGAGTACAGAGCCAGAAATACACACTGAGCATTGCCAGGTGTGCAACCTCCTCCCCCAAAAGTTGCATTTATTTAGCCTTTTACCCTCAAATATTGTTAATACTATGACTGACATTTTCAAACAAAGGACCATAGTAAACAGTGAACATTTCTATAAAACGTGCAACATGTCCATAAGATGCCCATAAACATTATATTATCTGCTAAATTTGTTACCAAAATATAGGTATCACTCTACAGACAGCACCAAACTACAAAATATGCCAAAACTTCAGCTAACATAAATTAGTAATGAATTATGCACCCACACACACTTATTGATCTATAATTAAAAGGTCTCAAATAGCTATTTTTAAGCTGCCTGTGTTTCAAGTGTATCAGGAGTTTCAGAATGGAGGAAAACATGTTTTTGAAGGAGTTTTGAAAGGATTTAGTCATTACCTCAGTCCAAATGTTTAGGCAGATGCCTTTAAATTTTCATTGTGAGAGTTTTGTTTTATGTCCCCATTATGGTTTTTTAAAAAGTCATCTTTGTAACAGTTCAGAGAAAAGTTGGGTAAAATATACTATTAGTTTTTCATTTTTTTTTTCATTTCATCATCCTGTTAATCGTCGATTGCCTCGAGCAGGCCCCAGTAACGTCTCTTTCATCCTAGCCCTGAGATTATATTCACGGCTCTTTAGGAGAATGAGACCCATCATTGTTACTGGTATTTGGCATATTTGGTAGGCCACGGGGAGTTTGCCAGACTCTGCCCTGTGGGCAGGCTACATTCGATAGCCTGCAAGTTTGTCCAAAGTAGGAATGAGATAATAAGATGTCATAAAAATAAAGTTTTGATAAGATGTCGGTTCCGGGATCTGGATTTTATAGTCTCTGAGTCTTGGCCGCTGATGGGATTACACGGCGCCAGGGGGCCAGGTAGTGGGTGTGACCCCCGCCTACTGGAATTTGGAGGATCTGGGTGGAAGATGCTCGACTCCAATTCGAGTAGGCGTGGAGGTCTCGGCCCCGGAACCCGCGTGGCTGTGTCCCTCTGCCAGTACCTTCATGGGTGCGGAGAGTGGTCTCAGCATGGTGGTGGCTGGTCCTGGAGGTCTTCGGCTGCCGTAGCCCTGGTCGGGGCGGGGAGCAAAGCTCAACCCGCTCCCCTCCAAGGGACTCCGGGAAGGAACACCCAGGCGCGGGGGCAGAGACTGCACTGCTCTCGTCCTATTAAACTATTAAACTATTACTTTTAATTGCTATATTTTAAATTGCATTTGATTTAGTGTACACACACACACGCACACATACACACAGCACCTTTACCACCACCAGCAACACCACCATTATCTGCATTCCCTTGAAGGGAGTTATAAAATTAAAAATACAGGTTGGAAGAAATTCAGGGTTAAATTTTAGGAAAGACAGTGGACTCAAGCGTCCCTTTGGATAAAGTACTAGAATATGTAGAATATGTGCAATATATATAAATATATATATATGTATATATACTCGATGCCCTTCATTTGAAAGAATAGAAAAGTATTTTCTATTTTTCATGAGAATCAAAATATATTATTTCACTTTTAATTTTGGTTGACTTTACTTTTTAATCAATAAACTGTTTTAGAGCAATTACAGATTCACAGTAAATTGAACATAATATACTGAGAATTCTCATATTCTTTCATTTTAAATTTTCATTAAAGAAATAGGTGAGCTTTTTAGAAAGGGAAATCCACAATTTAAAGAAGACATTAAGCAGGGCAGCTTAACATTAAACAGCTTGGTCTTTTACTCAGTCAACACAATAACCTGTAATAGTACACGTTGTCGTATAATCTCTGTAAGATTTCAGACATAAGTCAGCAAATTTAGCAAAGACAAGCAGAGATCATATTAAGAGGAAAGGTAGCAAGAGTATGATATAATTATTTGAAATTAGTCTAACATAACTTTTATTTCATACAATTTATACTGGTATACATTTGAATGATTTTTCTCAAGATCTTATTTTTTAAGTTTAATTAGAAATATTTTTAGGTACAATTATTCTATGGATCTCTGTATTTGGTCATGTTATAACACATGAGGAAGAACTATAAATATTTGTTCCCAAAATATTACTACACCTGCTCTTTTCCTTTCACTCTAATTGATACAACAAAACTGTATTCAAGTTCTTAATATTGATGAGCTAATTTTTACAAACAGCTTTTATTTTTCAACTTGAGCCAGTCTGTCCATTTATCAGTAATGCTTCCCAAATGACAACATTAAGATCCCAGTTTCTATATTTTACAAGAGAAATGTAAGATGATAATAATAAGATTTTGTTATTTGCCCATCTCCCTTTACCATTTAATTAATGCCAACTTCTATATTCTGAAATATTAAAATTTGAAGAAATTACTTAGTAAATATATAGCACAGTTAGACAATGAAGTGCATTAGAAGAGGGTGATGAATGTTTCAGGATACCACTATTTTATTTTTGTGCGACTGATTTAGATAAAGGTGCTCCTATTCCCCAATAACTTGCCCCAGTTATTTAGATAGAAACATCAGCAGAACAGTCAGGAAGGGCAATTAATCAGGTTACCACTGTCTGATAAAATGATCCCTTTAGACCATTAAATTCCCCCTGTTCTAATTCCGTGCTCTCGGGAGAAACATCTAATCTATAATTTTATCTCCGCAGAGAACCTACCTACCCAGGAGGGTATGCCCTTGTAGATGACTTGTCCCAGTTGTCAAGCCCCAGCACTTCCTTCCAAAATAATTTGAAACTTTGGCATTAGAACTTATGAATTAGTCTCCTGTGAATTTAATTCTAGCAACTTGATCCCCCTAGGACTAGAACACCTGTGGCTATTTGACAAATTCACAATTCTAAAACTATATGAAGACAATGGAAATTCCATTAAACTATGTTTCTTGGGGCAAATGCTAAAAAAGCAGTGTACATCAACAATAAATGTTATTAAAAAATGTTAAGTTGGTTTGACACAGATTTGAATTTATTTGGTGTTGACCCTTTTTGAAATTTATGTCAAGTATTATTTCATTCTGATTTAATTGAAGCAGTTCATTTTGTTAAAAAAATCAGCACGCATTCATTGTATTTAAAAATATTTATACTCGAAAACTAATGATCCAACGTACTATCATTATGCGTTATTACATTCTGATACATTATTATTCCAGAAAGTTCCTTTCAGTAAATTTTACAACAAAATACACTTTGATGTTTCTTATAGAAATGGGAGGTATGCCTTTTCAATATGCACAGCATTAAACTGTGCATTTATCAATATTAATCAACTTTCTATCATTTAAATATCTTAACTATAAATTTTTATTGTTAACATGTTATGATTATATTGGTGAAAAACTCACTTTGACCTGATAGTTGTAACAAATATTTTGTTTAATGATCACAAATACTTTTCTTTAAAAAATGATTCAAGAAGTTATTTTATGAAATATTTCCTAAGTAGGTTGCAACAAATGGGAGCTGAATGTTTTCTTTCTTTTTAGTTTTTATTTTTAAGGTTTCTGAAGTACTACTTTTTTCATTACTGCCAAGAAAATCTGAAGATCCATGAACTGTGATAAATTTCATGCCTAATCTCATTTCAGACTTCAAACTTATTATTTTCATATGCCTAATATCATTGAAGTATAGAATATCTAAGACAAAGTTGAATCTTACTCTAATTTTAGTGCACCATGCATTCCCTTTCTCTACTTTGGTAATCAATATGTAATTCTCCGTAGATGGAGTATGAGCAATGAAGCATACAATGTTATTTTCCCCTAATAATGATCATGTTCTGAATGTGAAACACTGAGAATTTTGTTGAGTAAGAAGACATAGTAACAAAAACTTTTTTGATATTTATAAATGACCATGCCATGCTGAAAGCCTATATCTTTACACATGTATAAAAGATTTATATATATATTGAAATATTTAATTTTCATTTTTTAGACTTTTTTTTACTTTGCTCTTCTGATACAAAGTATTCACTTTAAAACAAACTCCTAAAACTTTCCTCTCCCATTTTCATTTTAATGTTTTACTTGGAAATGCTTAATTGAAAGGACCAAAAAATTCCATCTTTGTAACACTTTGGAAATTTAGATTTCTTGAAGATCAGGAACAACACTCAATAGATCACTCTATGTTTACATTTTTTGAATAAGACATGACTTGTAACATAGAAGTAAAGGCACATCAAAGTAGGAGATTAAAAACTGTGACCTGTCTGTTGATTTTAACTTTCAGATGACTTCATTTTTTTTTCCTGCTGTGTCCCTTTCCTGTTCCAGTGTAGGCAGATGAAGAAAAATAGCGATGAATTTCCCCTCTATTTAACAACATTTTTTATTAGTATGCTATTATTTTTTTCATTTGAAAAACAGAATATTAAAGTAAATATAAAATTTTATTTAGTATTATCATGAAGGACTGGAGTGATCGCACAGTGGTAAGGCGCACAGCCAGCCCGGCAAAGCCAGTTTCGATTGCTCCGCCCCTCTCGGAGAGCCCGGCAAAATACCCAGAGTATCTTGCCCGCATGGCAAAGCCTGGCAAGCTACCCATTACATATTCAACATGCCAAACACAGTAACAACAAGTCTCAAAATGGAGACGTTACTGGGCCTGCTCGAGCAACTCGATGAACAAGGGGAGAACAGTGATACAGTGCTACTATTTCAAAGAGCTAAAAATATAAAAATATATAGAATATAATTATAAGAATATTTTTCACAATTGCTGCTATCTCTTGGCATCTATGAATATGATGAAATGGAGAATTGTTTCTGATTGAAATAATATCTAATTTTAAATTCCATAACAAAAATTGGATGTATGAATACCACTTCTAGCTCATAATATTTCTCCTCCATTTCTACTTTGTATATGTTATATAAAAAGACCTGTCACTATTTCCATGAATTATACTCACCCATAAAAAGATGAATTATTAAATATTTTCTATTTTTAAAGCTAGACATATATACTCTTTATGCTTAGAGTTTAGCTCATGCTTTATTTTGCAAAAACTCCATACTTTATTCTATCCTTTATCCTCAAACTTCATAGCTATAAAACTTTATTTCGAACCCTTCTGTATAGAACTAGTCAAATGCTTCCTATTAGTGGACATAGCTGAAGAATGTATAATCATGATAAGGGAAACACTTAAAAGATCAAAAACAATTATAAATAGAATAATATGCATAGGTCATTACTTTCAGGTTATCTATCTGCCTAAGTATTGCTCAAGGATCATGATAGAAAAGACACAAAATGCAATATTTTGTGAGAGCCAAGAACTGTTAAAATGTAAAGTTTACTTTTGGGTATTTGGCAAAGCAAGTCATAGTACATTCTTGAAGGGAGACTAAATTTTATCTTCCACTGAACTATCTTATATGCTTGTAGATAAATCTTTTTCTCTGTGAATAGATATAATTCTAAATAGCATGTGCTTGTCAGATCCATGAAGTGACTTGGAGAAGGCCTTATTTTCAAAATTATCTTGTCAATTTCATTGTGACAGTAACAGAGGCAGGTAGCAGCAGTTTTCTTCTGATTATGTTAAAATCTCATCTATTATTTAGTTTAAAGCTGACAGCATATATTAAGGCTTAATGAAGGCTTTCAGTAATTTCAGACTAAATTTATCTTCCCAAATTTTATACATTTTTATCATTTGAGGGTTATAATTTGATCAAAGGTTAATTTCAGGAGGAGTTTTTCCAAATTATTTCAACATTAAATAAGCAGAGCGTGAATTGGGGGGAAATATATCCACGTGAAACTATTTTTAGCAGAAGGATGATAAGACATGCATTTTTCAAATACTTCTCTTTTTCCAGTAGAAGAATTTGTCATTTTCCCCACATACTCATCTTGCTAGCTTCGTCTAGCTAGTACTTTACACCCCCCAAATCTTTCATTTTAATTCACAGAATATGAGTGACTTTAATCTCAATGGAAATTATTAGACTTAATGATATCTATAACAGTACCAGGCTAATTACATAGATAAATATACCATACGTATTTAGATCAAAATGTTACAAATAGATAAATAGTTTGCAAGATAATAATACTGAATGTAGATTTTTCTTTAATATCTTAACAAAAATTTGTTACTTCCTATAATTTCCCAATATTTTTTAATGTTTTTCTCCTATTGGTTGGCATCTTCTGGTAAAAAAATGTTTTCAGCCAGTCTTGTAAAATGTGAATTCCTAGAGCTTAGGAAAAAAAGAGAAATTGCTTTTACGTTCCTCTTGCGTTCTCTCTTGGAACTAACTTAACATTTTGATCCAGCAGATAATTGGTCTCCTGTAGCCAACACTGAATACCTGCCAGCTTCAATGCTTTTTTAGAATTCTCTAAATGTTATGTGGAAAACAATGCCACACTACATGTGTTGGGGTTAAAAACCCTCCTAGACAGATGCACAATCTAAATTTTCTAACAATTGCTCTATGTTAGCAATGAGGTGTACAGTCTCCTCTTTTTAATGTAAAGTTGCTTAAAATAAAAATTAGTGATTAAAAAGGACTTAGTTTTAGAAACACATGATAGGAAGTTCAGATATTTCCAGGTTATCTTTTCAGTGGCATACTTTATCACTAAGTGCATAATTGTTGTAAATTAACAAAATATTTATCGTTTAAACCTTGGTGTATAATAATTTTCAATGTATTTTAAATGAAATTATCATGCGATTAAATTTTAGGAAGGAATTCAAAAATGCTTCACATTTTTATATTTTAAATATTGTCTTTAAATATTGGGAATTGAAGTATGACTGTTATTTTGATCACATTACAAAACTACCCTTTAGCTTTTACATTCATGTTACCTTTTCAATGACCAGAAAATGTGACCGAAGTAATTTATTATACATACACACATATATATAATCAATTTGATTATAAATAATTACTATGCATATCAGGAGAGTTCAGAACATTTAACAAAGATACAAAGCATATGAAAGATATAAAAGGACTAATCAACTATCTACAAACAGATCCTATACTCTTAACCATTGTCTTAAAGTTTCCCCCCAAGATGACCTTGTTATGTGTGAATTATTGTTTTGGGTTGTGAAACCAAAAGACCTGGTTCGAGAATCCAAAATTGATTCTGTTAAGGATAGGACATAGAAGTGGGCTGTAAAATGTGAACATAACAGTCAAATTAAAGAATTGGTATCTTCTGCAAGAATAGGTAAAGGTAAACTTAGAATTCTTGTATCCAATGCGGAGGAAGCTGACATTAATATTTATTCATCTACTTTCTTTTGTTTGTTGAAAACTCTCCCTGGGGAGGGAGCTTTAGTCTCTGCATTCTGTTCTGTTGCAACTCTACACAGGTCAGTCTGTGTTAGTTTGAAAAAATTTTAAGCTTAATGTTGTAAGAATTTGGAGTAAAAAAAAATCAAAGTGTGAAGAGACAGTGAGTTCCCAAGGTAAATGAGCATAGGTATTGTGGTTTTGCAAATCATGGGCTAATTGCTTTCTTTTATTCCTGGGGCACACCTGATGATACTGGAGTTAGAGATAGAAAAAACAACAACAAAAAGCATGCACAGAATATGCGTTAGCAATTATTGTAAGAGAGTTAACAAAAGTAGTGTCAGAATTGCTTATTATAAGCATTTGTATTCAAATGTTATACAGGTTGGTACCTTAGCAACTTGTGTCTGTTGGGAATGTGACTGAATTGGAGTTGAGTAGAAAGTTACTTGACAATATAAATGAGTATGAACAATTAACAAAGATTAGAATTATGTACATATGAAAACCATTTAGAAATTGTACTTAATAGAATCCATGTCTATTTAAATGATATATGTAGGGGGCTGGAGAGATAGTACAAAAGGTAGGATGCATGCCTTGCTTCAAACTACCAGCTCATTCCATCAGGAGTGATCCCTAAAGGCAGAGCCAAGAGTAAGCCCTGAGCCCTGCAAGGTGTGGCTCAAAAACCAATATTTTTGTATTTTTACTATCATAGTAACAATAATGTGTTTTGTACTGGATTTATTCCAATGCCGTTTATGATCTCTCGATGACATTTTCAGAAAAAAGCATGAATAGATTGTACTCTAGGAATATTGTAAGCAAGAGAAAGAAGCAGAATTGTATCCCTGTGCGATACAAATGGTCATAAGCTCTCAGATGAGCTATTGTTCAAGTCTAGAAGAGGCTAGGAGAGATTCACAGATAGGCGGAAGATGCAATGTTATTACGGAATATCACTCCTGAAATTTAAAGTGAGAAAAAAACAAAAATTTTCTCCTTTCAACTAACCTAAAATAGAACACAGTGTGCTATCTATAAAAGTTAAGTGGTACTTTTCAAGGCCAGAAAATATTGATATATAGGTGCTGGAGTAGCTTGAAGCTGACCCTGATCTGCTCCCTTGCAGTGCGTATGAATGCCTGAGCATGGGCAACAGTGATCTCCAAGGGCACACCTAGAATTAATCCCCAAGCACCATGAGGTATGCCACAAAAGTAAACCAAAAATCACATTATAAATATACAGGATTGTATCTAACAAATAACAGGCATGTGATAAGTATGACTAGTATGGACTGATAGAGATAGTGTGACTTATTTTATGTAATGTTGGATACTGAGTTAGTCAAGTATTGTGAGCCGAAGAACAATTTTGAAAGGGGAGGTGGTGGTATGAGAAAAAGAAATTCAGATGAACCATTCAGTACTCAGAACTGGGAAGTGATTTAAATTTCCTATGTATTAAAAAAATCTCTTTGTATTCAAGCTATCTATCTCAGTTACACCTAGAATAAAATATAAGAATTTAATGTATTTAGATTTCAGGATCTCAGAGAGACATATCATATTTTAATACTGCCTTTAGAAACAAATTTTTCATAGGTAATACTGTTTACATTTTCACAAATAAAAATGCAAAGAACATCTACAAAAATATATATTATCATTAGTAATGTGCCCTAGGAATAAAGGTTTTTAAAGCAGAATATTGAAATAAATTTCAACAATATAAATGCACTCAAGTTCCTATAAGTGGAATTGTAATACAATAAAAAAATGAAAGCAATGAAGACTAGAGGAGCAACTACATGGAGGTTTTTCTTTGGAGGAGGGGACGCTAAGGGTGGGCTACACCCAGCAATGTTCCGAGCTTATTCCTGGTTCTGTGCTCAGAGATCACTCCTAGCAGGGCTCAAGGAACTGTATACTGTGCTGGGAATTAACCTGGGATCATTTGTAGTATGACACTGGTTTATGCTTCCTACTCTGCTGCAAGGAGCCTAGATTTATTGGGTTATACCCATCACAATGCTCTGGAATCAGTCCCATTTCCTTGGTATTTATCTTTAACTTCTCTGTGCGCTGCTTTTTCTATCTGCTAATCACTCATTTTCCCTAACCAGTCCCTATTATGATGTGGAAGGTCAGATTCTTCTAAAGCCTCTGAATTTTGTTTTTGTTTTCTTGTTTGCTTTTTGGGTCACACCAGGTGATGCCCAGGGGTTACTCCTAGTTCTGCACTCTGGAATTACTCCTGGTGGTGCTCGAGGGACCATATGGGATGCTGGGAATCGAACCTGGATTGATCATGTGCAAGGAAAATGCCCTACCCACTGTACTATTGCTCCAGCCCCTGAATTTTGTATTTGTAAGTGAAACATTGCCTTTCTCTTCCCCTTATGTCCATTGCATAGTTTATTTTAGAGTAATGTTCTTTTATAGAAACAAGAAGACAGTTTTGTAACATGAGTTAATTGACTCTAAATAACATTTAGTCCTGGGCATCTGTCATATTTACTCAAATTAAGCTGCAGTTGCCCTTAGATCCTAGCACCCCAAAAGCAAGGTCCTGATGAAGGAACTGGATGGGACCAGGACAAGCTGTGAACTACCCTGGCAAGGAAAGGGAACAGGCTAAATGCTATAATAACTAACTATAGTTAAGAGCATGGTAATGGATGAATTCTATTATGAACCAAAGAGAAGTGACTGGACAAGGACCCTACTGGGGTTAGGAAAGAACGAATCTGGCCTAAGGACTGTAGTCTGTGATCTATAGTGATATGTCCCCACGAGAACCACCCTTTAAGCTTGGTATATCTCTCACTGTGTCCATACGAAATGACTAGAAAGATTTTTAAGAAGTAAATCTAAGATAATTGTTTTTGGACTAAGGGAGGGAGAAGTATGTCCTTAGATGAAATTCTGCCTTTGACCAGATCTCCCAGCAGGAGATCTTTGTCTTAGAAGAGCTTCCCCAGAAGGAAGGGAAGGGCTTTACATACTTTATTTGTGCTATCTGACCTAGGTGGAGTTGCTACCCATAATGCTTGGAGATTGGGCTCTAGACTAAGGCTGTGAGACTGAGCACAGAGAGTTGCATGGCAGCAGGAGAACATGGGAATGAAGGCAACATGAGACAGGAATGGGGTGCTCAGTGAGACTGGAATAAGCATGTGGGGGAGAATGGAATAAATGGCAGGATAGAGATTGGAATAAAGGACAGCTGATCACCAACCAGCTTGGCGGCCTTGTTCCTTCCTTCATGTGTCTATGCAAGCCGGTGTGGGAGAGAGAGCCCCATACCCACACCACTCACTTATTTATTGATTGCACAACCAGTCACGTGCAAGGCAAGCACCTTAACTGCTGTGTATTCTCTCTACCTCCTATAAAAATTTTTAGTTTTAAAATTTTTGAAATCTCTACCTCCTATAAAGAATTTTAATTTTAAAATTTTAAAATTTTTGAGTCACCATTATTTATAGTATTGTTAATTATAAGGGCTTCTTGTATACAAGATTCCAACACCACACCCCTCTCGAGTGTCTGCCTTCCCTCCACAGTTGCTTTGGTGTCCCCCACCTCCATATTCTCTGCCCTCCCCCCACCTTGATAAACTCAGTTTTGTAAAACAGTTCTCATAGAGATGTATTGGAGCTTAATTTAGGAAAGAATTCATGAGAGATCACAGTGCTCTAAATTCCATATGTATATATGTGTATAACAAGTATATACACTATAGCATTGTCCTGGGTGGAGGCACTGTCTATAGTACTGTCCTCCAGTTGTTCCTCTATTTGCTCCAGTGGGCACCAGTAACGTCTCCATTGTGAGACTTGTTGTTACTGTTTTTGGCATATCGAATATGCCATGAGGAGCTTGCCAGGCTCTGCTGTGTGGATGGGATACTCTCAGTAATTTGCCAGGCTCTCTGAGAGGGACAGAGGAATCGAACCCAGGTCGGCCTCATATGATGCAAACGCCCTACCCACTGTGCTATCATTCTAGCTCATATTTCTCATATATGCCGGGACTGAGATCTCCAAGCCTGCACGGTTTGGGACTGGACCTGCCAGTAGCTAGACAGTTACACCCACCAACTGCCGTGTAATCCCAACAACGGCCAGGTTCCAGGGATTATCACACTCAGCTCCCGAGAGAGAACAAGGCAGAGTCTCCTACCCTGTGCCTGACTGTCCCCACCAGGGCCCAACAGCTGAAGACCTCCGGGCCCCAGGCAAGGCCATGCTGGGACCACTCTCCATACACTTGGATGAGCCTCACGCATAAAAGAACTGGTAGAGGAACCCAGGTGTGTGGGACCCGGGGCTGAGATCTCCAAGCCTGCACGGTTTGGGACTGGACCTGACAGTAGCTAGACAGTTACACCCACCAACTGCCGTGTAACCCCAACAACGGCCAGGATCCAGAGATTATCACACTCAGCTCCTGGAAGCTTATGATGTCTTATCATCTCATTCCTACTTTGGACAAACTGGCAGGCTACTAAATGTAACCTGCCCACACGGCAGAGTCTGGCAAACTACCCGTGGTATACCCAATATGCCAAATACCAGTAACAATGATGGGTGTCATTCTCCTAACCCTGAAAGAGCCTTGAATATGGCACTTTTAAAAAAAATCTCAGGGCTAAGACGAAGGAGACGTTACTGGGGCCTGCTCGAGGCAATTGACGAACAACAGGATGGTCGTGATCGTGACTGTATAAGACAAAAATTGTAACGCTTTAGTTTCTAGGTATGTTCAAAGAAACTATGTAATTGTTTTAACAGATAGGATATTTTATCAGTTAATTCATAAAAACTCTTTAAAGTTATTTGAAATGTAAAAGGTTGTCATTCAGTGATATAAAGAATATTCACTACAATTCAAATTAAGAGAAAACTGGAGTGATGAGCAGGATAACCACTCGGTATAAGAACCAATAAAGAGATAAATAATATGAAATATTTCTTTGATTTCTAGATTCCCCAACAACTACAGGTATAACAAGTAGACTAGTTATTCTAGTCTAGTTGTACCTCTCAAAATTAACCTGAATACCTACAGCTATTAAAAACATCTAAAGTTGAAATTGGAGGCTGGAGCAATAGTACAGAGGGCAAGATGTTAGCCTAGGATTGAATAGCTGACCCAGGTTCAATCCCTGGTGTCACATTGTTTTCCAAGCACACCCTATAGTAATTCCTGAGTACACAGCTAGGAGTAATCAAAACGCTTGGTGTGGTCCCAACACAAAAATGAAAAAAGAAAATATCTAAAGTTTGTAGTGCTTACTATCCAAAGAGTTTGAAGCAGTTTGTGACATGACAGAAATTTAAAATGCATGAAAATTATGGCCATATGGTATAGATACACTGTAGCACTGTTCTCCCATTGTGCATCGACTTGCTCGAGTGGGCACCAGTAACGTCTTCGTTGAGAGACTTCTTGTTACTGTTTTGGGCATATTGAATACGTCACGGGGAGCTTGCCAGGTATAGATATAACATTTTATTCATGATATTTTTATTCTCTATGCCATTCAGTGGTTACTTATATCACTTGAAGCCTAGCCTAAAACTGCTAGGCAAGATTTTTTAGTATACAGTAATTTAGGTAGTCTGTCTGTCTGTCTGTCTCTCTCTCCCTCTTCCTCCTCCTTTCTTCCAGTCTGTTTCAGGATCATTTTTGTGTCATCAGTACGGGATGCAGATCTCATATATATGTTCCTCCAATGAGAAGACCAGATGCTCTCTTCTTTTCCCAATGGTCCATGTTTGGGAAAATGTTTGTTCCAGTTTATAGGAAACAGAAAAGAGAGAGAATGGAAAAATCAAACTGCTGATTCCCAGACTAAGAAGTAATGCATTCCATTTTAGCTTCATTCGAGCAATAGCATCTTTATTTCTTTTAACACCAAGAAAAACTGGCAGCCACTTGTATTGCCACAGTTACATTACTCACGGGAGAATGCCAACCAAATTTAGATGGGTCATAACTTATCTGTGCCAAATATTCAAAATAAAAGACTCAACCATAAGGTAACTACAGAATCAAGCAATTTGAATTCCAGGGAACAACAGAGGAACAACAACAGCAACAACAACAAACCCTAATCAATTCAAGTCAAATTTCAACCCAATTTTCTTTCCTAAGCCCAGCACAACAGAACTCGAGTAGCACCAAATTCTTGGGCACTTGGATTGGTGTGTTTGAACAAGGGTCCTGAAGAGGGGCACCTATGCCAACAAATTAACAAGACCAGTTTCTTCTCATAAAATCTCTGATTAGCTGTAGAATGATTACGCCTTCTTCTTTCTGTAATAGGTAAATTATATTTCAGAGAGATTAAGTAACTCTGCAGTCCTTTTGAACAGGCAACCAGGCAAAAGGTCCTGCTTCAAAGATTCTGTTTTATTACAATATGTGTCTTGTCTTTTCCTTTGTGGACCACTCTAAATTCCATATACATGTCAAGACATGAGATTCTTATACAGTAATGGTGAAAATAGTAATTTCTTGCTATCATATATACTCTAGTATCTTATGTACTTTAAGACAGGACTTAATCAAGAAACTGAACAAATATTTTGATTAACTGTACCGTAATTCCAGTGGGTTTATGTATTTTTAGTTACTACAATGCAGTATTCATTACTATTGAAAATATTATTATTCACAGATTCTTTGACTTAAAATGGAACATCAATTAATGACACTGCCAGTTATTTCAATGTGTACAGAAAAAGATAATGAAGGAGGTAACACTTGTAGCGGAAATTATTAATATTAAATATTTGCCTTATAACTCATCCTTATTGGGCACTGCTGTCAATAAAATATGCCCATATTCTTAACAAGGAATTCCTGTTTGGCTTGTAGATTAGTTTACAGCCTGCTCTGTATTCTTTATCTTCATCTCTGTCCCAGTCCCTTAATTAGGCAGTGAAATCTTCTGCATAGTAATGAGGGAATCACAGCTAAGGTGTTACAAAGAGATGTTTCTGGAAGCCTCTCAAAATAGCTCTTCTCTTTGGAAATCCCTCCATATACTGTATCAAGATAACATGCTCACATTTCTAAAACAAGTGACAATTGACCTTCAGTTAATCAGGTTTACCAACATTATAATTCTTAATTTTGGTACGTTGGGTGTAAGTAGAAAGTTTTTAACCATAGTTGGCAAAGGATAACAACTTGTTATTTAACCTGTGAAACATAAGTGGCAAAACACTTTTGTGTAGGAATTTAAACTTATTTTAGATTCCAAGAGTATACTTGATCTTATGCAAAAAAAAGTGTTACTATTCCATGCTAATAAAATGAAAACAGATATTACCATGTTGAGAAACGTTCATATTCATAATTATTCTAAATACTTGTAATTATAATACTTTATAATAAATACTGATTTGAGGGGAAGGAAATATAGTACATTGGGTTAGGCACTTGTTTTGCAAATGAAAAATCCAAATTTGTTCCTCAGCGCACGATGGATAACCCCAATGCCCATTAAATTATCCCTGAGCACATTACTTGCACTTCAACGCTCCCCGACCAAAAAAAAATAAAAAATAAAAAAGGAAGGAAAAAGAAGTGCTGATTTTAAAATCAAAATTTATTTCAGGATTCAAGAAAAAATACTGACCAAGATAAACAAGATTTGTATACTTTATATATTACTTGTGGATATTTTGGATATTACTTGATATAACTTAATAAAGCAAAAGGACTAAAGAGAGACTTTGTCGTTTCATCTAAGGATACTACTGCATCAAATATAATATTCAAAGCTTATATCATTTCACAAAATCAATGGATGTGGAAACATCTAAAACCAGTGGAAATAAATCCATTATATCATATCACAGTAAAATAGTACAAGGGGGATGAA
Source organism: Sorex fumeus (assembly GCF_029834395.1). Taxonomy (NCBI): domain Eukaryota; kingdom Metazoa; phylum Chordata; class Mammalia; order Eulipotyphla; family Soricidae; genus Sorex; species Sorex fumeus. The sequence goes on along the minus strand of NW_026606172.1, from coordinate 7,358,295 downwards.
AATAGAAGGTCGCATAGCCCATGTTGCTGAATGTTGAGACTTCGGTGGTGTTTATGGTGTGGTAACAGTTATTGAAGAGCTGTAAAATTATATTTTTGCAAATGTAAAAGGGAGACTGAAAGGAAGGAATAAACAGTTTATTTTTGGAAGCTTATCTTTTAGCTGATTAAATTGTTTCATTCCTTAAGTACACTGAACTTTCCATCAGGGCCCGAAAACCCAACACAAATTGCAAACAGGAGCAATGGGCTAGGGTCCTAAAGTGATATGGTTAAAGATGACTGATTACTTGCACATGTGCTCCTGCTATAACCATCTTTTTCTCACTTCTGTAACAATGCTTGCTTTGCTGCCCTTGCTGAGAGTTACTCAGATCCAGGAAGTGGACCCTGGTTGGCAAAACAAGTTTCGCAGGTACTTGTGAAAGTGCTGGGGCACCAGGATGAGGTTTTCTAATAAAAGACCAGTGCTTGTGCTGTGAAGCTGCTGTTCTTGACCAGCTGGAGAGTCAGCCAGTGGGTGTCAATAAAGACTCCAAATTCTAAATTTTTGGTCTCTGGTGGTCTTTTGATCATGACCCCACAGCACAATAAATGTTTTAACTTGAATTGTGAACACATTTTGATGATAGGAGAACTTTTCTTTTAGTGTCCGGATTTAATTTTATTTATTTATTTTATTAATTTAATTTTTATTAGTGAAACACCATGGGGAACAGTTGTAGATTTAGAGACTTTTGTACTTGGGTTTTAGTTATACAATGATCGAGTACCCATCTGTCCACTAGTGCCCATTCTCCACCACCAAAAATCCCAGTAACCTGCCCACTCTCCCCAACCCATCCCCCCCAGCCCCTGCCTCTGTGGCAGGTCATTCCGCTTTTCTCTCTCTTTCCTTTAGGGTGTTGTGGTTTGCAATAGAGGTATTGAGTGGCCATCATGTTCAGTCTATATTCTACTTTCAGCATGCATCTGCCATCTCGGGTGTGCTGTTGTCTTTACTTGGTGTTCTCTTCTCTATCTAAGCTGCCTTTTCCCCCAGCATGTGCTGCCAGCTTTCAAGCCATGGAGCAAACCTCCCAGTACTTATCTCAACTATTCTTGGGTATTAGTCTCCCATTCTGTTACTTTATATTTCACAGATGAGTGCAGTCTTTATATGTCTGTCCCTTTCTTTCTGACCCATTTCACTTAGCATGATACTTTCCATGAAGAACCACTTGTATGCAAATTTCATGACTTCGTCTTTTGTAACAGTTGCATAGTATTCCATTGTGTAAATGTACCAAAGTTTCTTTAATCAGTCATCTATTCTAGGACACTTGGGTTTTTTTTTTTCTGATTTTGGCTATTGTACACAGTGCAGCAATGAACATGCAAGTACAGATATCATTTCAAGTGGTATTGCTGGGTCAAATGAGAGCTCAATTTCTAATTTCTTTTTTGTGGATCATTCATACTGTTTTCCAAAAAGGCTGAACCAGTTGGCATTCCCACCAGCAGTGAAGGAGACTCCCTTTATGAGAGAGAATCTTAAGACAAACATTTTGATAAGATTGACAAGGAAGTGGGTATGTCTTAGAACACTAATTCACAACCTTTACTTTTTTCATTTTATTAAAGAGGGTTGATTCTATAAATCTCTTTTTTTCCCCTGTGATTTTGGAAGAGTTTCTTGTTGGTAATGGTAATAAAAGCTATAGCATGCTTTGGGGATGAAACATCCACACTTTTTTTTTTTTTTGAGTAGAAGTATACATCCAGTCATCCTCCAGGCTTACTCCTTTTATTCCACTCAGGGCTGGGGGACCATATGTGGTGTCAGGTGGCTATCTGCAGTTAGCCACATGCAAGGTAAGCACCCTACTCAATGGACTTTTGGTTCTGGCCTCATGATACATTCGAACTTTCACACACACACACAAAAATCTCTGATGGAAAGTAAACTTGTTAAAATAAGCATCATCACTTTTTTCTTTGCTTTGTTGGGGAGTCACACCTGGCAATGCACAGGGGTGACTTCTGGCTTTGCACTCAGAAATTACTCCTGGCGGTGCTCAGGGGATCATATGGGATGCTGAGGTCGGCTGCATGCACGGCAAACACCCTACCTGTTGTACTATCACTCCAGCTCTGCATCATCAGATATTTTAAGTGGCTAATAATATTGCAAATTTTTATAAAGAATGGAAGTACAGATTAATATCTTTTTAACATCTCATGATTATTTCTGGGGCTGGAGCAAAACACAGTGGGTAGGTCATTTGCCTTGCAAGCGGCCAACATGTCTGACCCGAGTTTGATTCCTCCGCCCCTCTTGGAGAGCCTGGCAAGCTTCCGAGAGTATCTCTCCCACACGGCAAAGCCTGGAAAGCTACCCATGACGTATCTGATATGCCAAACACAGTAACAATTGTCACAATGGAGACATTACTGGGCCTGCTCGAGCAATTCGATGAACAATGGGAGGGCAGTGACAGTGATGTGATTATTTCTGTTTTATTTAAGTCTTCTAAAATAATATCAAAATAATTACTGGTAAAAAGTTTATATTTATGATTGTTATTTTCTATAAATAGCTTTAAGTCTTGGGGCTGGAGTGATAGCATAGCAGGTAGGGCATTTACCTTGCAAGCGCCCGACCCGGATTCGATTCTCAGCATCCCATATGGTCCCCCGAGCACCACCAGGAGTAATCCCTGAGTGTAAAGCCAGAAGTAACTCCTGTGCATCGCTGGGTGTAACCCAAAAAGCCAAAAAAAAATAGCTTTAAGTCTTGACTACTGTTGAAGTTAACATTGGGACAGTTTATTCATAGTCAAGTTTCCATAGTATTTCTCTGCTTCAATTTTCAAGAACCTGTTCTAAAAGGCGTTAGTTCTGGTGCATTGAAACAATGAGCTTTCTGGGGAGAAATTTCATCCTCTAACACTTGGAGAAGCTCTGTAACCTCTCCGTGCTCCATGTTTCTCAACTGAAAGATAAAATTAATAACTGGTGTTACATACATAAGCTTAAAAACTTGTAGATTACATTCTGGAAACAGTGCCTTCCAAACTGTGGCACTCTTTATTATTTCTATGTCAATAGTTCTGTTTCATGGGTTGCTTTACTTTCCAGATGACTTTCTCATCAAGTTAATTCATCTTCCTTCAATCAAATAATGTATAAGAGAAGGAAAACACAAAAGAAGCACTGTAAAGCTTAGAGTAGAAAATTGATTTTAATCAGAATGTTTTAAGATAATTGAGTTATTTTAGTCAGAAATTTAATGTTTTCATGTAACTGCTGTAACATGTAACAAATTCAGATTTTAAAGAACACGAATATGGTTTTAAAATGTAGATGCATATGGCCAGGTAGATGGTACAGGAGTTAAGGAACTCGCATTGTTTATTCCCAGTTTAATCCTAGACACTACATATGGTTTCCAGAGCAGTCCCATGAGTACTAGGCATTTCCAAGTGTGGCCCAAATCCCAGGCTCTACCCTGCAAATCTAAATGTACACAAATTTGTTTGGTCATTTAACCCTAGTCAGAAGCTTTCATGGAGTTCTCCTGTTGGGGGCTGCTGAGATTCAATGCCTTATGTCAATTCTTTCATCTCTGACTTCTTTCAGGTTTTGGACCTTCTTGTTTGTAGAATAGATGTGCAATCAAATGAATTAAATTAGAGAGGTATATTTACTTAACTCTTTCCTATTAACATGAACAAGCAAGGCTGCCATTCCTTAAAACAGTAATTCCTTAACAATTTTAATTTAAAGCTTCTGGAGTGATAGTAAAATGGCTAAGAACTTGCTTTGCACACAGTCCAACCTGGTCTCATAGTCAACACTGCAGGGGTCACCAGGCACTATCAAGAATACGCATGAGTACAGCATTACAAGTAAGCACTGAACACAGCTGGATGTGACTGCTAAATCAATAAAATAAAATAAAATAAAATAAACACATATGTGTGCACATGCATGAGAGAGAGACAGAGAGACAGAGAGAGACAGAGACAGAGACAGAAACAGAGAAAGAGGGAGGGAGGGAGAGGGATTTCACTTTTAACTTAAAGGTTTCTTCAGCTTAATTTCTAATGTTTATCATTTGGCACGATGTTAGCACATTTCAAGAATTCCATCTACATCATAATTTGTTATGATGGTAAAAATGACTTATTTTTATGTGCAATACTGCAAATGTTAGTTTATTTACTAGTGAATAAAGAAACAATATGCTCTGAGTAGCTTCCTAACTACTCTAAAAGCAGGCTCACAGCTTTTAGAGTGCAAGGAAATAATTCACAGGTGTCTCTGAAAGCCATACCAGAATACACCCACAAAACTATTAGCTCTTCTTAATATACACAAAATCATTTCTTTTTATTTTCTCTGATTCGGGACCACACGTGGACATCTCAAGGTTACTCCTACCTCTGTTCTTAGGGTCATTTCCAGTAGTGGTTAGGGGACACATAGACAAGAGGATTGAGTCAGGCCACTAAATACAAAGAGTGCACACAGGCCATTGAATGCCCCTCTAATCCAAGAAAAATATAATTAAGATTATTTTTAAGTCCTCATGGGTGGTTCATTCCCATTGCTGTTCACAGATGACTCCTGGCTCTGTGCTCAGGATTTTGGTGGGGTTCATGAGATCATATGTGGGACCAACCCAGGTTACTTGCATACCAAGCAAGTGCCTGAACCACTGTATGAAAGAGAGGAGACTGTTTTTTTTTCCTTCAAGATTAACAAAGAGAAGAACATGCAAATTCTTATTGAATACAAAGCATATTTTTATTCTTCAGCAAGTTTTTTTTTTTCAGAAACTTATTTGGTGCAAGAACATGTAGAAAAAATGTAAGAGATCTTGGTATGAAACTAAGGGGCCAACTGTTAGGAAAGGGGTCCTACAGAATGGAAAAATCATTGCAAGAGAATCACAGACAGAAAAATATTTGAGAAAAACTAGTGGAGAGTAAGCATAGGTTTTTGCTAAGTTATTGTGGATTTTATAAAATAATGTATTTTAATAACTAAAATAATCTAAAAAGGTAGAACTACAAAATTATTGTTGAAGTAATATATTTAATCATTTGAAGCACTCAAGAGAACCAGAAAGATAATACAGTAATTAGGGAGTTTTCCTTCTTCATAAACAGTCCTTATACATAAATTAGTCCTGATTCAATTCCAGGACCCCATGTAGTCCCCCAAGCACTGCAATTCACAGTCCTGAGCATAGAGCAGGAGTAAGCTCTAAGCACTGAAAGGTTTAACCAAAAAAAAAAAAAAAACCAGGATGTAACCAATAAAAGAAAAAAACAGGGAATGGGGAGAAGGAAGTACTCAAATAGCAAAAACTTTAAAAAGTTTAAATTTATAATTGCGAATTAAAATTTAAGAATTCAGAACTGTTGGTAGTCTTTTTATATTTCTAAATGGATAATTAGTATTATTTCATCACTTTAATTCAATTCAATTGAGTTTATTATGTTGCTGAGCTAAAATACTCAAAATATTCAGTTTAGAATGCCTGTCATATTAATTGCTTGTGAGGTATTTAAAAGAAGAAAATAACAGAAAGTTGAGTTTCTGCCTATCAACTAAATAAAGATAAAATAATGAATCATTAAAGGAAAATTGTCCACTTATTGTCTATATTTCAATCTAATTATTCACCACTCATATGATTCACTAAGCTTTTGCGACATCTATTTTTTTCAAAATGTAATATGCACTAGCAGACCTGACATACTGAAAAATAAATTTCGTCTATTCAGTAAGGTTATTTAAGTATGTTGTTGCATAAAGTTTGAGACACTGTTCCAGAAAGGAGCTTCTTCAACAAATGAAGGAGAATGGTAATGTAAACTTTTAGTTGGTTCATGCAATTACATAGAAATTATTTCTCAGTACTATGTTATATAATAAATGATATATATGCTGTTGAAAATATTTCTGCACTTAAAATGTGATCATGGGGCTTCAAAGTGATAACACAGCAGATAGGTTAACTTGCCTTAAATGCAGCTGACTCAGATTCAATCCTGGAACCATATATGGAGTGATTTCTGAGTGTAGAATCAGGATAATCACTAGTCTGCTTGGTATGACCTGAAAACAAAAAAAGTAATGGCATATGTTTGTCATTATAGAAACTGCTGATGAATAGATGAATGAATGACCTCTCTGTTTTTATTTTTATTCATTTCTACATTTGAGACTTTTTCATGTTGAACACTTATCTTACAACTGAAGGCAAAAGATCTGCTAGCGTGGAGGGCTGAAGAGACAGTAGAGTGATTAGGGCATTTGCCTTGTACATGGCTGACCCAGATTCAATCCCCATGAATGCATATGGTCCCTTGAGAGCTGGCAGGAGTAATTCTTGAATGCAGAGTCAGGAGTAACCCCTAAGCATCTTCAGGTGTGACCCAAAAAACAAATAAATAAACAAATAATGTAGAAAAAAATCTGCTAGTGTTGTTAGTTCATTGCTCAACACAGCCAGGACTGATTGGATAGAGAGAGACCAGAGAATTTATTAAAGCATTGAGGACTCCCTAGTTGAGGTGACTTACGAGCCCAGAGTCTTAATTCAGCATTCATTATATACCCAATTTTACCCAGACTTGTGGTTAACGCCCACATTTGTACATTCTAAAACTTTATCTTACACAAAGTCAATGTACAGAAGCAGACATGGCAGTTAGAAAAAAAGTTATGCTTGGATTGTTACACATACCACATTCATCAATTCATCTTGCCTGCTAGACAATGGGTGGGTAGGTTTCTTCATGGTAAATTCTAACACATTAAAGGGTAACTAGAAAATAGAACAATGAAAATATATTTAAAAGAAAAAACACATGATTCCTTTCATTTTCAGTGTATGATAAACATGCCAGAAAAAAAGCAAATTCTGGAAACCACTCAATGTGTTAAATGCCTCCGTTTTTAGTAATAACTTGTCATACACAGAGTAGATAATAACTTTACTTCCCCTATCTTCAATGATTTTGTAATGAGTTGGGGTTGCACAAACTTTACTGTGGTGCTCACAGGCGTCCCATACTCTAGTGATGATGCTTGCTCTGGTATTCGTTGGTGACAGTTCTTATGACAGTTCACATAGTGCTCAGACAGATACTCCACTAGCTTTGTCAACCAACAACTTTTCTTTCAGTGATCTACATACACAAGCACACTCTCACACATGTGCCATTTTGTACAGAGACAACATCCTCCTTCGTGATAAGGCTCCCAAACAGCAGAGCTGTCAGGATCTTCATCATGTTTGAATGGCACCAAGAATGAAACGTATGATCTTATGCTTGCATCGTAAGACACGTTTGACACTGAGTTACAGCGTCATATTTTTTTAAAAAATTATTACAGTTTTGGTAATATGATTGTGTTTTTAATAGCGGTGTATGAAATCCCTTCACCTCACCACAACAGAGTAGCCTAGTTTCTCTACCACTATCTTTGTGTCACCTCTCATCACTCAGACTTTTATTATTAATATTTGGCCTGCTAACAATTTAGATCCCCAAGAATAGCAGAAGGTTCTTATTATGGTTTTGTTTTCTGGGGACCACACCCAGTGGTGGTCTTGGTTTACTCTTAGCTCTATCGTCAGGAATTCCTGGGGACTGGCCCTATGTGAACAGGTCTGAAACAGGGACAACCGATAGCACAGCGGTAGGGTGTTTGCCTTGCACGCAGCCAACTTGGCCGACCCGAGTTCAATTCCTCTGCCCCTCTCGGAGAGACCGGCAAGCTACCGAGAGTATCTCGCCCGCACGGCAGAGCCTGGCAAGCTCCCCATGACGTATTCCATATGCCAATATGCCAAACACAGTAACAACAAAGTCTCCAATGGAGACATTACTGGGCCCGCTCGAGCAAATCGATGATCAACGGGAGGGCCAAGTATTAAGTAAAGATACAGAAATGTAAGAGAAAAGGCAAAGGGTCTGGAGGCTCACAACCTCTTTGATTGAGGCCAGGCCTACGCTTCAAGTACAGAATTTATTGCTTAGAGCCAGTAATCACAAAACGGAGAACATTCTTTGGTGAAAAGCCTATCTTAGACTTTTACATATCGGAGGGCCTTAAGTTATGGTATCCATCATCTTTATGAAGGGCTTTCATAACAGGAAGTTCTTTCCAAGGAAGGAGATAGAGGACAGATAGAGGATTCCCTCTGGGAGCAGTACTCTAACTCTGGATGCCAGCATTCTGGATTGAAAGTTCCTATAAGCTGCCCTTTCTGTCTGTTCCTTTATTTATCCATCCAGTTCCTAGCAAAAGATCAATCTGGGCAATGCTCAGGAAATCTAGTGGAAGGCTGGGATTCAACCTGTGTAAACTGCTTGCAAGACAAATGCCTCACGTGACCCCCATGTACCATCTCTACAGATGCTGGGGCTATTTTAAAGTTGTGTCTCCCTGAAAACTATACTCTGTAAATTTTAACTGTCAGTCTCTTTTGACTTCTGTTCATCAGCCTACCTTTAAATATTATGGTAAAATATGAACAGTTTAGATATAAATTTATAATAACAAAGCTTTGAAATATGGCTAGCTACCGATAGGATACATTCATTTTTAGGAGCTGTCTTTCTGTTTCCTACAGACCATCCTTTCCTCTGTAATGCAGTATTCAGAATGCCCACATAGGAAACCATTTCAGTGACAGTCTATTTCCGCTCCTGTGAATTGCAGCATTACCTTGATTAGGAGTGTGTCCTGAAGGCATAGCCATTAGGTATGTGTTTCTCACACTTTAAGGAGTAAGAGTAGAGCAATGACAAACACTTCCTGGGTTCTTTTATTCTTAATGACTAAAAAACCCATTAAGTTTGCTTTTCAATGACTCCTCTGACTTTTCAACATAGCAGTATTCTTTATGATGCTATTAGGGTTCCTGGGTGACTTATGTGAGTAAAGTAGGAAGGGGAGAAGCAGCAGACTCAAGAAGGGAATTTGCCATTTTCTCTTTATCTACCTCTGCCACCCGAGGAATGGCTGAGAAAAATCTTGAAATGATGAGTCTACTATATGTACTGATTCTTGAAAAAAAAATCAGGACTAAATTGGACTTATAGCCCACCTGGCGACAGGAACCAAGGTCTTTAGGGTTCTTTGCTTTTGTCTCTCAGCAAAGAATTTCAGGAGGCGACAAGCGGTAAAGTATAACAGAGTTTACTCGAAAGTTCTGAGAAAGAGAGTCAAGAGAGAGGGAGAGAGAGACAGAGACAGAGACAGAGACAGAGACAGAGACAAAGAGAGACTTCAGACATATGGAGACAGAGTTACAGAAAAAAAGACAAAGACACAGATACAGAGACACAGAGAGCTCACCCTATACTCATCCCAGTGAATGGAGGTGTGTAAGTACACATCTCAAAAGGGGCGATGTGAGCGACATGTGTTCAGCAACAACTCATGGGCAGAGACAGAACATGGGCACACTCCTTTAGTTCAAGGTGGCTTTTATAGGGTTTTCTCAGTCTTCCCCAGGAGGGGCTTTCTATCTATTAGGATAAGAGTCTGTTACTAGGGTGCTTGCTAAGAGGAAGAGTTGGGAAAAATTGATGGTTCTCTTTAACATTTCTTTCCTGGCCTTTGTTCTTGCTGGAGCTCCTACTGGAGGTGGTCCATCCTTCCCTGGGTCTGTGCTGGTACCAGGCAATGATATTATCAGGCTTTAGTTCTTGTGTCCTCAGTGGATGTACTGACAGACTTAGGGTTGTTGGTTGTATTACTTTAAAAAAACTCATTGCAGTGGGGAGTTCCTTCCCTATCCACTTGCCTACCTGCTTCAATAATTTATCGGAAGTTATTCTTAGTAGTCTTTTACCTCAACTTTTGTCATTATATGGATATATGTATTTTAAGGCTTGCCCAGGACTGAATGGCGGCCAGCCAGTGGATGAAATAATGACATTCCCAGAATCAAAGGAACACTTTGCCCCCAGCTCAGAAGACAGGACTTATTGCCCACCTGGTCACAGGAAGACACCAGGCTGCATCCACATGCAGCTTCCTCACATCCTCCCATACAGATAACAGGTCAGGCCAAGTACACCAGTTCCGCTTCCACTGGTCTTTGTTCCTTTCTCCCCTTTTCTTGCCCAAAACAACCTAAAGGCTGCCTTAAAAAGACTCTCTCAGGGTGTACCTCTACCCCAGCCTTACCTCAAGTTAGTCGAGTTCCGTCTGAGAGGGCACCCAATAAGCTTCTCCTATTTTCTTCACTTTATTCATCTCTGTCCCTCTGTCTGTACTGGATAGGATTCTCAAATTTATCTTGTCTAATATGCATATACACATGTACCATCTTTCATAATTATGGAAGAATATGAATGAACTTCTCCCCATATATGTCTTACCTGTTTCCCTATTCTCATGGACCTTGTTTCTAGACGAGAGGACAAGGCAGTGTTGTATAATGTTAAGAGTCAAGATGTTAACAAAACAAAACAAATAAGAATGATGTAGTTGGTTCAGCTTTTCTTCTGACGCTTATGTTTCACTCCAACAATTCTTTTAACAATCTTTTATCTGGTATCTAGATATTGCACTGAACTTTCATCTTACCTTCTTCTGGTGATGAAAGAACTCTGGATTGTTTGTACAATGAATGGGTCAAATAGTCCAACTCCTGAATAATTTAACAGGTGTTCCATCTGGCACTATCTCTATAAATCACTTCAGTGTTTGTTATTAGCAAAATAATACAATTCAATTCTATTTTAAGGGTCATTTAAAAATAATACACACCATTAAATATGAAAATAAAATGCAAGTTCTTTTTAGTACAATTAGTTTTAGATTATTTCATGTTCAGGTAGAAATTTAATATATTTATATAGCTTCCCCCCATAACTTTGACAAGGTTCTTCTGTTAGATAAAACATGGTAGGTCAAAGGTGAAAGCATTGAGTATATTCTTTTTTTTTACATTTTCCCACCAAATTTATTTTTTTTAATTTTTATTAGTGAGACACATTGAGTATATTCTTAATTGCTGTTTGTAAATCTGATTACATGTAAAATAAGCTACAATGTTAAGAATTTTGGATTTTCAAATAGCACATAGACATTTCAAAACCTTTTCCTTCACTTATCTAAATTATTTGTGCCATTATTGATTTAAAAAATTGTGCCAGTATCCATATTTATAATGTCTTAAAATATGAATGTAGTAATTTAATGATCGAACAAGATGTTTTTGAGTGACAAATTTTTGTTGGCTTAAGTGGCTTTGGGATTTGTTGCTTTATTTCATCTTCACAAATGTGTAAAAGGATTGACCAGAAAATGAAATAAAAATGGGAACTTATCCATTTCCTTGGGTAAGAAGCAACCCAGGGAATTTAGTTAATGCAGAACCAATTTAATATGGGATGCACCCTGTAATGTTTTATTGAAATGAAACTTTCATTTTCCTAATGCCTTGAAATTGCATTGATATTTGATGAATTGAAAATGTAAAGGCAGCTCATGAAAGTGGATAGGGTAAATAAAAATCATTGACGATGGCCTAAGGAAAACTATCAGTATGGGATACATATTATTTTTATTATATAAAAGCTAATTAACATTTCCCATGTGCCCAGTCTTCAACCATCTTTTTAGAAGCATTTGTCACTTGCTTTTGACTGCACAACATGATGCCTGAATTATTTTACAACTAAACAGTGAAAAGGATAGTTATTGGTTGGAAACCTGCTATCTAGAGGATAAACTATAGGAAAAGATTCACATAAGCTGAGATATAAAGGGAAACTAAATCACACAGGTTGCCAGGTTGTATTAACTGCTCCATACAATTTTATTACACAAAATCCTGACAAAATCTTTCAAAGATGATATTGCTATTTGCGATTTTACAGATGACAGAAATAATAGGCTCAAAGAGATGAAATAATTTTCATTATGCCACACAGAGAGACAAGGATTCAGATTTGTCTCCCCCCACACTGAAACACATAATTTCATGACATATCAACATATCCCAATCCTCCCTTGGATTTTTCTTTGATGTCAATTATGTTACATGTCGGATTTCTAGCATCATTCACTTTAAAGAACATATTTGTCAGGATGTACTATATGGTACTATCCTAATTACCTAGCTAGGTGGCACCATGTTAGGTAGTAAAATAATAAAACTAAAGCACTATTTTTATTAGTTACATTGACATATAAACACAGGGAAAACAAGATGATATATTTTACTTCAAATTTCCAAATTACTGCTGGAAACACAGTTGAATTTAGAGTGTGAACAAAGATTGAGTTATCTTCTTGTTTGATTTTCTCATTATTATGAATATAAATATTTGGTGTGAATAGGACCATTATTTTATAATAAATTTATTAATTATACAAATGGAAAAACCTGTAAAGTGGGTGAGAGAGATAACATTGACGGTAACATGGTTGCTTTGCATGTGTCTAATGTATTTTTAAGACTTGTAACCTCATATGGTCCTTTGCACATCACCAGAAGTTATCCCTACACACAGAGCCTGGAGCAATCCCTTAGCACTTCTGATTTGGCCAAATAGAAAAATGAAAAAGTACAATTTTTCTCAAAAACCCTAACATTAGTATGTTTATTTCTCATCACAGTTTGAGTTTAAGTCACCTTTCATCTATTTTTTTGGTGGGCTGGGCACACCTGCAGTACTTAGGACATACTGCTGGGTCTATGCTCAGAGTTCACACCTGGTAGACTCACAGGACCATATAGGATGCTGGGAATCAAAGCATAATATATAAATGCTACATGCAAGGCTTTTATCCTAACTATTGTACTATTGATTTAGTCACATAGCCATCTTCCACCTTATGACCTTATGATGGAGGATCTAATTCACATGTAAGAGAAATGAACAGTATAGAGATAGACAAAACCAAGTTATCAAATACTGCTTAGTATATATTTGTTCTTATTTTCTCTTTTAAAAAAGAAACTATTTTAGTCACCATGGTTTACAACACTATTAATAATACGTTTGAATACAAAACACTACCCCTCCCCAGACTCTCTCCCAGATTGTCTAGGTTTCTCTGCCATTGTCCCAGTGTCCCCATGATAATTCCACCTCTCCATCCCTCCCTGTGGGAAGCTCCCACCGAAGACTAGTTCTTGGCGTCTCTTGCCTTTGGTATTTGTTTTACTCCTATTATGTTTCTTTGTATCCTACATATGAGAATGCTCATACTGGGTCTCTCTTTCTACTTCTGACTTACTTTACTCAGCATGACACTTAACAGGTCCATACAGGTAGCAACAAATTGCATGATTTTAACTCTTCTTATATCTAACTAGTATGCCACTGTTTATATATACCATTATTTCTTTATCCAGTCATTTGTTCCTAGATTTGAGTTGTTTCCAAACTTTGGCTATTATAATAATTCTGCAATGAACATAGGTGTGAAAAGGCCTTTTCTGAATTAAAATTTTGGGCTCTTTGGGTAGATTCTTCTTAGAAGATAAATTGTTGTGTCATATGGGAGCTCAATTCTTAGTTTTTATGTGAAGTATCTATATTCTTTTGCCCAAAGTCTGGACCTGTTGACATTTCCACCAACAGTGAATGAGAGTCTCTTTTTGTCCACATTCAATGGCTATTTTTTTGTTTTTTTTTTTTGTGATGTATACCAATCTCACTGGTGTGAGACGATATCTCAGTGTTGTTTTGATTTGCATTTTCCTGATAAGTCATGCTGAGCACTTGTCATTTACCATTTGGACGTCTACATAACATTTTTGAGAAGTTTCCATTCTCTTCTTCCCCTATTTTTTATAGGGTTGGTGGTTTTTTCTTGTAAAATCTACCAATGCTTTATATAATTTTGATACTAACACTTTATCAGATGAGCTGTATACAAATATTCTTTCTCGGTCTCTGGGATGTTTTTGTATTCTGGGTATCATTTCTTTTTCAGTGCAGAAGATTTTATATTGAATGTAGCTCCATTTGTTTACTTTTTGCAACTGTTTATTTGGCTAATATCATTGAGTTGTTAAAGATACCTCTTGATATAATGTCAAGGAATGTTCCACCTATATTTCATTCAATGTAGTTTATGAATTTAGGTCTAATATTGAAGTCTTTTATCCATTTTGTTTTGACTTTGTGCTTGGTGTTAGAAACAGGCCTGAGTTTATTTTTATGCATGTAACTAACCAGTTATTCCAATTCCACTTGTTGAAGAGGATTTTTATTGCTCCACTTCATACTTTTTCCTCCCTTATCAAAGATTAATTGTCCGGTGCTGGAACGATAGCACAGCAGGTAGGGTGTTTGCCTTGCACTCGGCTGACCCAGGTTCAATTCCCAGCATCCCATATGGTCCCCCAAGCACCGCCAGGAATGATTCCTGAGTGCAGAGTCAGGAATAACCCCTGTGTATCGCCAGGTATTATTACTATTCCTTGACAGTTGGAGAGAAAATTCTACTTCCAAAGAAGGCAGAAGAAATATGAAATACAAGATAATAAAATGAGATCAGTGAAACAATATATGTTGTTATATCATACTAGGCAATTTCACATATCCGATATTACTAGTGTAAAACGAAGAACTGTATAGGAACATATGACTAATTTGCACCATCTTTGGAGCACAAACTGAATTTTGAGAAATTTTTATTAAAATTATTTAAAAAATTCTTAGTGCCCATAAAAATATTCTTGACTGCTTTTTTGAGTTTTGGCTTTTCTGGGGCCCTCCCAGTGATCATCGATTTGCTCGAGCGGGCCCAGTAACGTCTCCATTGAAGACTTTGTTGTTACTGTGTTTGGCATATCGAATACGTCACGGGGAGCTTGCCAGGCTCTGCCGTGTGGGCGAGGTACTCTCGGTAGCTTGCCAGGCTCCCAAGAGGGGCAGAGGAATCAAACTCGGGTCGGCCATGTTGGCTGCATACAAGGCAAATGCCCTACCGCTGTGCTATCGCTCCGGCTTTTCTGAATATATGACAAATTCATCATTACACTAGTGCTACCAAGACTGTATGAGCAATAAACATAACTTATAAGAATAGAGCACACGATGGCATCCACTGAACTCTAGGTTCAGTTCCGAAAACTGTAGGAGTTACTTTTATACCACATCTCCTCGAACACTGATTGAATACCGACTTTTTGAAGGGATCCATTCTCATTGACATGAGATGATATTCACTGTCACCTTGACTTGTATTTTCCTAATAATCTATGATGCTTAACATTTTTCCATATGTCAGCTCAAAACTGTATGTTTTCTTTTGGGAAAAGTCTGTTTACTTGTCACAATTTTTTTTTTTTTTTTGTGAATTCTGTTGTAATTGTCAATTCCTGGACAAATTTATATCCTATAGAGTTCTTCCTATGCTTCCTTGTATTTCTTTATGGAGTTGGGTTGAATATCAAAGACTTTAAAACATTTGGGTTGTTTTCTGTTTGTTTTGGGGCCACACTTGGCAATAGTCCAGGTTACTTCTGGCTCTGCAAACATAAATTACTTCTAGCAGTGTTCAGAGAACCATATGGGATGCTAGAGATTGAACCTAGATCAATTATGAGTAAGGGAAGCACCCTACTTGTTGTATTATGAATCAAGCCCCTTGTTTGGTGTTTGTGTGTGTGTGTGCTTTCTTTGCACCATTTTAAATTATTTTTTGTACAGAGTGTGAGATATGGTTTCAGAAAAAAATGTGTATTTTTGTCATACTGACAAGTTATTTTTTTCCTATGGGGGTGTCTAATATATAATGGTAACTACCTTTTCTTTTAACGCACAGGTTTGTATTGAAATAAAAAGTCTCATACAAGTACCTACCTCTATGACACTACTAATCCTATCAACATAGAACATATATATCATAACTTAAAAATTCAGTTGTTTTAAATTGCCCTGTGCCCTTCAGTTGCTTTGCCCTTCCTTAGCCTTAATTCTTTATTTTTACTTGAGTCACATAATTCACAGTTGTTTAAAGTAAATCCTTAATTCTTTATTGGCTTCAAAGATACTCTGTCAAACTAATTTTTAAGGGGAAAGGACCATAAGATAATGGTTGACAGTTATTGTACCACATGTGAAGGAATTGGTGTAGTATTTCTGAAATTATAAAACAATGTTAATAGTGCTTAATAGTATTGTAAAGTATTCATGATCACGATCACAATCATCCTGTTGTTCATCGATTTCCTCGAGCAGGCACCAGTAACATCTCCTTCTTCCAAGCCCTGAGATTTTAAAAGAGCCATTTCAATGCTCTTTCAGGATTAGGAGAATGAGACCCATCATTGTTACTGGTATTTGGCATATTGAATACAAGATGGGAAGTTTGCCAAACTCTGCCTTGCGGGCAGGATACTTTTGGTAGCCTGCCAGGTTCTCCAAGGAAAAAATAAGATAATAAGATGTTGCGCAGCCGCAAATGCAGCCGCACGCTTCCGGGAGCTGGATTTTATAGTCTCTGCGTCTTGGCCGTTGATGGGATCAACCTGGTGCTGGTGGCAGCTGGTGGGTGTGATGCCTACCTACTGGAAGATGGAGGGTCTAGGTGGAGAAGGCACAGTCCCAATCCAAGTAGGCTTGGAGACCTCAGTCCCGGATCTCATGCGTGGGTTCCTCTGCCAGTTCTTTCATGCATGAGGCCCGTCCGGACGTGTGGAGAGTGGTCCCAGCATGGCCGTGGCTGGCTCTGGAGGTTCTCAGCTGCTGGGGCTCTGCTCAAGGTGGGGGGGGCAGCGGGAGAGAAACTCAACCCTCCCCTCTCCAAGGGGCCCCGGTGAGGACAGCCAGGTGCAGTGACAGGAGACTCTGTAAAGTATTATAAAAATAAATTTTAAAAAAGCTTCAAGTATAAGGAAAATGCTTTAGCATTTTTATTTTAACTAAAATTAATAAAATACAATTAAATTTTATTTATAAATCCATTATACTCTTATGATCATATTTAAAATATTTTGACTCATATATTAGAGAAATATGCATTCATCATTATTCACAAGATTCTCTTAAAAGCATACAAATGAGTATATGGACATGGAGTCTTACCAATCCATTCCAGTAGAGTAACATTTTAAACAAATGAAAACATAAAAACAATAAAAAATATTAAGACATTATATAATTCAGTAATTTTATAGACTTTTTTGTTTGGGGGCCACATATGGCTGTGCTCATGGTTTACTCCTGAATCTGCTCTCAGAAATCACTCCTGACAGGGCTTGAAAGAGCTTTTGTACTACCAAGACAAGGGCCCTACCTACTGTACTCTCTTTAATCACTTGTGGATTATTTTTATTTTGTAAAATGCAAAACAGAAACAATGATCTACTCATTTTTTGGCCTCCTGTTCAACAATAAATAAAAATTAATATCCAATGAATTATTAGTGAAAATATCTCATGTGTTCAGTACTCTCAATTTATTAAGAACACAAGAATCAGATATATTAAGTCTTTACATTTAGCTATCTAAATTATTTTAAAATAATCTAATATATGGGAGGAAAAATCATTTTAATTCTATACCCTTTGGATTGACTAGTTTATATATTTATGCATGAAAATCAGCCCAAAACATCACTTACCTCATGGATCACTACACATCTTCAGACCCAGACGGCATCTTTTTTTTCTTAAAAAATACAGTAAATTATTGATAACTGGAAAAAATAACCATATCCAATGGGATAAATTAAAAACCATCAACACTTTACATGTGTCGAAGGCCACAGTTATTTAAACAACTGTATGTTGCAATACCATCTGTATTTTACTCTCCTTGAATTTAAATTGATATCAGCAAAATCAGAATTAATTGCATATAAACTACTTTCTTGTCAACATAATTATATTTTATTAACATGAAAAGTAACCATTTATTGCATTAAATAAAACCTATAAATTAGAAAAGCTCTTTGCTTCAGTTTTTCTTTTGTAAGAGTCATTATAAGAAGAAAAAATAAAAGGTTTTTACCCCAGGAGGCATATTTAACTCTGTGCCTACAGGTAATTCGTTGGAAATTCTGTGATGTTTATGGGGGGAAAAAGATGATGAGCATGTGGTAATACAAAAACTCATAATGTGGTGTTTCACAATTCAAAGGCTCCTCTAGCATTAGAATAAGTATTTTACGTTCAATAGAGTTCATACTCAAAGTTAATAATAACCCCGAAAACTTGTTCTTATTTATTGCTGCTGCGTTAAAAATAGAGTATCAGAGTAGAAAATGATGGCATCAGGGTCACAGCAGGTAGCTTAGGCATATTTAAAGTAAAACCTATTCACTACTCAGTGAACTGTGCAATTTAAAATTTTATATCTAAAATATTTAAATGATGTAGATTTTAAACTGCTATCTCTAGAAAGTAATTTCTCGAAAACGTTATTCTTTCAGCTGTAAGAATTATGATATAAAGGAATGCCATATTAATTTTTATAATGTCTGTAATTTATTTTGCTAAGGTATGTGTTTTTACAGGAAACCATGGTGGAACAATAAGAAGAAATGGATAAATGGGTACTCTTTTTTTTTTCTTTCCTGCCAATACTGAGATATATGGAAAAATTCCTTTTGGTTGTTCAAAGTAATCTACTTTAGGTAGTGACACTTTCTTACCTGTGCTCTGGGGGTTCTAGAGCTCCTACTTGGTTATTCTCAGCTACCCAGGTTGGAGATTTAATGCCGATGCCTGAGCATGTAATGGAACTTAGACACAGTACTCAAAATTACCTGTCCTCCTGATGAGTGCTTGGGTGCCTGTGGGGCTGAATTTAGGGATGCTCAGAGATCCTGTGATGTCAGGCATTGAACTGGTATTGGCCACAAGTATGTTCCTTGACTTCTTTACTGTCTTTGTGGTTGGGGTGTGTGCATGTGGGGATGAGAACAGGTGAAAGAAGTCAGTCCCAATCTCCCAATCTCCACCTAAATTCAGGCTAATGCTATGCATTAAATCAAAAGATATGGGGACAATATAGGTAGTAAAGTAAAATAATATTTTGAGAAGAAGAGTTAAGGACACATGAGGAATGAGAGAGAAGAGGGAAAGAGAGAGAGGAAAGTAAGAGGGGAGGGAAGAGGGAAAGAGCGGGGGAGGGTAGAGGAGAGAGAGAGAGAGAGAGAGAGAGAGAGAGAGAGAGAGAGAGAGAGACGGAGACGGAGATAGAGACAGAGACAGAGAGAGACAGAGACTCTAAAATCAAGGAAATTTCTGTCCCTTGGAGGAATTCTGCATGAGAAATGAGATAGAAAAGGGAGAGAGAGAGAGAGAGAGAGAGAGAGAGAGAGAGAGAGAGAGAGAGAGAGATTCTAAAGTGAAGGAAATGTATGCCCCCTGGAGGACAGGAGGGCCTCGAAATTCTGCAAGGGAGTTCAGTGGAGTAGAATCTAGTGTGCCCATGGTTGGGATGCATGCAATTCCAGGATGGGGTTTGTCCACTTGTTTTGGCAAGTGAGTTTATAGGCTTTGCGGTGTCTGTGTTTTTTTTTTTAATCTAACTCTATAAGCTTGGGCTAAGTGTTATTGCTGGGAGGCATCAAGGAGGAGGACTTGTAGTCTGAGGGTTTCTTTGCTCATATTAGTCCTGTGGTTTCTGCCCATCAGTGATCTCAAGGCAAGATATATTGTGGTAGTTTTATTTTTTTAATTTAGATTTTTATTAGTGAAACACCATGAGGTACAGTTGTAGATTTACAAATTTTTGTGCTTGGATTTTAGTTATACAGTGACCCATCCCTCCACCAGTGCCCATTTTTGTTTCTTCATAAAATTACTGCCAAGGGACACTCTTATTTGACAATTTCAGTTTTTTCTACATAAAGAACATATTATTAATGTGGAGAATAAGACTATTGAAGAAAAAGACTATTAATTAGCTAGTAAAAGCATAGGTGTCTAAGTAGAAGAAATCTTAATTTTATTCTCCTGTTGCTTTATAGTGTTTTAAAATGTAACGATTATTAAAGAAAAAAATAAACTAAAAAGTAACTCTTTATCTACTTATTTTTATTTTCTATTTATTGTTATTATTACTATTATTTAGTCAAAATCATGTTGAGATAAAAAGAAGACTGATGGTCTTTTCTCATTTTAAAGTATACTGTAAACCTCTAGTAATCAAAGCTGTGTTGTACTCAGATAAAGACAGACATTCAGAATAATGGAACAGATCTGAGAACCCAAGATAAACGTTAAGATTTATAGTTAACTAATCTATGATGAAGTAGCATGTACTTGAAAAGGAGCAAGGGAAGTTTCTTCAACAAATGGTGCTGGTAAAATTGCATAACCACATACAAAAAAAAAGTCAATCTGGAGCCATATCTAATACCATTCACAGATACTCATTCAAAATGTATTGAAGATCTTGAGAGTAGACCAGAAACAATGAAATATGGAATCATAGAATGTATACATTCATCAAGTGCAAGGCACCCATAGGTGGGACACAGCAGAGTATGAACCTAAGAGGTATTTTCAATTATTTTATTCCATTGACAATGCTAACAAGAAAGACTACATTAAATTAATTTTTTTGCATAGCAAAGAAATCTTAAACAAACAGAAACCCCAATGAATGGGAGAAAATATTTCCATGCATGATCTTAAATAAAAGGCTACTATTGCTAGATGTTTTGTTTGTTTGAGGCATCACCTGTCTGTGCTCAGGTTTATTCATGGTTCTTTACTCTGGGGTCACTCCTTCCGTGCTTTGGGGGACCATATGTGGTGCCTGGTATAGAATCTTGGTTGGCCACATGCAAAGCAAACACCTTGCCCACCATACTATCTCTCTGGTTCCCATATGGCATTTTTAAATATCAAACTGTGTTCTAGAAACTGACTCAAAAAAGATATATGTCTCTATGTATTCTGTTTAAAATATTTCCAACACACTTGATTGCCCTATAGATGTATTTATAATGCTGTGGCTGATTGAAATGCATTTAAAATTTTTATGATACAAAATTCTCAGTAGGCAGAGAGAATATAAATATGTATATTATATATGATATGAATATACATATATAGATATATAATAAATAGTAATTTACTGAACACTAGAAGAATAGGAACTAACATATACCAGATTCACAAATAGAAATCTTATGAAATGTATCAAATCCAAAGAACTTAAAAATAAACTCACCCTTGAAATACATTTCCTTTGAAAACCAACCACATAGTCTTAGTTAAAAATAAATTTGTTAGTGTGTATTCTTTTTATATTACTATTGAATACTTATTAAGGACAAGAAGTTGGTTATAAACTGACAAGGGACCAATGAAATAGCACAGTGTGTAAGGTGCTTGCCTTGTACTTGAAGGATCAGGTTCAACTTGCAACATTATTTATGATCTATATATGATCTTGACCACCACCAGCAATGATCCCTGAGCGGAGTCAGGGATAAACCCAGAGAAATACCAACTGTGATGCAAAAGACAAAAACCAAACCATCAAATAAACTGAGCAGAAAGTCTCTCTTCAATTATTAAAGTTCTTTGTTTTTTTTCTATGTATACCAGTTTTTGCTTTAATTTCTCATCATTTTATAGTCAACATTGCCTCCAACTTACAAAACATATATTGGGGCTGGAATGATAGCACAGAGGGTAGGACTTTTGCCTTTCCCAGGTTCGATCCAGGTTTGATTCCCAGCATCCCATATGGTTCCTTGAGCACCGCCAGGAGTAATTCCTGAGTGCAGAACCAGGAGTCACCTCTGAGCATCGCCAAGTGTGACCCAAAAAGAAAAAAAAAAGGTTTTTTTTAAATTAATCTTTGTCTTTGCTTCTCTGTTTTGAAGGGAAGATCAAGATGCGTTTGTTTTTCATAAGGACAAAATGTAATAAATATAATTGTACTGAATCTTAACTTATAGCAAAAATAAAATGCTAATTCTGTGAATCACTATTAAACTTATTATACTTGTTCAGAATTTTGTACCTATTTAGAACTTTCTAAGTTTACTGCCTTGAGACTGTTGTTATTGTTTAAATGTGATAGTTTTCATTTTCTTTCTTTCCTTCCTTCTTTCTTTCTTTCTTTCTTTCTTTCTTTCTTTCTTTCTTTCTTTCTTTCTTTCCTGGTGATGCTCAGTGCTTACTCCTGGTTCTAACCTCAGGGATCACCGGGATCACCGCTGGGCTTGCTTGGGACCATCTGGGGTGCTGGGGATCAAATACTAGTAACTGTATGCAAGACAAGTACCCTGTCAACTATATTATCTCTCTGCTTGGTTATAAATGTTTTTTAAAAAATAATAATTCAACTTTTGGATTGTCATTTTAAGTTGCTAAATCTTACAAAGTTTTAGGAAAGAGATTTAGATAAACTTATCTTACATTCTTCTTAATTCATTTTAAGTTAAATTTAATATGGAAAGCATCTACTTTTAGAGCAATGTAAAATAAGTTCAATCTTACTTTAAGCTTAAACTTATAATTATGCAATTAGACAATGAAACTATAATTCCTAAATGGGAGGATTCATTTATTTGTATAATATTATGTTGTATTACGTTAGAGATCTTGGTGAGCTCAGATCTTGCTAGCATAGTACATCATGCGGTAAATTTATGGTAAGAATTTTTAAATATAGTTTCATAAATATAACATAAGTCTGTTTTGCAATGCAATACTTTAAAGTAATTTTTCATAATTCATAACATCAATTAATTCATAACCCCTAGTTGTTTAGAGAAAATTAACTTTGAAAAACCATGAGTCTAAATTTTATTATTTTTATGAGAATATACTCAAAATTTAGGTAAAAGATGCAAGTGATATTAATCATTGCTAATATGAATATTTATACAAATATGATCCTGGTTCTCAAAGTCAACAAATTATAAAATCCCATGTATGTGTCATATCCATCACTTAAATTCTGTGTAACATAAATTATTGTGCCAAATCATAACTATAAAATGCCAGATTCAGAATCATACAGTAGAGGTAATTTTATTTAATTAATTAATTTATTTATTTATTGCTTTTTTGGGTCACACCCAGTGATGCACAGGGGTTAGTTCTGGCTCACGCGCTCAGGAATCGCTCCTGAAGGTGCTCAGGGGACCATATGGGATGCTGAGAATCGAACCCGAGTGGGCCCCATGCAAGGCAGATGCCCTACCTGCTGTGCTATCACTCCAGCCCCAGTGATTTTATTAATTAGAAAACTAATCAATTCATAATTATGGTGTAATACGTATGTTGTGTATTATATCTATATATCTATAATACTTATATCTGTCATGCATAACTTGTCAACCTCCTTGGATTTCGATGCCAAATTATTGGCCTACAAATGTAGATTCAAGGTCAGATGAGTAAGGCAATAGATTTTAGATCCATAATACACTATGAAATCAAACTCATATTTTCTGTTCTTTATGTCTGGATTTACTAGTTACAGCATATATGCAAAAAAGGCATTTGAAGAAAAAAAAAGGATCAAGTTTATTCAGATATTTTAAACTCATTGTAAATAAGAAAAGTCAATTAACCATAGTATTCCTTTCACTGAACATTCTGCTTAATGTAAAATATGCTGTGTTAAACAAACCATTCATTTCTGATATATAACATAAACCCTAAATATTTATGAGGTGTTTTTTGAATAAATAATGTTCAGTTCTTTAATAACAAATAGGTTAAAAATTTTTTATTTGAAAATTAACCCACTGGGATCACTGGTGGTGGAAAATGGGCACTTGATCATTGTATAACTGAAACACAAGCACAAAAATTTGTAAGTCTACAATTGTACCTCATGGTGTTTCACTAATAAAAAATTTTTAAAATAACTCATATTTTTGAGAGAAAAATAATTTAGTACAACTAAGCTATAGTGTAATTCAGAGTGTTGCAGGAAAAATAAAAAGATCTGTTTAAAGATTATATCTTGGTTGACATATATTTAATTTTTATATGTTAAACATAATTTTAAGTCAAAGCTTTTAAACATATACTGGGTTATATAAGCTGAAATCAACATTAGTGTGTTTTGTCGATGGAACACTTGCTTGATGATTGATTTTTGGCTCATTATTAAAGCAAGGATAGAATGTCCTTACCTTATATTCTAGGTAAAAAAATACATAAAAATATGGAATACGAATTAACATGCCTATCATTACATAAAATCTTTTATGTAATATGATGTCATTCTAAGTAAAATGAATACATTAGGTATCTGAATATGAATATTCTTTAAGTATTAAGTCAAATAAAAAATAAGTAAAACAGAAATATAAAGTGAATGCAAATGTAAATGTTACTTAGTTTAACTTGAGACTATTTTTGTAATTATGGATTCTCTTTTATGGGAAATAAATTTGCTTTATAATATTTTTCAATAAAAATTACAGCTGTAGAAATAAATGAAAAATATAACTAACAGCATGGAAGCATATATAGCATAAATAACTTTGAAAACATAATTCAGACATGTTAGAAGTTTATTTAAATCTTATAAATAACTTAGCTATGGCTATTTCTTTGTCTTTCTTTTTGGCAATATACCTGTGATGGTTTTCAAAATCACTCATTTATTTATTTATTTATTTATTTATTTATTTTTGCTTTTTGGGTCAAACTCAGCGATGCACATGGGGTTACTCCCTGCTCATGCACTCAGCAATTCAGGAATTACTCCTGGAGGTGCTCGGGAGACCATATGTGATGCTGGGAATCTAACCTGGGTCAGCCACATGCAAGGCAAATGCTGTACCCGCTCCAGCCCTCTCCCCCTAAATCACTTGTTTAAAACTTTGGTCTAGATTGATGGCATAGAGCACAGGTCTATATGTACATGAGGTCCTGGCTTTGGTTCCCATGCTTACTAAAACTTTTTTGTCTGCAGTCTTTATCCTATTCTCATATAAATGACATCGGCCACCTCTAAATGGAGCAAATGCTCTTTTAGTCACATTTAGTCTTTAATTCTACCTTTAGGAAATACAGCACATTTTTTTCTTAATTGAATCATTGTGAGATACTATTAGAAAACTTTCATGTTTGAGTTTCAGTCATACAATGATCAAACACCCATTCCTCCACCAGTACACATTTTCCACCACCAATGTTCCTAATACCACCCCCCCCCCCCCATTCCAACCCTCCCACTGTTTCTATGGCAGACAATTTCCCCCATACTCTGGGCATTGTGTTTCACAATATAGATACTGAGAGGCTATCACGTTTGGTCCTTTATATACTTTCAGCACACATCTCCTATCCCAAATTATTTCTCCAACCACCATTTACTTAGTGATCCCTTCTCTATTCCAGCTGCCTTCTCTCCTAGCTCATGAGGCAGGCTTCCATCTATGGAGCAATATTCCTGGATTCCTGGCTCTTATGTCTACTCTCCTTGGGTGCCAGTCTCATGTTATGTTATTTTATAATTCCACAAATGAATGCAGTCATCTATATCTGTTCTTCTCTTTCTGACTCAACATGATACTCTCCATGACTATCCAGTTATAAGCAAGTTTCCTAATTTAATCTTTCCTAACAGCTGCATAGTATTTCATTGTGTAGATGTACCAAAGTTTCTTTAACCAGTCATCTATTCTCAGTCACGCTGGTTGTTTCTAGGTTCTAGCTATTGTGAACAGGGCCATAATGAACATAATGAACAGGTGCAGATGTCATTTCTTCTGAGTTTTTTGCACCCTCAGAAGAAATAAAACACATTTTTACAATACAATAAATCTTGACTTTTATTTTAAGAAATGATTATATATTTCCCCTTATATTTATTATAAGAAGAGAATATTAAACTCAGATGAAGAAGGAATATTATTAATTTATTAGAAGCATTATATTTAGAATATGCATTATTGGGCATTCCCTTATTCTTAATATACAAGACAGCAAGACTTTTAAAAGAGATTGGGTAAAAATGTATTCCATTTAGAATGATATTATTTTCATATTATTTTTATTAATATAGCAAAGCAATTATCATAAAAATTACACTTGATTTAACTATTATCTTTTGGGTTAAATCAGGATATTGGCATAAGAAATAATGAGTATAGTGAAGAGGTAGGTTGTTGTTATTTGTCAAACAACAAAGTTATCATGTAAGTAAAAGACAGATTTGACAGAAGTCAAAAAGGAAAGTGAAATTTGCCATATGGATTCTTACTTGGTATTTTAGATTATTTATACGTATAATTTGTACAAAATAGAAGGACATGACAGTGAAGAAAGATCTAGAGGAAAAATTAGATAGGAAAAAGTATTTAGTTGTAACCTTAAGCTACCAATATTTATCATATAAAAATCCAAATGACTGATGAATATTAGTTTCCTTTTATTGGCTTTGCTAAAATATTCTTTTGGAAAGATAGGTAGCTACATTCATAGTCTGGTCATTAATATAATTTTCATAGGTATTAGCCATCAATAACGAGGCATAGAATCAATTCATTTAGAATTGTTTCAAGGAACTCTGTGGTTTTATTTATTTATTTATTTATTTATTTTTTGCTTTTTGGGTGACACCTGGCAATGCACAGGGGTTACTCCTGTCTCTGCACTCAGGAATCACCCATGGCGGTGCTCAGGGGACTATATGGGATGCTGGGAATTGAACCCGGGTTGGCCGCGTGCAAGGCAAACGCCCTACCCGCTGTGCTATTGCTCCAGTCCCAACTCTGTGGTTTTAAAGTTTGTTATTTAAGTCTTATAGTTACTAACTAAATTGGAAAGAATCTTTCCCGAAACATAGAATTCCATTTTCTCCCCAAGTGCATTCAGTTTTATTCCTAGAGTACTAATGTTGCAACCAGGAATATACTCTTAGGGTAGAATGTACCCCAATAATGTACTCTAAAAACAAATAAGTTTATTCAAGAGAATGAGATATTGCTAGAGAATAGAGAGAGGTTATCTGGAAGAATGGACTGCACAAATATATGTAAGGTGCAAGTTGCATTTCTTTCTGTAATAAATAGGGTGGAAAATTTGATTCCAGGGATCACCCTTTCACTGGGAAGCTCAATTGCTGTACCAAGAATCGGGTCCTGTTCTACCCATTTTATTGTCAACTTGGGAAAGGTTGTGATTTTTCAGGGGTCACAGGTGAGGGGAGAACTCTTAGTCTGAAAATAAGGGGTTTAGGGTATATCATTTTATTGTAAGTTAATAATTTTATTGTGGAGAAGAGAGTCTATGAGCTGCATATAGCAGATAGGAGGTGTGAGCATGTTCAGCAGAATCTTGTGGTTTTATTTTTGTTGTTGTTGTTGGAAGTAGGAGAGGTGTTGTAGTTTCTCTATGGCTAGACACTTGTTGACAAAATCTCCTCTTCCCAATCCTCCACCCCCCACCTCTTCCCCATGGATGCCATTTTTCTCTCAGTCTCTGACTCAAATATTACATCTCTCCAAACATGTCTGGTGTAAGTACAAAAATACTCTCTATAAAGATAAATGCCAACACTTACTCAATTTTTTGTTTAGTTTTTTACCCAGCATTGCACATTATTCCCTGAGTAATTCTATTGAGGTTATCTAGGAAGGAACATTGTCATATGTTAAAAATAGAACTTTGCCACAGAAACCAGCACAGGTGTTAAGTTGCCAATTAAAGTGAAGTAAACTATCAAATGGAAAAAAATCTTAATTTTAGTTTCCTCATTTTGACTTTATCTTTTTTCGTTTGACCAGAGTCCCAACAAAGTTAATTTGGGCATGCTGTTATAAGTGATTCAGCTTCCAGAGTTCCCCCAGAAGTCAGAATTGCTCACTTGTTTTCTGAACGT
Organism: Sorex fumeus; assembly: GCF_029834395.1. NCBI lineage: Eukaryota > Metazoa > Chordata > Mammalia > Eulipotyphla > Soricidae > Sorex > Sorex fumeus. The sequence goes on along the minus strand of NW_026606172.1, from coordinate 7,330,487 downwards.
GGCCATACCTGGGCTCATGTTGGGTTGCCACTGTGAGGAAATTAAACATCTAGATTTCTTGTCAACTCTCAGATTTGTACTTTCTGGCAGGATTAAAGGAAATATCTCCTGAGTATATCCCTGTGCGAGACAAGATTTCTCTTAACTGATAGATTTTACAAGTTTTATTTTTTATGGAAACTGCCATTTAAATGCTTATGGCAAGTCTCATTTCAAAGAGCAATAAATCCTCACATCTTACAACACAACGGCAAGATGAAATATTTATTCCTTTGAAAAACCACAAGTTGGGGGATTTGGTGTTTTGGGTATTTGTCTGAGTGCTACAGTTTGTTTTTGTTTTAAATAGGAGTATTTCACATTTGTTCATTACATTGTAGTGTCAGCGTTTGGAGGGTTACAAAATTGGTAGACATAGAATAATTGGTGATTTTCCAAATTCAAGAAAAAGTCTACTCAATTTTGTCATGATCATCTTGCAATTTTAAGAGTGAAAAGGTAAAAGATAACTTGTAATTTACATAATTCCCTGCTTCTATTTTTTGTTTAATTTCTCACCTATGACTGAAAGTATATTACTGATTTTGTTTGGGTTGAAAATTCATCCTTTCTCCCTATTTTTTTAGCCTAGAATACACATTTGTTTTCTCTTATAATGGAAGACCCTTGAAAGTTAGAGATTTTTATTATTGTTTAATACTCTCATTATTTCTGATAGTCTTGTTTATGAATTTGAGTATAAAACTCAAACACTAATTTTATAGCAAAAAAAAATAGGAGTTGGGAGTGAGGATACATGTCAGTGGTCAGAGGCACATTCCTTGCATGTGAATAGCTCAAGTTGGATCCCTGGTACCCCCATGTTCCCCAAAGCACTGCCCTGAGTGAGGTCACATAAACCCTCTAATCTGATTAGAGGGGCTTTGCAGGAATGTCCCTTGGCCTCCTCAGCATTGCCTGGGAGAAATACAAAAGAGTTGTATATATGAAATGAAATAAAATGGAGATTGGAAGATAAAATAACAGGAAAAGCAGTAAAAAGCAAGGGCTAGAAGACAACACAGGGATTGAAGCACTTACCTAGTATTTGCAAAGTACGAGATCATTCCCAGGCGTGGAACGACCCTTCCGGCCCAGCACTGCTGCCCTCCAGGTTGGCCTCCCAAGAGGTCTGTGAAGCCCTCTCCTGATGGCTATGTTCCATCTGTGGTAATAGCTTATTGGCTTTAATAGGAGGGTGTATATAGGTTAGTGGTAAATGTTCTACCTGGGGTATTATTAATTTGCCTTTTTATAACCTTGAGTGGTGTTTTAAGTAACTCTAAAAAATGCACTGTTTGGGAGACAGAGAGAAAGTCCTTATGATTCATACACTTGACTTTCACGTGTCTGATCACAATGTGATCCCAAGCACAGCATATGGCTTCCTGAGCTCTGCCAGGAGTTATCCCTGAGCCAGAACCAGGAAGAAACACTAAGCACAGCTGAGGTGCTCAAAAATAAATAAATACATAAATAAACAATGTCCTGTTATTAAGGACATTTTCAAGGATAGTTTATAGTTTATAGTCAGTTCATCTACACATCACAGAATCTACAAACCATAGTAACATCCTTTCAATAGGGTGCATGCTCTGATTTGTACAAGGATAGGTCAACATTTGATTTCTGTCTAATTGATCCAGGTGAGCCAAAATTCTAGCTTGTGTGAAAGAATTCAGATTAGCTTTGTAAAATTGTTGGACTTAGTTTTAAGTTGAAAGAAAAATTAACTCCCAGTTTCTTACTGTTTTATTTTGTTTAATTTCTCTTTTATTTTCTTTTATTGCCTCCTAAGCAAGGTTGCCTTCAGAAAGTCAGGAGACACAACAGGTGACACTCCATCAATCAGCCTGGTGGTTTGGTGCCAAGGTCCAAGCACACAGTACACTCAAACCCTGCAGTTTCATACTTTGCATTGCTCAGGAACTGTATGTAGGGCTTCATTTGGTGATGCTTTAGAGGCCATGCAATACCAGCGATTGTACCCAGAATGCTAGGCAAGAACCCTAACCACTATAGTATTTCCTGGCCCACAGACTTCAAATGTCAAGGGAAAAAATTGAAATTTTGTATTTTTTAAAATATAGTCAAATATATTTGTTTTATAGGGTGATGGTCATTCCTTCCCTACATGTCATTTTGTTATTCAGCTTAAATTTATATAAATATCGTATTATCTCCACCCACATCCCCCATCTTCCTGTAGCTAGACAGTTACTCCCACCAAATGCCATGTAACCCCATCAATGGCAAGGATCCAGAGACTATAAAACCAAGTTCCTGGAAGACCTCTTATTTTCTAGTTCTTACTCTCAGAGAACCCAGCAGGCTACTGAGAATATCCTGCCCACATATATGCCTGACTGGAACACCTGCAAGCGTGATTAGAGGCTGCCCCCAAAGCCTCCATCCCTCTTAGAGATCCTAGAAAGCTACTGAGAGTATCCTGCCTTCATGGCAGAGCCTGACAAGCTACCTATGGCATACTCGGTATGCCAAAAACAGTAACAATGATAATCCTCATTTCCCTGACCCTGAAAGAGCCCCCAATATGCCATCGGACCGCACTAGCACGTGATAGGGATGAATGGAGAAGTTACTTGCGCCCGCTGGAGCAAATTGATGAACAATGGGATGACAGTGATAATTCTAGCGATTGTATTATCTAACAGATCAATTCAGAGATCTAAAATATGCTTACAAACTCCTAAAACATTAAAACTTTTATTTAATTTTTAAAAAGCTTTTTTAGAAAGGATAGTTTTTAGTATAGAATATTCACTCCATAATTGCTTATATATAGCACTATCCCAGGCATAATGTTGATCTCTGGGTTGACCTTGAGGTTTATGTACTTAGAAGGTAAGAAACTAAAAACAAGCATTAGACATGGCTGTACTACATAAAAAAGGAAATTGAGGTGACACATTAAGCCATCATTCCCTTTGAGGGCTGTATTGACATACTGCATTATTTTAATCTTAATTAAAAATAATTGTGCTGTGTGTGTGCTTTCTTAGCCTTTAATTAACATAAGCTCTTCAAAACCAAAGTGGCAGCATAATAATGCATTCATAATTTATAGTATAAATGGTAGCCCTAGGGAAAATGCATTCCTATAATTCCCTTGTAGGTCTCTGCTGATGTCACGATGCTGATGAGAACGCCAATCAAATAGAGGATGAACAGGGAGAAAGAAAGCTTTAGACATGTTTTATATTTTTATAAAGTATTCTGTTTTCTTGTTTTACCATTATGCATACCAATTAGTAGTTGATAGTGAAGGTTTCTAAATCGTATGTGTATTCATTTGGGATGTGTGTGTGTGTTTGTGTGTGTATGTGTGTGTTAAGAAGTGACACATTTTCCAGACAGATAAGTCTGCAGATGACAGTCAAGTGTGCTTAAGCACTGTGGGTTTTCATTATAAATCCAACTAAGTAGACTGCATATAGTTAAAGAGAAATGGATGAAGGCTGTACTAAAATAGACAATGACAGCCTTTTCAGAGTTATCACTAATGTTAATTTTCTTCTCTTCCATGAATATCGTAATTCACTCTCTGTTTGATGATCTGCATTTTTGTTAAGGATCAGTGGGGCAGATAATTTAAAATAACAGACAACTCCCTAACTCATTTATACATGACCTTGGAAAGATTGATAAAACATGGGTAGAGGATAGATTCACATCCTTGATTATTTTTTTCATTTAGCAAAAAGTGCAATGTGAGTCGGCCCAAAGGAAATTCAAGGTAAATTGGCAAAGACTTAAAATTATCTCTTCAAATTATGCATTCATGAATTGACCTCAGGTCATTCTGCTTTTCTAAGAATCTAGTGCCTGCTTGTTCTTTATTATTCTGCTGATTAATCCTATCCTGAGACCAAATAGATGTTCACAGACCAGGAACTTCTGGGTTATCTTTAAATAACATAGTTTATGTTAGTCGAGCATCCACTAAAAATATATTCCTTAAGAATATGATGTATAGAGTTTTCAGAATAAACTTTAGAATTTTTCTCTGTCCCCTAATTAAAAAAAAATCTGACAGAGTTCTCTCAACAAATCACTGGGAGTGGACTTTCACTGATTAATGCAATTTTAAAGCTGTTTCTCCAAACTACTCTAAATTAGTTTATGTTTTAGAAAACAGCTATGACTTTTTTCTTTTTTTCTATTAGAATTTTAGTAAAATGCTGAATCATCTGAATTTAAGAATGAAATACTAATTTAAGAGATATTACCATTAATTGTTCTGTGGAAATAAAAGATTGTTGATTTTGTTTCTGTATTTCATTTCAACTGTCCTTATTTTAATGTATCATGTTCTCTAGGGAAGTAGGGATGTTTTCTTTATGTTGTGTCTATAGATAGATATGTATATACATGACATAAAATATGACTATAGATTATAGAAAACTTTGAAAATGCATTTTATTTGTGAAAAGATAATTACATGAAATATCTGAAACTATTATTATTCAATACAATCTCTTCATTAATCAGCAAATTGATTTAAAGATACAATTCTTTTAGAGTCAATTTGGCATCAGTGGAGTTTGTTCTGCCAATTATGTTTGTTGAATAGTAACCAGTCACTGAAAATTATTTCATTATTACTAATGCAATTAGTAGGACAATAATAATTGTTGTTCTTATAAAGTTTGTAAATTGAGAAAGTTCTCATTTCTAATCTACCCTCTGAAATGTGTTTGCACATTACAAATCACAACTAAATATATATTATTAAAATGTATAATATTTTGGATTTCATCATTTGGAAGTAACATTTTAAGATTTAATATTATTTCACATAACAAAAAGACAAGAAAATTAAGATATAGTATTTATAAATTATCTTCATCATGGGAGGAACAATTGTGAACCATTTAATACAGGTCATTTAACTTTCCTCCTCCTACTTGATAAATAGTACTCTATTTGGAAAAAAATGAAATTGTCCATTCCTCACTGGAACTTGAGTACTTAGATTAGTACAGAGTTCTGATTTTTAGAGCCTTCTGGACATGTGTGTTCTCTGGTTATGCACCAGTAAGATCAAAGTAGAATGCACTGCCCTAGAATATTTAAAGAATACTTCTATCTCTTATATTTTTCTTTTGCATATTTTTAAGTATTATTTTCCTGGGAACCAAGAGAAAATTAGAACCAAAATTGAACAAGTGCCTTTATACTGAAAGGTGGACTGATAGCACGGTGGGTAGGGTATTTGCCTTGCATGCAGCCGACCCGGGTTCGATTCCTCTGTCCCTCTCAGAGGGCTTGGAAAGCTACCGAGAGTGTCCCGCCCATACAGCAAGCTTCCTGTGACATATTCTACATGCCAAAAACAGTAACAACAAGTCTCACAATGGAGATGTTACTGCTGCTCCCTTGAGCAAATCTATGAAGAGTAGGATTGTAGTGCTACAGTGCTTTAATAAAAACATTACTAAACACTTTGATATTCTTCTTCCCTACCTTTAAATACAAAGACTTAGTACTTTGATACAGCTAATGATTTAAGGCATTCAGTGTACTTCCCTATACTGTCAACAACATTTAAATCCTACAATAGCCATATACTTTAAGTAATAATTTTTTTGAACATGCTGTACTGTACTCATTTTCAGATTGACTTTCACTCATTTATTCAAGAAATTTCCAATAAAATATGATAATAGAAAAGCAACCATTTAGGTCAAAGACTAAGCATATTAAGATTGCAGCTTCTTTCAGAAGGACATTGATACAATGTTTGAATTTTTCTAGAATTATTCAGTTGCAGTGGAATTATTTAGTTTCCTACTTTTCAATTCACATTTCTCCATCTTATTAAAAAACATAAATATAGATAAATATAGAACTCTTAGGGTTATAGAAATTTGGGAATTGTCATTTTGCTTAAGGTATTCCTTTAATATGTAGCAGATCAGTGTACAAACAAACAAACAGTGAAACTGTTTGGAAAATATCTTATTGCTTGAGAAATTAAGTAGGATGCCAAGTGGTCACTGACTATAAATTAGCGTTTCTAAACTCCACTATTTTTCCCATTTTAAAAATGGAAAGTAACAGTCAAAATATCTCTTACTTTAGATTGTGTTCCTTAGTTTCTGAAAACCTGTCAGTAATCACATCAGTGATTTCTGCAGCACGGCAATGTAATATGAAATAAAAAGTATTTAAAAGTATTTTTTCTGAAATACAGAAGTATTTGAAGTACTTAAAGGTACTCTTATAGATTCTGAAAAGGGATTTATCATTTTGTTTTCCTTTGTTTGCTTTTCACTTCTTGCTTTATCTTTTTTCTTCTTTTCTCGTTATATATATGTGTATATATATATATATGTATATATTATATATATTTGTTTTGGAGCAATGCTCTCAGGGGTTACTCCTGGCTGTGTCCTCTGAGATCACTCCTGGCAGTGCTCAAGAGTTCATATGTAGTGCCGGGATTGAACCTCATGCAGAGCAAGACTTTATCTCTGTACTATTTATGACCCCTCTAGAATGTTCTCCTGAAGATGTTTTAATGGCTGGCAATGTGTGCTGTGTGTTTTATACAAATCTAATGCACCCATTGGTAGTTGAGACGGAAGATACCTATCACGACAATAAACTGGTTTTTGTTTCTTTGAATGTTTATGGTCCCACCCAGGTCCAGACTTTTTTCTGGCCCTGAGTTCAGGGCTTTCTCCAGCTTGTGTTTAGGGAACCATTTAACATCCTGTTTATTTTGTAGAGTATAGGGAATACATTTTTTAAAAAATTGGAATAACTCCCATATCTGAAAAACAATGAAATCACACTCCTTTCTGTTGGAAAAGAGTGATCTAAAAGGAATGAAATTATTTGGTTTAAATTTGCCATACATTTGGGAAAGCACTCAGAGACTTTAAAGGATTTTGAGTCACCTAGTTTTGCGTATTGAAAACACAAAGTTTAATCCACATCCAAGTTAATGTAGTAAAATATGTTTTAAATTAATCATTAAATTTCTGGGTGTATTATAAGAGCAAAGTAGAAACTATTATAAGTTTAGGAGCCAGAGAGGTAATACAGTGTGTAAGGCCTATGTTCGATTTCCAGTATAGTATATGGTCCACTGAGCCCCAACAGGAGTGATTGCTGAATCCAGAGCCAGGAATGAGCCCTGAGCCCTGGGTGTGGCTGCAAAACAAAAGGCCCTCCCGTTGATCGTCGATTTGCTCGAGCGGGCCCAGTAACGTCTCCATTGGAGACTTTGTTGTTACTGTGTCTGGCATATCGAATACTCTCGGTAGCTTGCCGGGCTCTCCGAGAGGGGCGGAGGAATCGAACTCGGGTCGGCCATGTTGGCCGCTTGTAAGGTGAACGCCCTACCCGCTGTGCAAAACAAAATAAGTAAGTAAATAAAAAATACAAAAGGCCTTGTCATTTTCATCAATTATAGTTATTTACAGCCTTGGGAGTACATCTTCAAAATCACTGATATATTTTTCAGAGAATATTTACAATCCCTAGGTGTCAGCATCATGTATTGTTATTTTATACACCAAAAACGAGTGCAGTCCTTCTATGTTGGTCCCTTTCTTTCTGACTCATTTCACTTAGCATGATACTCGTCATGTCTATCCATTTATAAGCAAAGTTCATAACTTCATCTCTCCTGACAGCTGCATAACATTCCATTGTGTAGATGTACCAAAGTTTCTTTAACCAGTCATATGTTCTAGGGCACTTGGGTTGTTTTCAGATTTTGGCTATTGTGAACACTGCCACAATGAACATATAGGTACAGATATCATTTCTACTGTGTTTTTTTTTGCATCCTCGGGATATATTCCCAGAAGTGGTATTGCAGGGTCATATTGAAGATCGATTTATAGTTTTTGAAGGACTTTCCATATTGTTTTCCAGAAAGACTGGACTAGTGGTCATTCCTAGCGACATTGAAAGAGTGTCCCTTTTCCCCCACATCCATGCTAGCACTGGTTGCTTTTGTTCTTTTGAATGTGTGCCAGTCTCTGTGGTGTGAGATGTTATCTCATTGTTGTTTTGATTTGCATCTCCCTGATGGCTAGCGATGTGGAGCATTTTTTCATGTGCCTTTTGGTCATTTGTATTTCTTTTTTTGAGGAAACTCTGTTCATTTCTTCTCCCCACTTTGATGGGGTTTGAGGTTTTTCTGTACAATTCTACTAGTGTCTTGTATATCCTGGATATTAATCCCTTATCAGATAGATATTGGATAAATATTCTTTCCCATTCTGTGGGATTTTTCTGTGTTTTGGTCACTGTTTCTTTTGAAGTGCAGAAGCTTCTTAGTTTGATGTAGTCCTATTTGTTTATGTTTGGTTCCACTTGCATGGTCACTACTGTTTCATCCTTAAAGATGTTTTTAGCTTCCATGCTGTGGAGAGTTCTGCCTACATTTTCCTCTATGTACCTTATGGATTCATGTCTGATATTGAGGTCTTTAATCCACTTTGATCTGACATTTGTTCCTGACATTAGACAGAGGTCAGAGTTCATTTTTTTGCAGGTAGCTATCCGGTTTTCCCAGCATTATGTGTTGAAGAGGCTTTCCTTGTTCCACTTCACATTTCTTGCTCCTTTGTCAACGATTAAGTGGTCATATATTTGGGGGTCTATTGCAGAACTTTACATGAGGCTGACATTTAAGGATAGTAGATATATGGGACAGATAGATTGTTCCATAGCTGGAAGCCTGCCTCATGAGCAAAGGAGAGAAGGCAGCTGCAATAGAGAAGGGATCACTAAGAAATATATGGCAGGAAGAATCAGTCGGGATGGGAGATGTGTACAGAAAGTAGATTAAAGGAACAAACATGAAAACCTCTCAGGGTCTGTATTGCAAACCGTAATGCCCAAAAGTAGAGAGAGATTATGGGTAATCATGTCTGCCATGGAGGCAGGGGGAGGGTGGAAAGTGGGGTATACCGGGGATATTGGTGGTAGGGAATGCACACTGGTGGAGGGATGGGTGTTTGATCATTGTGTGATTGTAATCCAAACATGAAAGCTTGTAACTATCTCATGGTAATCAATAACATTTTTTTAAAAAGTATATTTACAATCTCTAAAATTATTTCTTTCTCTCTTTCTTCTCTTTCTTTCTTTCTTTCTTTCTTTCTTTCTTTCTTTCTTTCTTTCTTTCTTTCTTATTAAACGCTTTATCTTAGAAACAGGCCATAAAATACTTCAGGGCTGTGACATAGATGGGTGAAGCATCAAGTTACTTAGCCTTTCAGTATGATCTCTAACTTAAAAATAAAAGCAACCATTTGTATATATGGGCACAGTTCTACACCCATCTGCATTTTTAATTAACTTTGTATTTATGAGAACAGCCGCTTGCTAAAATTTACTTTTAACTACATAATTAGTGCCCATAACAACTGACTTTGGCAGACCCCAGTTCGATCCCTCTGCCCCTCTCGGAGAGCCCGGCAAGCTACCGAGAGTATCGCACCCTCACAGCAAAGCTTGGCAAGCTAACCGTGATGTATTGATATACCAAAAAACAGTAAGAAGTCTCACAATGGAGATGTTACTGGTGCCAGCTCAAGCAAATCAAAGAACAACGGGAGGACAGTGCCAAAACAGTGCAGCTCTTTTGTAAATCATGAATTTGTACATGGGTGACAAATTTCAGTGGCCAATATGTGCTGTCAACATGTGGTACAAATTGACTCTGCCTTTCATTTCAATTCATCCTTTTGCTGTCTGTCATACCCTGGATCTTTACTTTTTTCTTTTGCATTGATGTTTGGTGTTTGTTGTCATTGTGGTTTCAGTGTTAATACCTCCCATGCATTGTGCTGAACTTCTGTGGGGTGCTTTTAAGTGTGAGGAAGCCATGACGTGACTTAAACAGAAACTTCATCAGTTTAGCTAAGCACATGAGGCCCCTCTATAACATGCCATGGTACCAGCAAAAGTGTTTGAAGATGCTTAGGTAAAGAAGGAAATAAAGCTAAATATTTGGATTGCTAAGATTGAGAGTGAGAAAAAATATGAAGTACTTTGAAGATAGTGGATTATTATAATTAGTGTGTATAATTATTAACAAGAAACCATTATTAAATAAGATGCCTTAAATAAAAGAACACATAAAGCAAGGCTAGGTTTTATATTGGTTGACAAAATTCTTGTCACTATAGGTTCTAACTCTATATTTCCATTAGCAGTAATGGTGCTACTGTATTTGTTACCATTTGAAAAAAATAACTCCCATGAATAATGAGAATTAACTATATACAGTAGACTTCTAGTTAAAGCTTGTAGGGGCTTAATTATTACATTTTAAATTTTGCTATAATTGTGCAGTGCTGTTATGTTTATTTTTATTTTTTTCCCTATTTTGCTTTAAATTGACATAACCTGGCTAATGTTAACTGTGTAGGCCAATACTTTCCCTAAAAATTTCACCAAATATTATGTGTTGATCATAAATAAAATGTAAAAAAGTTAAGGTAAGCAAAAATAAGTTTCATTATATATAATAAAGTTTTGTTATACGTATATACTTAGTTTTATTGATTCGAGAATCAATTTGCCTCTAAGTAATGTTAATAATTGATGATAGCTAAAATTTTCACATTTCATAGGTAGAATGTTGACATATATTTGATATAAGTAACGAGATTTTGTTGATTCTTAAATATTATTTAAGTGATAGTGTAGATGGTAACGTTATCTGCAATAGTATATCTTGAATAGAATATCATTCTTGTTCATGTAATTATGCATTTCAAATTTTGGAAAGTCTTTGTTGCTTCTACCTAGACTGATAATAATAGTGACAACAATCAACAATAAAAAGCATTCTGTTGTTCTCCAAGAGCACTGCTTAAAAAATAATTGCTGTATAAAATAAAGTACTCTCACAGGAAATTTGAGTTGTTCTTTAATGAATTTCACAGTCTAACATTGTTTGTTTTTTAGGCATTATGATTTTGGTCTGTAGTAAAAGGTCAAGTGTTTAAAGAGCTCCTACTGGTTAAGCTGCGTTAAAGCTCCCTGGGTACTGTTTTGAGACAGAAATTGTCTCAACTTTAAAACCTGGCATTCTTTTGGTAGACTTCACGATGAAAATTCATCTTCTTTTCATGAACAATGAGTGATCATTAAGTATGACATTCTAATAAATAAATTATTAGATATAATTTAATACAGGCTAACAAATATAAATTTATTTATTTAATTGAGCTTATATACCTCTTTTAGATAGTTATGAAAAAAGAATTGATGTGCTTACATAATTATTTTCTCCAAATTATCACAGCAGGAATATATGCAGATAATATGTATACATATGTACACATATGTAAGCTTATATGTATAGCTATACATATAGAACAGAGAAAGCACACACATACACATGTATACATTAGATTATACATCATATACATACTATTTACATATAAATATGAGTATTGCCTGTTTAATGCCATTTTCTGTGTTTGGGTAATTGTGAAGGCATGCTTCTGGCCTCAATAATTAGTACAAGTTATATAAAATGTACCACATGAAATTAACGTAAATGAGTGTGACAACAAAGGCAAGTTAAAATATTTTATTACATTTCATTTCTTTTACCAAAAACTCTGTTTTCGATTATACAAAGATTTCACACATTAGCAAAAGATTGATAAATTTACTTGTTTTAAAAAACAAGCTAATAAGAAATGACTATGGATTTAATATTTAGTAGAGTGCTATCAGGGAAGAAATTTTGTTGAAAGTATCTTCAAGTAGACGATACACATGAAGCAAGTCATTGAGCAGATTAATCTGAAGATAAGAAATATTAAGATTATATATCATGGTACGCCTAGGTAGAGATAATTTATTTGTTCTTTAGAAATCCGTAAATGAGCTAGTATAAAATGACTATTTCTTGCTCCTTGTGAATGGAGTTCAAAATGTTGTGGAATTTGGGTATTGCCAAGGAAAACAAAATTGCTCAATTACTCTTGAGAAAGCTTAATTTGTCATTGTGAATTATTTTGGTCACTGGGTACTATTAAGGAGGAAAAGGGGAAAGAAACCGGCAATCATGTTTTGTGAATAGGTCAGATTAAACTAGCCCAATGGGTTCATGGTGTCATACATATTGTAAGAAATAGAAAAGGAAAAAAGTAGCTTTGATAACTGATAACTTAATTATCTGCCAGTATCAGTTTGGAAGGGCTTTTAAACATGTCCAAAATGTCTACCAAATTTTCAGCCGGAGTGACAGCAGATTTTTAAGTAAGGATAAAAATGCAGCAGTCTTTCTAGAATAAAACTCTGACAGACTATGATGAATTACCTTATTATAGTTGCTCGCATGACAAATGTACTTGATCAGTGTTTCTTCCTGGGAATAGTTGAGCTTATCCAGAGGCAAAAGTTGGAAGGAAATGAGAGCTAACTACTAATCCTAAGTGTAATATATCAGCATTTCTATGAAAGTGTTCAAGAAAGCCTTATCAATTACTGTTTATGTCAACAGAAAATAGCTTCCCCTTTCCCTCATGCTTTAACCTTTTACTGAGGATTTATTTAAGTGACTTTTTAAAAAAGAACTATAGATCACAAAGAAGTCTTTAATGTTTGTTACAAGTTGTCAAGTTATAGTTATATGATTTGGGGTCAATTCTGGCAGTGTTCAGGGCTTACTCCTGGGCTCGGCACTCACTTCTGCAATCACTTCTGGCAGGTTAAGGAAACCATGTGAAGTGCCGGGGCTTGAATTTGAGTTGGCTGTATGCAAGGCAAGCCTTTGCCATTGTATGTTTTGCCATTTTCTATACAGTCTTCAAAGGGGTCCTCTGACACATTCCTAGTTCAAGATTTATTTTTTAAAAAAAACAGTAGCGACAGATATTTAACTATAATTCTCAGTCATCTTCTAATTAAATATTTTTCATGGAAAATGGAGCAATTTCAAAAAATAACAAAATAAAAAAACAACGGAATTGCTGGGCACATTTAAGTCAGTTATTTGTAGATTCATTAGTATGTTTATATAGCGAACAATCATTTCAGATATTTCCCCAATTTACATGCATTCAACTTTGAAAAATATGATAGCACTGTAGCACTGTTCTCCCTGTTGTTCATCAGTTTGCTCAAGTGGGCCCAGTAATGTCTCCATTGTGAGACTTTTTGTTACTGTGTTTGGCATATCGAATATGTCGCAGGGAGCTTGCCAGGCAAGTTACCCGTGACAATACCCCCTGGGTGGCTTGCCAGGATTTGCCGCGCCAGCAAGATACTCTCGGTAGCTTGCAGGGCTCTTCGAGAGGGCTGGAAGAATCGAACTCGGGTGACGAGGAGGGTGCAAGACCCTAACGCTGTGCTATTGCTCCAGCTCCAACCACAGAATACATTAAGAATTTTGCCAAGGATACATAGAATTTTGTAAATGATCAGGTCATAAGCAAATCAAATTTCAAAGAATTAAGATAACTGATTAACTCACAGTAAAACTAATATAAAATCTGCAGAAAAAAAGGGCAGCCAGGAAATGGCCCTACCTCTGTCCACAGGGCACTCTGTCACTCTATCCTCACCCCAGCAGCAAGCACAGAACCTGAAGACATGAGTGAAGCCCACTCCTCTCAGGAGTAGGGAAGATTACGGATCAGTCATAGCACTGAAAAGATGACTTGGAAAGCCCAGGCAGCAATGAGGACACAGCAAGCATCCACAAGAGAGGTGATGCTGGTGCTGCTCTGGTCTGAGCTTCCCCCACTGCCAAGATCAAGAAAAATCATGAGGGTGCCGGCAGCACCACAGAGCCACACTGGGGGCACTGACTCAGATCTGTGGGCAGACATGTGTCAAGGGGCCAAGTGCCACAAGAGGGTCCGCAACTGAGGAGGGCTCCCCTGACTTATCAGGACAGCCTCACTGACCCAGACATTTATGTGTCAGTGTTAGTGACCTAAAGAACAAGGGCCACAGAACTAAAGTTCAGCAGAGCCTTATTTGGCCCCAAGCACAGAGTCCAGATACTGAGGATCAGGGCCACCTTCCCAGAGACCGCCCCTGTGTCTCCTTTATATCCCAAACCCCAACTGACAACCGATTGGTGGGCCTCAGGGTAGTTAGGGACTTTCCGGCTCTGGATTGGTTGCCTTTTCCTGGGTCAGTTATTTCAGCAATTTCCTTCTCTCCCCCTGCTGATCCCCAAACTGCTGAGGTTGGCAGTTATTCCTGCGAGGTGGGCCCTAACACTGTGGGTAACCCTGAGATACTACACCAGCTTTTTCTGGTTGACACCATGGTCATTCTACTGGGCCATCCACACAATGAGACTCAATGCATGAGCATAAAGTTCCTGAAAAAGTCGATGATGGGGGCTGCGGAGACAGGACAGGGGGTGGGCTCCCTTTCATCCAGCCTACCCAGGTTCAATCCAGCCCCATATGGACCCGCAGGAGCATTACCAGATATGATCCCTGAGCACCGCCAGACCTGGCAAAAAAAAGTTTATAAAGAGACTTGGGTGAGGAAATGAGGGAGGGGCCATGCAATCAGCATCCCTGATTGATAGTTTTATACCTTCTAAGGGCACAGAAAAATATGATATAGGAATTAAAATCATTGCTCGAGCGGGCCCAGTAACGTCTCCATTGGAGAATTAATTTTTCACAAAATTTTTATTTGTCACTTGGGTCACAAAATGTGCTTCTCATGGCTTACTGCTGGCTCTGTTCTCAGGGATCACTACTGGCAAAGCTTGGGGAACTATATGGGGTGGTAGGGACTGAACAAGGATCAGCTGTATGCAAAGGAAGGGCACTACCACTATGCTATCACACTACCTCCCCCCAAAAATTAATATTTAAGTGACTGAGGAGTAAATATGTCTGCCGGGTATCACACTTTACATATAGAAACATGTACAGCTAGTTTTTCTCTAATCATTATGTAAGATAATACAAGGTTAAGCCTAACTTTTCAATGCTTAGTATATTTTTTCTTTATTTATATGGACTTTATTTAAACTGGAGCATTTGTTTCTTCATCCTCTGTATAAATTGCGCTTCCTAAATAGTTTAACTCTTATTTTGTTGTTAGACAAGGCATTGATAGTTGAACAAACAATTTTGCATTTCAAATATACTTGCTTATTTCTTCCCATATCTGTTTGGATATTTGATAATTCAAATGATAAATATGTAAGTAAACTTTAGTATTCTGCAACTTCTGTCTTCAAAAGTGTATAATACATCTAAATGGCATGTGGTGTAGGGTGGAAACTGTGAAACTTTTGTAAGAATCAGTCAGAAACCTTGCTCACTGCAGCTGAGTATGTGAAATACTATGATAAAAAGCAACATAATGAATGATAGCATTCTAGAGATTATAAATACAGATCATCTCCTGCATTAAAAAAAACTCATAGAGTACACAATGTTCTTGCCGTGTATATTCCCTGTGAATGAGAGCTGAAGGGTAACTTTCGAACTGCAGATTATAACCTATTTGTGAGTCATATAAGAGTTTCACTATTTATTACCAACATTAAAATTATAATAAAAACAAATCTGTGAATGATTATTGTTTTATGTAACATGCTTTTAGATTTATACATGTACATTAAAGGTTATAAGCACACATGTGGGATGCACAGATTGGAAGAATATGGAACAGTGACTAAAAGATAAATTAAAGATTAACACAGTAATAGTAACTATAGAAGCCACATTTGACAAGTTAAGAGCCATAAACAGGGATATTTTTATTCCTGTTCATGAGAGCTACCTGATACATTTTTAAAACATGCAGATGTGGAGCTGGAGCGGTAGTACAGTGGTAGGGTGTTTGCCTTGCACGGGTTTGATTTCCAGCATCCCATATGGTCCCCTGAGCACCACCAGGAGTAATTCCTCAGTGCAGAGCCAGGAGTAACCCCTGTTCATCACTGGGTGTGACCAAAAACCAAAAAAGAAAAATCTACTTTGGGCTGGAGAGATAGCAAAGCAGGTAGGGCGTTTGCCTTGCACGTGGCTGACCCAGGTTCGATTCTCAGCATCCCATATGGTCCCCTGAGAACTGTCAGGAGTAACGCCTGAGTGCAGAGCCAGGAGTAACCCCTGTGCATCTCCAGGTGTGACGCAAAAAAAAAAATATGAATGCAGATGGTCTTTAATCATACCAATTGAATCTCAAACACACTCCATGTGGACCTTGTTAATATGTTTTGCTTCTGTTTTTACAGTTTTTTTTTTTTTGGTGATGTGGATATGTCGCAAAGTAATAGAACCTCTGACATGGAATAGCAATTATGATTATTTCTTTTTTTAAATTTTTCTTTCACTTTCATATAATAATTTTGACAGTATCATAGGATTTGAGAATATTGGAAAGTAAAAGGACAATATAAAATTAGTTAAAGGGATTTTTTTAAATCTTAGAAATATATACCTGTAAAATATTTATGTACTACTGAATGAGACGATCAGAAATATAGTTGTGATGAAGAGTGTGAGTTTTTAATAATTAAAAGTTGATTTCTCATACTTTTTGCCAAATTATGATAGTTCTAGTAAAAAATAATAGAAGAAAGACCTTCGCTAATTTTATTTATATTTTTAGTATTTTAAGTTTATAATTTTTTCACTTTCAGTTTAACTCATTACTTTACAGAATTTCAATATTTATAATTTTGTCTACACATACGTAGTAAGATTTGTTCTTGTTTTCAATTTAGTTATATGAAAATTAAAATTTATAATAACTGGAGAAGTAGTACATGGGACAAAACACTAGTGTTTTGCATGACGTTAAACCTGGTTCGATCACAGTTGCCATATTTCTTCCTCTGAGTCCCACTGGAAGTGACCCTAAGCACAAAGTAAGGTGCAAGTGAACACCTGAACACTGATAGATGAGGTCAAAAAGACTGTGTGTATATGTGTGTGTGTGTGTGTGTGTGTGTGTTTGCATGTGTATTGAAAAACAAAATGGTTATTGTTGTAAAAGATCTATCATTCACATAGAGGTGTGCATAAATTGAGGACCACTGGACAGTTGAAAAAAGCAAAATACTCCTCTTGCAATCATTACTCATCATCCGTCTATGCTACCTACAGTTGTGTACTAAACTGAAATTTGGAAAGAAGAATAGTTCATGCTAAATGAAGAGTAAATCTGGACTTCAGTGCGTTCTGTTTTTTCATCTTTCTTGGGTGCTGTTTGTTTTGTTCTGCTTAATTTAGCTGCTCTCTGGCTTGTAACTTTCAAAGACAGTGGAAAGTCAAATTCAGAGAAGATCTAAGTGATATAAACAAGTTTGACCAGCCCAAGTGATGTGAATAAGTTTGACATCTATTTAGAATGTGTGAAAAGGATCAGGATATGCAAGGCTAACTTTCTAGCCTGAATCCTGATTGTTTTCAGTAACAGAAGCTCAGACATTAGCAGGACATGCTGAAATATAAAATGAACATAGGACAAATTGAAAGGGAATGATTTCAAAGTTAATACCTTACTTTGACAAAATTCATTGGATTGTATTCTGAAATCTGAGCTCTTTTGTTAATGAATTATTGTTATATTGTTATTTTACTGTACTTAATGAAAAATTAAAAACCAAATTTCATTGGAATGGCGGTTTCAATTTTTGTATAACAATTAATTGTTTTCATTGAAAGTAAAGGCATACCTGTAAAATTAAGCGCTAAATTTTGTGTTGCCAAACAATTTTAAATTTTAAAACATTTTTTTCTAAGGGACAATCCCGGTAGTGCCGTGGGATGGGATTAAGGGGCAGACAAAAATTAGGGATAGGGGTTAGGAAGTCCCTCCAAGTTGTTTGATGTTTTAGGTGTGCTCTATCACTTCAACAGAAATCAGTACGTGCGTCACCCATGCTCTTTATTTTAAAGATTTTTATTAGATATTTTATCCAAACGATGTTTAAGCATGTTAAATATTGACTCTAGTGGTAGGATACATAAATGAAGATAACCAAAGTATCTTTTTTAAGGTTTGTATTATAATTATGCTGTTGTGTAAAAATGTATAATTTTAAATTTTGCAAATTAGTATGCCTGGCAAGCTCCCTGTGATGTATTCAATATGCCAAACACAGTAACAACAAAGTCTCCAATGGAGACGTTACTGGGCCCACTCGCGCAAATTGATGATCAACGGGAGGGCCTTACTTACTAAATTAGTATGGAAAGTCTCAGAGTTGCTTCTTTTTAAATAGAAGCAGTGGATATTACATTTACTGACTTAGAATTTTTTATATTCTATCATAATTAAAGTGGAGGAAGAAGATTAATATGTACAAACTTCTAGAGTTATAAAATAATTGAGAATACAAAGAACAGCATGTTGACTATCAATAATTCTGTATTTCATATTTAGAAATTGCTGAGAGTAGATTTCAAATTTTTTGTCATAAAAATTGTAACTATGGTGACAGTTTTTAACTAGACTTATTGTACACTCATTTTGCAGTATATTAAAATACCAGAGATATGTTCTGCCAATTATATATCAATGATCTAAAGTCCGTATGATTTGTCATTTTATTAATCTAGTCGCTTTGATAATTTTCATTCAAAAATATAATCTTAGCCAAATTGTGCTACTAAACTAGGGTTTACATTGGGCTAGAGCAGTAGTACAGCAGGAAGGGTGCTTGTCCTGCATGTGGCTGATCACATTCAATCCCCAGTATGACATATGGTCTCCAGGGCTCACGCGGAGTGACCCTTGAGTGCACAGCCAGGATTAAACCATGGGCACTACAGGATATGGCCCCCAAACCTAAAACAAACAAACAAAAAATAAAATCTAGGGTGTCCCTTGGTGTTTTAATTAGTGAGCAAAATAATGTTCTTTATGTTTCTCCAATATATTTTCAGATACATTTTATTTATGGGTTAGTGTATAACAATGACTTCTCATTGCATTGAAGTGTTACAGAAAGCATTACAAACATGTCTATATATCCATCTGGGATTATTTAAACATAACCAACTTTATTCTTATGATTCCACCCAGATAAGAACAAATTCAATTTTGTACATATGAAATGTGCAATTATTATTTAGCTGATCATAGGAAGTTCTAGAGACTTAACTCAATTTTGTCTTATATATTCAAATCAGGAGATAAAATACAAACAATCAAATCCTTATAGTTATTTTCTTGCCACTTTCAAAATCTATTTTTGCTTCCAAAGTGTCTATAATTTCTTCTATTCTATAAATTTCTAATTATTACATTACTTCATATGACACACACAAAATTACAGTATCATGAACTGGGAAATTAAATATTATTGGATCATTATTTTATTATTGACTATTATCATTTGTATGTAAATTATGGACTTTTACAGAAAGATATCATTGATCCCAGAAAATTACTTTAGCTGTTCATAGGAATGTTTCATAGTAAAGCTTGTTCAAAAGACACACAGTCTATCAAATTCCAGTTTTTTGGGAAGATGAGGTGAATCAGGTTCCATTGACCGTAAAGATTAAATTAGCATGAATATGTCCATTTCTAAAAGAAAAGAAAAATTCTAGAAGGAAAAAAAATGAGAACTGATCTAGTGAGATGTTTTTTTCTACTAACCTGAAGAAAATCAGTTTAGTATTAATCAACTAAATTCAAAATGCATGCATTTTTGTCTTTACTTTTAAGGTGATCGGGGTAATTTAAGGACTGTGGTTTAGAATATAAGTGATTTTAGTACTCAAGAGAAAATCATTAACCGTGCTTCTGACTTGAGTGGATTCTCTGAACAGAAATAAAGAAACCGATCCTTACAGGGTATAGGTCTGTCGATAGATGTGTCTATTTCTGTATCTGTATGTTTGTGTGCATGTGTGTGTGTGTGGTTGGGTGCAGGGTGTTGTTTCCAGAAAGAGTGGCTTTAAATAAATAATCTAGTTTTAATTATATTTGAACAGTACATGTGTATGAGAGTTTAGAAGATAGCTACAAAGTGGTGAGGATACCTAGCAATGCAGGGCCCTGGGGTCAATCTCTGGCACTGAATGAACCAGCAGTACTTGTGCAGTGGCCCTAATGGGGCCTAAGCATCATCAACCTATCGCACTGTATCACCAGGTCACACTGAAGCCTCAGATTGTAACTCTGATTCAGGCATTACCAAGAGTGAGCTCCTAACCCCAAGTCATCATGGGGAGATCACTATTAAAACTTAACCAAAATAAATGTATGTGTACCACAGGAATACCACACATTTCTTAAATCATATATATTTTAATTTATTTTTATTAGGAATTAATTTATTGAAGAAGAGTATGAGTGTCTGAGAAACAGTACAGAAGGTAGGGCAGGAGCCTTGCATGCTGACCAGGATTCATTCCCTGGAAACTTCTATGATCTCTTGTTCTTTGCCAGGAGTGAGCTCAGAGCCAGGAGTGAGCCCTGAACATTTTATAAAGCACTGATTTATTTTATTGACAGTAATTATTAATAACATTTCCACAATATTCTATTCTGATCATCTTTTGAGATCTAATCCATGTACCTTCTATTTTCAGATTAGGAAATAACCAGAAAATAAAATACCAGTAAATAAATACCCATAATTATTTGGGTGTGGCCCCCCAAAAATGAAACAAAGCAAAAGAGGATAAAGGAATGCTCATCTCTAAAGTAAAAATATTGGAGTAGAAAGCAAGAATTATAGAACATAGAGAAAATCATTTTATACTTATTATTTCAAACATATCTCAATTGGTTTCTAATTTTAAATGCTTATATCTAAACATTCAGAAACTCGGGGGGAATTGAGTAAATCATGAGGGAAAATTAAAATCCCCATGAACTAGTGGTACCAGGCTTCTAGAAGAACTAGGCAACAGAGCATGCCAGGAACATATTGCTGACAGTATCATTATCACTATCAAAGTGGTAGTGATAATATAACGTTATATCCCTATCAACATCCTGACAGTATCATTATCACTATCAAAGACCAAATAACATTGCAATTTATATCGTAGGAGGCTACTATGGTCTGGTTAAGGGAATTGATATACCCAATTTCCTCAGTGACTGCATTTAAAAAATAAAAGCAAGCAGAATATAATTAGATGTGAAGTTTAAAGGATTCCAGTAACAATAATCCATTTTTAGTGCTTAAATATATACTGTCCCAGTATATAGTACATATATATGGCTTTCATCTTGAGAGCAATGGTAGTCTACATTGTACTAAAAGTTAGGAATTTTGGGGGATGGGGAATAGAATAATGGTTAAGCGGCATGTTTGGTATATGCCAGACTTGGTTTGACTTCCAGTGCCATGGATCCACCCCCTACTCCCAGCACTTCTCTAGTGGCCCATGTATTGCCAGGAAGGCCAGGCTAGAGCAGCATCAGATTTGCCAGTTGGCCAAGAATTGCTGGTGATGCCTCTGGAAATTTTCAAACCCTCTTTGGGAGTCCCAACCAAAATAGCACTGTAGCACTATAGCACTGTCTTCCCGTTATTCACCATTTTGCTCAAGCAGCACCAGTAACATCTCCATTGTTAGACTTGTTGTTACTGTTTTTGGCATACTGAAAATGCCACAGGGAGCTTGCCAGGCTGTGCCATATGAGAGGGATACTCTCATAGCTTGCCAGGCTCTCCAAGAGGGATGGAGGAATTGAACCCGGGTTGGCTGCGTGCAAGGCAAATACCCTACCCACTGCTGTGCTATTGCTCCAGCCCCCCACCAAAATAAAAAAAATAAAATTATGGCTTGTTGGAACTTTTATAGTTCCCAAGAAACACGATGGAATATTACACCAATAAATATATAACATTTTAAATAGTCAGTCTAGAGATCAGCTTTTGATTTAGAATCATCTGACACAGGTAAAATCATTTTGTGTCCTGAACAGTCTGTTCAGTGAGGCAATATTAAACTAAACATGCTTCATCTATGAAATTCATCACTTCTATGAAATATAGTATTTAGCTTGTTTATTGAATAATGGATATTCTTATAATCTTACAGACTGCCAATCTTTGTATAATTATGGTAATAGTAATTTAGGATATGTCCTTTCAAAAGAATCTAGGACAGTCTACAAATAATAGCAAAAAAATAAAGAAATCTGGGCTCACTGCCCAGATTATCACAAAAATGGATAATGGAGCAAAGAAAGAAAATAAATACCAATATGCACAACCAAATCCATGAGGAGGGGAGAGAAAAAAGAACAGTAGTTGGTAAAAATTGTGATACAAAATAATTACAGCTCTCTCATGAATCTCCTTTATTAAAAGAAAAATTGTGTACCTGTACCTAAACCTCTTTTTCTTTAGAATTCTTCTGAAGTCCCCTTGAGATAAATTTAAAGGAAACAAAAGAAGCTACTTGTATATGTACACACGAAATATAACCCAAGGAGAGGAAACTTATCTGTCTGAAAATCTGTCTCAACTCTGTTAATTGGAAAATCAGCATATTCCAATTAGAAATTATATGTCTAAAAACAGATATTATATGAAATGAATTACATTTTTGTTGGGAAATAGCAACCTAGAATTGTTGTTTTACATGCCTTTAATTGCCAGAATCGCTCCCTAATGTCCTATTGCTGTGGCACGCCAGTTTATTGAATCACAAAATACTTTTTTTCCCCCTCTGTGTTAATTTTTAAAAGTTTAATAAAATTATGATTTTTTTGAGCTTTATCTTGCTAAAGCTGAAAAATCAATACAAACAGCCATACACTGTGAAACAGTATTCAGCTCTTCTGGTTTATTGGAAAATAGCTTATTTTCCAAATTTTAGTTTTTGAAATGAGTAATTGAATTATTCATTCACCTTTCTTCATTTTTTCTCATTTAAAAAAAATTACTACATTGCAATGTTTTGCTAAATGGAAGAATAAAAAATAATAAATATGTCTTCTGACCTCATTGAATGCCAAGTAGAATAAGATGAAATGGGCAAAACTTATAGTAAGCAAGGAGGGTGTTTGCCTTGCTTGCTGCTGACTGGAGTTTGACCTCCTGCAGCCCAATTAGTGCCCCTGCAGCCCACATTCTCAGAGTAATTCCTGAGCTCAGAGCTAGGAGTAAACTTTGAGCATTATCAGGTGTGACTTCCCAAAACAAAACAGACAAACAAAAGAATATAAATAAGATTTATCAACTCTAGTTTTTGACTTTCTATTTCAAATAGTTTCTATGGGAGATATTTAAGTGAAAATATGTAGCCATCAATTTATGTTTTAAAGATAAATTTGCTTATATTTTTCTTCAATTTTCATTTTTGTTCTTTGATAGTTCTGGTGTTTCTCAGGCTCACTCCTGACTCTGTGCTCAGGGAACACTTTGACAATGCTCTAGGTATAATATATGGTGTCAGAGTTGAGCCAGGATTTGATTTGTGCTTTGCAAACACATTACCTTCTGCACCGTCCTCTGACGCTATAATCCTAGATCCTTGAATGTATGTTTTTTATTTATAATTCTATTCTAGGTATATTCATATTTCACATACTAGATAGAGTCTCTAACATCATAACTAATAAAAAATAAATTGCTCTTGCCTGAAACCACATGTTACTCACCACAAGTAATTGGACTTTTTTTACAAACTTGGAGGTGAATGGAAAGATAAGGAAATGTTAGTTTTTCAGTATCATGTGTATCTTAAGAAATATTCTGAGTTTATTTGTATTAGTTCTAAGTTAACCAACACATAGTAGAAAAACAGAGCAAGTCAGGTTTTATAATAGCTCTGTATTTTGCTTATAATTCATAGACATGTAACATATGTGTAATTTTCTTGAGGTAACATCATTTCTTAGTTTATTCTTTCTACTTCCTTATTACTGATGCTGATTTTATACTTATTCCTGAAAATTTCAGAGCATGTTTATGTGGATAGCATGACAGATACTGTGGTCCAGCTAGGAACAATGTATTTTGGTAAGATGTTTTCTAAGGTTTTCAGAGCTATTTCAGTTTCACATAACTTATATTGATATATTTTTTGTTTGATTCATTGTATACTGGCGGAAGAAAAATATTGACAAAAATAGATGTCAATAAAAATGTACTTGTCATCAAATCATCTGCAAAGGCTCTTTTGCCTATGCAATTTTGGAAACAACTTATTCTATTTGATTTTGTTACAATCCTAAAGATCTCTGGGGGACAAAGGAAAATAGAGATTGGAATGAGAGCTGTGATTGTTTATCAGCCTTGTCTTATTTTGTCCACTTGAAAGCTTCAGAAAAGTATGTCTTTGAAACTAAAAACATGTTTTGTTTCTTTTTGTTTTAGGTAAGAACACTCTCCATTCTGGTATAATACTTCACCAAGGTAAAAGTAAGAAAAATGGTATATTTATGTCTTACAGCAATGACTAATAGGTAAATGCATGTATGAATTTAAGAGAAAAAAAATTAAATCTACATTTTTTAAAATATAGCTGGAAATACCTGTATAAATGTTTATAAATTTAGGTGTTATTTTTTTCATTCCAGTGTCAATGCTTGGAATAATTGAATTTATGTATCTATACTACACATTATATAATATTATGTAATATTAAAATTAGAAACTATACAGTACTTAAAATGTTAGCTTGAGTACTTATTGGAATCAAAATAAACTAAAATGTAACATAAGAGATTTTTTCAAATATTGATGGACATATGTTATTTTAGATATATATTGCTTAAGCATGAAAATCATAAATTGGAAAATTATAGGCATGACTATTGATATCATTTATAATTCTGAAGATTACTTATAAATATATATGCATATATAATAAACTTTTCTAAAGATGTTATTTTCCTGAAAAAATTTTATAATCTAAAAATTTATAAGCTTTTATAATGAATAAAATTATAATTAAGGCTGCCATTACAGGAGTCACAACAGTGCAGTAATATTTAGAAGGAATGTATGATTAAATCTTTCTAGAAATATTTGTTAACATTAATTTTAGTATTATAGAAAAATTTTCTTTAGTTTCATTATTTTTATTTCAAAATAAGACAAAAGTGAATTTGTAATTCCTTTACATAAAGTTTCATCTACATTTTTATTAAATGCCAGAGAATTCATTTGTAGGAGCATATTCCGTACAGTTTAAGCAGGCACTTTTTGGAGTTTTTACCTAAATTTCATTCGTTTTGGAGCAGAAACAGAAAAATAATTATTCAAAAACCAACAAAGCTTTAGAATTCAGTATCTTTGAGCCTGTTAGTACTCAGAAAGGGGTGCTAAATGCTCATCACATCAGAAAAGGACAAAGTACTTTTAATTATAAGAGTCATCATCATTAATTATAATGGTATTAGAGTAAATAATGACCTAGTTGGTAATTCAGGGGTGATTTTCTTCCTTCAAATAAACTCTGGAATGATATCTTAAGTCAGTAAAAAAGGTTGTATTTTACTTACATTTTAATAATAAAGCTAAAACTCTGGTTTATTTTCTGAATGAAATAATTGCATAGTGATTTTAAATAAAAATATTACAGCAATGTAAATCTGTTACAACAAATTTTTATTGCAATGCATAAGAAGATAAAAATTATTTGGCCACTTTTTTCATTCTTTTTTTTTTAAACTATCCCCTTTTAAAAACCATTCCTTTAATGTAGACCACAGGGACTCTGTTAAAAAGTAATGCTTTTTCTTTTAATTCAAAACTAATGCTTAGTGGATTAAGTAATCCCTCTTTCTGTTAGAAAAGGCAAAGACTTGCAGTGTAAGCTTGAGTAGCTCTAAATGTGTTGCAATGCCCTGTGTCTATGAAAATATTTAGTAGTGCCTATTTAGGTGAGCATTGTAGCACTGTAGCACCGCCCTTCTGTTGTTCATCAATTTGCTCCAGTGGTCACCAGTAGTGTCTCCATTGTGAGCCTTGCTGTTACTGTTTTTGGCATATCGGATACCACATGGGGAGCTTGCCAGGCTCTGCCATGTGGTAGCTTGCCTGGCTCTCTGAGAGGGATGGAGGAATCGAACCTGGGTCGGCTATGTGCAAGGCAAATGCCCTACCCGCTGTGCTATCCCTCTAGCCCTGGTGAACATTGTACTATATTGAAATCAGATGAATATCAGACTGTAATTGAAATGATATCATATAACTAAAATGAACATCTTTTGTATATACTAAAGTATATCTATTTTTAGAAGTTCACAACTTTTTGTCCGTGTGACTACTGTGTATAATAAAAATGCAACACGGGTCAGAGTGATAGCACAGGAGTTAAAGCATTTGCTTTGCACACAGTTGATCCTGGATTGATTTGGCACTGCATGCAGTCCCTCATCAATACCAGGAGTGATCCTTGAGCAGAGAGCCAGGAACAATCAGAGAGCACTGGCAGGTGTATCTCCTGTTATCCAATTCCCCACCCCGCCCCCACACACATGCATACACAAATAAAGAAAGAAGTGGACCATTTTATACAATGATATGTTCAAAAATCTATGATCTCAAGAAGGAAGGGAAGGAGAAGTAGAAAGGGAAGACTGAAAAACATTCATTTGTGAAAGTGATAGCAGAGGGGAAGTATTTTATGTGCCTTTTTGGTTTAGAAAAAAGAATAATCTGGGAAGAGAAGGGCCACATGGAGGGCGGAATCCACAGCTCCTGGAGGAAAAAAAAAAAGGTTCCAAAAAGAGCCAAGATCATCGGGAAGTCACAGATGGGGTAGGTACCGCATCCCGCCTCCCCCAGAAGGAAGCCCGGTGGCCAGAAGCCTCTACAAGCACAGCTCGAGTATGCGGGAACTAGGACTTTTTCTCAAATCTGCCGGGACTACAGCTCCCAGGTAACTTCTGATTCCGGAAGTCACGCCCACAGCCCGCCCCCCAACGCCATCTTTACAGCATACAGCCAAAGAGAAGGACCACATGGAGGGCGGGATCCACAGCTCCCGGAGGAAAAAAAAAAACAGGTTCCAAAAAGAGCCGAGATCATCGGGAAGTCCCAGATGGGGTAGGTACTGCATCCCGCCTCTTCCAGATGGAACCCCGGTGACCAGAAGCCTCTACAAGCACAGCTCGAGTATGCGGAAACTAGGACTTTTCCTCAAAACTGCGCGGCCGCTTACGTGGCCGTGCGACATCTCTCTATATACAAAGTGATCAATGGGAAGTAAACCACCCAACGTTTCTCCCTGAAAATCAGAGTTAAGTTTGGAGCTTGGCCACAGCCCCAGAAACACAAGGACTTAATGCAGAACCCAGCAGCTTGGAGCAGAAAAGTGAATGGACTATGCGTTAATCCAGGCCATCATGTCTGCCCGGAGGGGAAAGGGTGTTGCCCCATTCTCCCTCTCTTCTCTGGAAAGAAGGATGGCGGCCACATGGGAGCCTTGTGGACAGCAGGTATGAGCCGGGGGTGTGGGGGCGACTAAAACATCATGGGAAGGGGGACGTTTCGGTCCGCCCTTCACACCCTACCGAGGCCACCAGTTGCCCCCCACGAGCGGCTCTCCAGCACAGCCACGACTCCAGAGCACAGAAACAAATTTCTTAACTATCTGACTTTCAGTAGAAATACTTCCAGGGTCAATAAGTAAAATAGCAGAAATCCAAAATCAACATTTAATTCTTGAACCCACCTATAGAAAGCAAATCACTTCACAATGCTTTTTCAGCATGTCTGATGGGGGGGGGGTAAACTCTAAATAATAGTGGTGAATCTTTTATTGAAACAATGAATCTAATCAAAGCAGATAGAATGTTAACTAGAATTCATCTGCTTCACAGGGACTGGGAGGGGTGGGGGGGTGGGGTTTTATTGGGGTTCCTCATGGTAAAAAATAAGTATTGGTAAAGGGAAATGTGTTTGATATTTTCATGACTGAGACCTAAACCTGAAAGCTTTGTAACCTTTCCCACAGTGATTCAATAAATAAATAAATAAATAAATAAATAAATAAAAAGAGAAGACAGAAAAAAAAAAGGAATAACCTGGAAAGACAGAAAGAGTACATTTTGTATCCGGATGTTTACAAATAAAGATGGTTATTATAACGGAAATAACTCAACCTATGGCCTCAAAACGTAACATTTTGGCCTTTTGTTATATGTTCAGAAGAGTGAAATTTACATCTTATGATTTTGATTAAATGAGTCTTAAACAGAAAATTTTTTTGTTTTGAATTTCTGTTGATGACAACTTTTTAAAATTCCATGAGAATAATTATTTTAACTGTATAGTTAAATGGCTGGATCGATAGCACAGCGGGTAGGGCATTTGCCTTGCATGCGGCCCATGCAGCCTACCCAAGTTTGATTCCTCTGTTCCTCTTGGAGGGCTCGGCAAGCTACCGAGAGTATCTCGCCCATCCAGCAAAGCCCCGTGATGTATTCAATATGCCAAACACACTAACAACAAGTTTCAATATGGAGACATTACTGGGTCCACTCGAGCAAATCGATGAGCAACGGAAGGACAGTGCTACAGTGCTACAGTATAGTTAAATATATAATTTAGGGACCGGAGAGATAGTCCAGCAGGGGGGACGCTTGCCTTGCACTCAGCCGACCTGGGTTCAACCCCAGGAGATTAAATACCGTCAGGAATAATTCCTGAATGTAGAGCCAGAAGTTAAGCCTTGAGTATCACTGGGTGTGACACAAAAAGCAAAAAAAATAAAATATAGTTTAATATTTCTTGGTAACTATATATTTTGCCTCTAAGATGAGTCCCTTTAAGTGGTATAATAAAATATCATAAAAGTAAAACATATATGTACATATATTATGATAAGAGAAAATGTGTATATATAATATATATTGTTACGACAAATAAAAAGCAACAAAATATTCTTAACAATCTTATACATCATCTTAATTATTGTTATTAGACGTTTTCTCCTAAATAAACAACAAAAGAAACCTGTGAAATTTACTGTTAGTTGGAATACAATTACTTGATGTTAGATTTAATGTAAGGATTCCAGGCTACATGATATATGCTTGTAGTCCATTTGAGGCTATACTTTGAGTGTGAATAACCAATAATGACATTATGAGTCTGAGATTGATAGTTATTTGATTTAGCAACATCTGTCGTTGTTTGATGTACTCAAAGCAGATGTTCTTCCTTGAAATTCAACATACAATTTGATTTAATTTTATGACATATAACCTCAACATAAGAAACTATGGCTGTTTATGTGTAGATACATAATTGATAAGGTTTTGCCTAGCAAATAAATATCTGCTGGATGGGTTGAGCTTCGTTAACTTTAATAAAGACACGCTGGGAAAATTCTTTGAGCCATTTACTTCATAAAATGATCTAAAATTCGTTCATGTTTCTGAATACCTCAAGCCATTTTTATTTTAATTATTTTGAGAAAGAGGGCATATCTAGGAGTTCTTGAGACTTACTCCTGGCTCTGTGCTCAGGGATCACTCCTGGTAGTGCTTAGGAGACTATTTGAGGTGCAGATGATTGAACAGGCCTGGTTGCCTGCAAAGTAAGTACCTTCACCTCTGAGCTATCTCTCTTGCCCTAAAGCCATTTTTAATTAACAGACCTTTCTTTTAGTGATTTTGGAGAATTAATAAAAATGTAATCATAAACGTTGTCTGAATAATCTTTTTAACTTTGTCATTGATTTTGAGACCTGTCACATTGTTCAAAAATTTTTAAACGTAAAAGATGTCCAGGGACCGATACTAGTATTTGATTTTTATTCACCTTTTTATTTTGTGATGTAACATAACACAATTAAAACCATGTTATCATCATGAATTACACTCTTTCATGGTTCATATGGTGACATGGGGATTTAGGATCAATATAAGTGCTCTTGTTAAAGATTAGAATCCTTATCAAAGTTTTTCTGTGTCTATGAAAACTAGGTCGAATTTTGTTTGTTTAAAAAAATCATAAAAATTCCATAACATTATAATAGTGATTATAACTATTGTGATTCTAAAGATATCCCACAGTCCTATAATGGAATATGTATCTAATTTTTCTTTTCCAAAGAAGTCAGTGTTAACAATCTAATGCTATCTTGTGACCTTTTCTATGCAAATATGAACAATTTTAGGCATCACAACTTTACATGGATTGCTTCCTAAAGAGACAGTCTTAATTGCTTTTATAACCTCAATTTTAATTTAGCCTCCATTACCTATAATGTCTTCTTTGAAGCTTGAAATTGGCTTTTTTCCTCCTCAACACTTTATCCTTTACTATTTGGTAAGAAATAATTTTTTGTTTTCAATAAAGTTCTAAGGGGTTTCGTACAGCACAGACATGAGCAACTCAGCACTATAAAATATACCTTTATTTTATTGTTCTATTAATACCATTCTGTGTAAGAGAAGCCCACATTCCTTTCCTGTGGAGTGATTCAAAGATGTACTGTTTTTTTCAAATAAAAGTAGAACCAATGTCAATGCGATAGTAGAATATACACTCTTTATTTTTTTCTTTAGCTTGATAATAAAGGCCTTTTAGGTTGTAATGGCAAGATGGTGTAGGGAAGAGTGGGAAGTCAGGGAATAAAGAAGAGAATGAGATTGAGAGAATAAATGAAGAGAGTGAATGACTGGAGAGAGAATGAATTCAAACATTAATGTTAACTTTTACCATTATTATCAATAGAGATTGATTGACCCAGTCACCACAGCCCCCCCCCCACAAAAAAGTGAAGCTAAATGCTCAATGGATCATATTTGGCCTTGACATTGGATATTCCCTCAGAGAAAGTCTTGCATCCCAGTTTTCTATGTGATCTCTTTTTATCTAGTTTAGTGCTTAGTGGTTCTTAGGCACTTAGAAATGTTTTTCTTGTAAATGTAGATATATTCTTGTTAGTTCAGATTCTATCAAGAAAAACCTCTATTAATCACATGCCAGATTTCTTACAATATAAACATTTGATATTTTATAATTTATTAAAGATAATATATATGTACTGCTTAAATGAAGAAAGAAAATGGTGTGTGTGTGTGTTTGTGTGTGTATATGCATACATAGAGGAAAAAAAACAACTTCTTTTAAAGGTAATTGCTGAGGCTGGAGTGATAGCACAGCGGGTAAGGCGTTTGCTTTGCATGCGGCCAGACCTGGGTTCGATTCCCAGCAACCCATATGGTCCCCCGGGCACAGCCAGGAGTAACTCCTGAGTGCATGAGCCAGGAGTAACCCCTGTGCACCGCTGGGTATGACCCAAAAAGCAAAAAAAAAAAAAGTAATTGCTTATTGGGTCTTGAGAGATAGTACAACAGGTATGGCGTTTGCCTTGCACACAGCCAGCCCGGATTCGATCCCCAGAATCCCATATGGTCCCCTGAGAACCGCAAGGAGTAATTCTTGAGTGCAAAGCGAGGAGTAACCCATGTGCATTGCTGGGGTGACCCCAAAGGCAATATATATATATTGCTTTATATATATATGTATAATTGCCTATTATCACAGTCTTCTAGAAAATCATAAATATTAAATCATAAATACAAATGCAGTGGTATTTATCATTTTCTAAAGAGCACATTACTTACTATCACAGTCTAAAGAAACATTGCTTATTATCACAGTCTTTTAGAAAATTATAAATCATTAGTATCAGGTACTAGAAAATAATTCATATAGATGTATTATTCTTCTAGAACCTGTACTATAGTCTGTTTTTATGAAATGTTTGATGCCTCTTTAAATTTTTTTAATTTTAATTTTTTTTAACTACTCACAACTAGAAACACAGTTACAAATCCGTTCATGATCAGGTTTCAGTCATACAATGATCCAAGTCCATATCACCACCAGTGTTCAATTCCCACCACGAAGGAACCCAGTTTCTCTTCTGCCACCCTCCCCCATATTCCCCCAGCCTGCCTCTTTGGCTCTATGGCAGGCACTTTCCTTCTCTACCTCTCTCTCCTTCGGTGCCAAATTCTTGAAACATAAAAGAGGATGGTTTAAATCTGCTCTTAAAAAATCATGGTCTATGAGGTAGGAATAGCAAAGGGATTTATCACCAGGCCTTGCATATGACTGATCACAATTCAATAACTAGATACCCCAAGCATCACTCAGTGCCATCCTGCATGCCTCAAAGTATCACCAGCCTGGCACTGCGTAGAAGAACCCCACCACCCCGAAAATTAAATTAAATTAAAAACGTTAAAGATTGTGATATATTTTGAACAAATTTTAAAGTCATTTATTTCATTTATTAAAAACACAGATCTAATAAATATATCTCTGAGGCAAATGGCTTTTAAATAAAAATGCATTATTTTAAAAATCACACTTCCAAATCATCCCTTTGAACTCTTTATCTTTCTTGATGCAGAGGATCAAACCCAGGACTTCATACATTATCAGTGAACCACATTAATTGTCCTAGTAAAACAATATTGCTTAACATTGAAGCTAAATAATTTCATGGGTAAAATTCCAAGGTATTAAAACCACTCATTGAATGTATTTTATCCAATCATATAATCCATATTTTGTTTGTTGCAATAAAAACTGTTTTTTTTTCCTTACAAGGTTTCTTTTCTTACAAGGTTTGAATAATTTTAAAAACCCATCAAATTTATTTTTAGATTGCTATTTATACTTCACTTTATTTGTTGCTTAGTCTTTATGGATAACCTATTCTATTCAAGTCATTACCAGAATATTAAAAAAAGGAAAAGTTGAAACAAGATCACCACTGCAAGAAAGTGGCAATTAGGGATAAAAATGTGTAAGGGGGGCTTAAACTATGGTATAGCAGGTAGGACATTTGCCTTCCAAGTGCAGACCCGGGTATGATCCCTGGCATTCCATATGCACCCCAATCTCCTCCTCATCCTCCCCCCTTTCCCCCAGCAAAGCACGGAAGGAAGGAAGGAAGGAAGGAAGGAAGGAAGGAAGGAAGGAAGGAAGGAAGGAAGGAAGGGAGGGAGGGAGGGAGGGAGGGAGGGAGGGAGGGAGGGAGGGAGGAGAAGAAAATGTATAATAACAATGCAGAATAAGTAGTAATAAAGACTCCAGAGAGATACGGAATAGCACCATAGAAGTTGAGGTGAAAAGCTTCCTGCCTGGAAATTAGTAAGACTGCTTGGAATAAGTGGCATTTGGGCGAAACTCCAAACAATGAATGTTGCAAGAATGAGGAGAGGTTGTGGAGGTCTTTTTGAGATGCTAAGAATTATGATAGGTTCATTCTGGCTAACACAAAAGCAATTTAAGGTAAAAATAAAGGTTGACTGAAGGTCATTTTATAGTGAAAATAAACTACCAGAGAGATAGGTAGAAAGGGCTGAGGACAAGGTTTGCATGTGGGAATCCAAAGTTTGTTTCCCAGCACCACATGGCCCTTCAAGCACTGCTGGCATCAAGGTAGCCCCTGAGCACTGATGGCAAGAATGACAAGAAAAGAAGGTGGGGGAATATGAGCACCTCTGCATAGGTTATAAACATTAATTTGGCACAACCAACAAAATTAACTACTGTTCACAAACCCTGTTCTTTACCAGTGTGGGAACCCCGGAAAGTTTGGGTATAGGCTATTTCCCAAGGTTTCAGAAGGAAGGGGGAACAATAATTTAGGACATGGGGGCTTTAATTCCAATCTGAATTTATCATTGAAGGTATACATGGGGAAATGATTTTGTAATACATTATAGAATGTTTATATTCTACTATTTCTTTGAAGGTTGTCACTATTACTCATACATGGTTTTCTATACTAGCATACAGACAACTAAACCACTTTGTTTATTGCAAGTTCAAAATAATCATCTTATAATTCTCCTGTGGATCATAGCAGGGATATATAATTACTTGGTATAAAAAACTTTAACAAAACGTGATTGTGTGATTATTAGTTTGTGTTTTTTTAAATATTCACTTGAGTTTTAATTTCACTCCTATTTTCCAACATAATGAAATTTTAAAAAATGCTTCTCATAATCCTGATGTAATCAGTAATTGTAGTAAAAATTGATACTTATAGTTTTAAAGTGATTTCAAATGAATCTATTTTGTTTAGGGAAAACTACTCATACATTATAAAATTATTTTCAATAATTCTCAAATTTA
This sequence comes from Sorex fumeus, assembly GCF_029834395.1. Taxonomy (NCBI): domain Eukaryota; kingdom Metazoa; phylum Chordata; class Mammalia; order Eulipotyphla; family Soricidae; genus Sorex; species Sorex fumeus. Next base: position 7,296,400 of record NW_026606172.1, on the reverse strand, counting down.
TGTAGCAAAACTATAAATGTATAACATTTTATCAATAAAATTTCACCATTAAAACTTAAAAGTTAATACAGACTTAGTATGAATTATTTCTAAACCGATTGCCACTACCAGTGAGAATTTACCTTAATTCCTATGCTGAAATTCTGCTATGAAGATATATACCTTCTTTCTTCCAACCTAAATGATTTAGTCAATGTATGTAAGGAATATTTGGAATATTTGGAAGAGTATATTTTCAAATCACAGTCATGATTTCAGTAATGTGGTGTAACATGCAACCCAGAGTAGCAGTGCTTGAGTTTGAAGCCTGTTTTGTTTGTTTGTTTGTTTGGTTAGTTTGGGGGCTTATTCTAGTGCATTCAGGATTCACTCCAGCCAATGATTTGGGACCATATGGAGTGTCAGTGATGAAATCCAGGTTGGTTGCATGCAATGAAAGAGCCCTTGCCTGCTGGACCATTCCTTCAGCCCCTAAAACTACTCTTTGCCATATATTGTGACAAATAGACTTTATTTGCATTGCTTGAATGACTTCTTGAAATAATTTTATTAAATATATCAAATAATCCCAATTCTTTGCTTGAGTCAATATAAAATTATAGTTAACAATTTGGATATTTATATAAGTTCATCTCCTACTGCATATGATTCATCAATGTTTAGGTCAGAAGCAAAGTAATACAAATTAGTCAGGTTGCCAAATAGATTTCTTTAATTTAAACATTAGTGGAAAAAACACCAGAATGACTTTTTTGAAATTTTTGGACATATTATCTAGAAAATGTGTGTGTTTAATAGTTTGACTTTCAAATCATTATATTGAGAGGTGAAAAGTATTATTGCCAGTAGCAGAAAAGTGTTTTTAATGATTTATTAATATACGTTGAGCTAGGGATTTTTAGTTTCAAGTAGAAATGTGTGCAATTCCTTTACAATGTGTGTTATAACACCTAAGTGGTTAACTAAAGTCAATAACATATATTATATGTAATCTCATCTCTTATGTTAACTGAAAACATTATTCAATGATCTACTTTTCCTAAAGTAATCAGTTATCTATTAGCAAAGTTAAAATGAAAGCAATTTTATAAAAAAATACTGAAAAATTATTCTTTCTCAAAATATTTAAAAATTAAAGAAGAGTGGCAATAACATCTTTTTATACAGTCATTTTGTTTTATCAGATTATCTTTGTATATTTCACTAACATATACTTTCTATTATTTTTCTTAATTGTGGGTAAACACGTTATGAACTGACTAAAACAATTAAACTATATTAGTTTGTCCTTAATAAATTAGATTTGTTTCCATAGGACTACCTATGCATATGTAAAAGCTTCCTCTACCTTAAGTCACTTTATTCTTTCTTATACACATATTGATATTAGCTACTTGTGACTATATGTTCATTAATGTCATTTACATTTAATTACAATGACCTAGGTCACTTTTTATGTTTGCAATTTTGTTTACTGAAACAAAGCATTGTTTAGGATTTGTGAGCTTTAATGGTTATAAGCACGTGATTTTCTGTGAAAGTAATTCCTTCCTCTAAATGAATATTTTGAAAATGAAAAGTAATTAAAGATTAACAAAAGTAAGCAAATGGATTTTTAAAGCTCCTTAATTATTATTTAAAGCACAATGGGTATTTAAGATAACCAATCTTCTGCAGAAAATTTAAAACCCTGTAGCTAATTTACATATTCAGTTATTTCATAGAATTCATTCACATTTGACAGGTGAGGGAATTGTGTTAGAGAGTTTAAGAGATTTCTAAAGGTCACTCAGAAAATCAGCAGAAGAGCAGGAAATGGCATAGAATGCTCTGTCTTATACTGTATCCTCCTGAGGTGATAGTGAGGAGTTGCAAGGAATATTGCACTGAACCAATCATATAGATGAAAAGGTGAACCCTTTCTCAGGCTCACGTGCCAGGACATGCTCGTTAGTTAATGCTTTACACAGAACTCTGAGTGATTCACATATTTTTGATGGGGTGTGAGGGAGGGTGGGATCCAATCCGAAAAGCCTCTGGTCAGTCACATTCAAAGTAAGTGCTCTAGACTCTGTACTGTTGTTCCAGCCCACTTGGGGTTTTTACTGAATACCTGCAAATTGGAAACAATATTCCACTTTCATGAATAGTAGTATTGTTGTCTATTTTAATTTTCCTTTTATGTACCTGTCTCATGTACAAGTTTCATTTTTATTATCTATTCCATCCTACTCATTTATTCTCATTAACTTCCACTGTTTATTCAGGTTTACTGACTTGCTCTTGTTTTATGCCATGAAGTATGTCATTACCTTAATTTTTTCCTTGTTTATTATTTTCCTCATTCACTTATAAACAAACACACATGATATCTTGCCTAATTATTGTTATAAATGATAATATAAAATATTAGTTTGGATACACTTGAAGTAATTTAATTAAATAGTATTTGTTAAAATGCTTTGTGTAGTCCATACTACAAAGTGGCTATAAGATAAATATTTGCCATTCTTCTAGAGTTTAAGAGTTATTCCATTAAATAGCCATCAAAAACTTTTTGTGATCAAAATGTGATATAATAGATATTGATATTTTAAAATCGGTGTGGGGTTCATTCTAACTTTTCTATATTATTTTCATACAGAAATTTTTAAGCTTATGAATTTGCTTGCTGACATAAGAGCAATGTCCAGGATCAGTTACTATGTTCTTAAATTAGGAACTAGAACAGGAACTTACATCTAAGGCGTTGTATCTCAGAAATTTGAGAGGAAAACATAGGGATTGCAATCTTTGGATTTTCAGATTTAGAAATGCTTGTGGAAGGAAAAGAGTGGAAAAGAAAGAAAGTCCCGAAGGAAGCTCATAAATCTTGAGAATTTAGTATAAAATCATCAAAGATATAGTATATAATACTATAGATTAGATATTTCCAGGTAGGCATAATATATTATTTGTAGTCCACTTAGCTCAGGAAAGCAAGAAAAAATAAGAGAAAACAATACACAGACATCTTCTCTGACCAGAGCCCAAACATTAAAAAGCACTGCACTGTAGCACTGTCGTCCCAATGTTCATGGATGTGCTCGAGCACGTACCAGTAACGTCTCCATTGTGAAAGTTGTTACTGCTTTTGGCATATCAAATATGCCACAGGGAACTTGCCAGGCTCTTTGAGAGCGATGAGGAATCGAAACCCTGTTGGCCGCGTGCAAGGTAAACACTACCTGTTGTGCTATAGCTCCATTAAAAAATTTAAAAAATGTATCATTTGCAAGACAGAACACATACAACACATGCATCATATATTTAATATACTGAAAGGTATAACCAAGAGTATCTCGCCCGCACGGCAAAGCCTGATAAGCTACCCGTGACATATTCGATATGCCAAAAACAGTAACAACAAGTCTCACAATTTGTTGTGAGACATGACTAGTGTCCGCTTGAGCAAATCAATGAACCACGGGAAGACAGTGCAGTGCAGAAAGGTATAAAGGGCTGGAGCGATAGCACAGCGGGTATGGCATTTGCCTTATACATGGCCGACCCAGGTTTGATTCCTCCGTCCCTCTCGGAGAGCCCCGCAAGCTAACGAGAGTATTCTGCCTGCACAACAGAGCCAGGGAAGCTCCCAGTGGCATATTTGAATGCCAAAAACAGTAACAAGTCTCATAATGGAGATGTTACTGGTGCCCCTAGAGCAAATTGATAAACAACAGGATGACAGTCCTACAGTGCTACAGTGCTAAAGGTATAAAAATTATATAAATTATGTTCTTAGAGCCTGAGCACTTGAGAAAGGTGCTTGATTTGTACGCTGCAGACCCAGATTGGATATCTGCCTGCCCATATTGGACCTCATTATGGACCCCTGAGCCCCTCTAACAGTGATCGCTGGAGTGCAAGGCCAGGAGTTAGCCCTAAGCACAGCTCGGTGAGGACCAAACACAAAACAAAACAAAATACATGAATTTTTTTAAATGAGGGAAATAAATTAAGGAAAGATACTGAGTTTTTAATAATTTCCAAATATTTAAAACTAAGTAACAAATTATTGAATGCAAAAGAATAATGATGTCCAATACTTGACAAGAGCTAAAAAATTCACATTTCAGAAGAACTATAAGCAATTAAATATCTATTTTACAAAAGGACAAAGTCTCATATCATTCACCTTAGAAACTAGAGGATTAGGTAGATTAGGTAGATAGCTCATACCATGTGCAAGCCCCTGAGATCTATCCCCCGTAGTTCATCACTACCTGAGCACTCCTTGGGTGATTATGAGCACTACTGAGCATGGATACCATAAAACAAAGGAAGTATTAAAAAAGCCAGAAAGTTAGTATACAATTATGGTATTTGCCATATACATTTCTGACTCCTATTAGGTCCCCAGCCTATATGTTCCTCCAACCATTGCCAGAAATGATACCTGAAATATTAAAATTAAGCCTTAAGTGAACACCACCAGGTAAGGGTCCCTCCCACCCCCAAGCCCCCAATAAAAAAAGAGCAGTTTGCAAACAAAAGCAGGAGGTGAATAATGAACATTAGAATAGAAATTAACAAAAATAGTAAAGTAAGTAAAGTAAAGGCCCTCCCGTTGTTCATCGATTTGCTCGAGCGGGCCCAGTAACATCTCCATTGGAGATTTTGTTGTTACTGTGTTTGGCATATCGAATACAACATGGGTGACTTGCCAGGCTCTGCCGTGCGGGCGAGATACTCTCGGTAGCTTGCCAGGCTCTCCGAGAGGGGCAGAGGAATCAAACTCGCATCGGCCATGTTGGCTGCGTGCAAGGCAAACGCCCTACCACTGTGCTATTGCTCCAGCAGAAACAGAAAACAATGGGAAATTAAACAAAGCAAAGGCAGAATTTCTTCTAAACTAGAAATTTCTTTCTGCAAGTCTATTTTTAGTTTGGGGCCTGGTTTTGCTCCGAAGATGTGAGCCCAGAATAGAGAAGAGATCACTAAGAAAATGATGGCTGGAGAAATCGGTCGGGATGGGAGATCTGTGCAGAGAGTAGATAAAGGACCAAACATGATAACCTCTCAGTGTCTGTATTGCGAACCATAATGCCCAAAAGTAGAGAGATTATGGGGAATATTGTCTGCCATGGAGGCAGTAGGAGAGTGGGAAAGAGGTGGTATACTGGGGATATTGGTGGTGGGGAATGTGCACTGGTGAAGGGATGGGTGTTTGATCATCCTGTGATTGTAACCCAATCAGGAAAGCTTGTAACTATTTCATAGTGATTCAATAAAATTAAAAAAGAAAAGAAAAACAAAAGATCTGAGCCCTGTATTCCTCAGAGATATTATGATACCTAAGAACCTGAAGCTACAGTATGCAATGCTACATTATACAATGCTACAGTATACAATGCTACAGTTTACAATGCTACAGTATCTAAAGCATTTGCACCATTCCCTTAAGCTATGTCTCTGGCTGAGAAATTTCTTGGGGAGTTTCTATTTCCCAAATAATATTCAAGAAGGGTTGATTGGCTTTATTGAGCATGTGTTTCACAAAATTTTTAATTTACTCAATTTTGTTATGTTTGCATGGATATAATCTATTTTGTTAAAAGTTGGGAAGAATATGTAATCTTTTGTTGTTTTGTGGAATGTTCCAAACATACTGATTAGGTAAATTGGCTAATAAGACCTCAAGTTTGGTATGTTTTTATTGATATTATATATGTTTGTTCAATCAATTATTGATATTGTGGTTGTTTGATCAGTTAAGACTACCCTAGACTCTTTAAGTAAGTTCTGGAAGCTGGGAAGTCCAAGACTAGGAACCTACAAAATTTTGTTATGAATCATCCCTGGAGGGGCTCAAGAAGGCCAAGTACAAAGCAAGCACCTTGCCTACTTTACTCTCTTTCTGATCCTTGTGTCACCTTTTATTTTTCTTCTTCTTTTTTTTAAGTAAGACTTTAATCACTTGCCAAAGGCCACACATTTTTGTTTGTTTGTTTGTTTCTTGGCTACATCTTATAGTGCTTAATGCTTACAGATGTCTCTGAGCTCAGGGATCACCCACTACCCGTATAGTTAAGGATGCATATAGAGTACAGGGACCATGTCTACATCATGCAAGTACTGTACCTGCTGTGCTATTTCTTTGCCAGCTACCACATTCCTTAACCACACTGCAGCCCACTGATGGATAAAAATTTGCGTAAGAATTCCAAGAAAGACAAGCATCCAGTCTAAAGAAGGGGCATTGACTTCTCAAAATTGGATTGATTTCTCCTTCCCTTTGTATTAGTTTTTAAAATATATTTGAATTTATGCTAGTACATGCTTAAATGCTTATAACATCATATCCTCATATAATATGGCAGTTCTTTCATTGAGAAAATGCATTCTTTATTTCTGGCAACATGCTTTGTTCTGAAATCTATTTTATTATTGTCATTTCTTGTATATTTATTTTAAATGAACTTCTAAATTTAAAGTATTTGGCTCACAGAAAACTGTAAAGATAGACAACAGAGAGTTCCATTTATTCCACATCTGGTTTCTTATTTTATTTATATTTAACATTAGTATGGTACCTGACTTGACTGAAACCTAGAGTTTGTTCAGATCCTTAGTCTTCATGTCATTTTTTTCGATTTTATTTTACACTTATCCATGTGTGCCATTTTTCAAAGCATGCATTTTTATTTGAAGCATATTCTTCTAGGTAGCATATGTTTTTATGTAGTATAAAGTTAGGTCTTATTCTTTTTATCTTTCTTTTTTTCTTGAGTTTTTTGTTTATTTTTGTTTGATTTTGGGGCCACACGCAGTGGTACTCAAGACTCAATTCCTACCTCTGTACTCAGGGATTATTTATTTATTATCTTTTGTTGTTGTTGCTGTTTTTTGTTTTTTGGGTCACACCCGGCCATGCACAGGGGCTATTCGTAGCTCATGTACTCAGGAATTACTCCTGGTGGTGCTCGGGGATCATATAGGATGCTGGGGATCGAATCTGGGTTGGCTGCATGCAAGGCAAACGCCCTAACCACTGTGTTAACGCTCCAGTCCCCACAGGGGTCACTCTTGGTGTGCCTCAAGGGACCATGTGTGGTGCTGGAGTTCAAACTTTGGACCAGGGCTCTGCCTGTTCTACTATTTCCCAGGCCTAGTTCTTGTTTTGTATGCAATATGATCATTTGTTTTTAATCGTGGCTAATTTTTCCATTTAAATGATTCTTAATATGGCTGCTGATTTGATTATCATTAAATTTGTCATATTCCTTTTTGTTTTCGATTATTTTTCTCATATAATTTTATGACTTTCTTTAAGATTAAGTATATTTGCGATTTCAGTTTTTCCATTTTTGTCTTATTGTCATCATCTCTTTTTATTATTTTAATAATTCCCTTAGGCTTTATGATTTGCAATTTTGATACCACACCAAGTGGTATATGCTACTCCAAGTGATATATGCTATGTTAAATAGAAAAAACGGAATCTTATAATGTAATATTTTTGTTTCTTTACCCCAACCTCCAGGCTGGAGCGATAGAACAGCTGGTAAGGTGTTTGCTTTGCACGCAGCCAACATGGCCGATCCAAGTTCGATTCCTCTGCCCCCTTGGAGAGTCCAGCAAGCTACTGAGAGTATCTTGCCCGCATGGCAAAACCTGGCAAGCTACCCTTGACATATACGATATGCCAAACACAGTAACAATTATTACAATGGAGACATTACTGGGCCTGCTTGTGCAAATTGATGAACAACGGGAGTACAGTGACAGTGACAGTGACCCCAACCTCCAAACTATTATTGTCACATATTTTACATTTGCATAATTATAAACCTCTCACTATAGTGTTATTACTTTTATTCAGAAGTTTAATTATCATTTTTAACAGGCACTCTGTTAAGAATTCTGGCCTCCTTGGGAGTTAGCTAACTTTCTCCTGGCTTTCCAACTCCTACAGTGAAACTTAGAAAATCTCACATTACTTAGTGTATACTGAGGTATTTTGAGGGCACACTTCATTTCTTTTTTTCATCTTTCAGTATCCATTATATTTTATTCACACCTAATAAATGATGTTTGTTTCAATGGGACAGTAAAAACAGTCCTTATGATTGAATTTTGAACTTCCAAATTAAGAGTAGAACAGTTGTACATGTGAATAGTGATTTTTTTCAAATATTCTAGAAGGAAATTCTACAAACACACACACACACATACACACACACACACACACACACACACACACACACTCAACATGTATACCAACACTCTGGCTATTCAAAATCCAAACCTCCTACTAGTAGGACTTACGAAAATAGAGAGAAAAAAACCCAAAAATTAATATTATATCATAATGGTAAATAATAGGAAGAATAACAAACAAAATGAATAACAAATAATCTAGCAAATGAGCTAGATTAAAATATAGAATAGTCCAGTGGGTAGGGCGTTTGCCTTGCATGCGGCCGACCCGGATTCCATTTCCAGCATTCCATATGGTCCCCTGAGCACCGCCAGGAATAACTTGTGAGTGCAGAGCCAGGAATAACCCCTGTGCATCACCAGGTGTGACCCAAAAAAAGCACTAAATAAATAAATAAATAAAATATAGAAAAGTAGCTCTGTGTCACTGAGCAAAAAATGTAGTCTACCAAACCTTTTTTCTCTCATTAAATTATAAAAATGATAATTCTAAGCTTTAACAATGATATTAAAGATCAAAACTTTAAGCAAACAGTGTAGCATAGAATAGATCCTCTGGAAAGCTTGTTTTATTTTACATTAAGGTGAGTTCGATTGCCTATCTACTTTCACAGAACTTAATACCCAATATGTGCGAGATATTTATACTATTATTATTTACCACCTCAAAAATCTATGAAAATAAACAACTCTTCCGTTAGTAGCTAAAGAAATTACATCTCCATAAAATGATCGTCTTGGTGGAATGAACAAAATGAGTAAGCATTTTCCATGGCAATTGAACCCAATTCATTCTAGGTTCATGTTTTTCTTTTACCCTTTTTTGTTGGGGGCAGGTGCTCCCCAGCAGTTCTAGGCATCCTGGGTGATGCCCAACAGTACTTGGCTTGAAGTTCTTGGTGGCTGAACCCACTGTTGCCACAGCCGTGGGGCTGGCAATAGAACAGTGCAAACACATCCATCGGTGCTTGCAGGATGAGGCTTATGATTCATGGGAATCAGTTAGGGGCCTTATGGACTCCAGGCAGGTGTCCACCTCTTTGAGGTGCCTCCTTGTCCCCTTGGTGAACATTTTAGGTTTACAGGTTTGACTCTAGTACCAGTATCTTCAATAGTTTTATACTGACACTTGTTATTCATGCAGTAATATGATCCCAGTATGGAATCTATAGTTACATACTATTTCCATCAACTCACACCATAATTTTCAAATCTTTATTTTTTTCTCAGTGAGTACAGCAACAGTTATATATAAAATGAAAATAATAAGCACTTTATCTTCCTTAGCATACTGTTTTGAGAAATGGCATTCTCAAAAGACTTAGTTCAGGCCTGGAATAAACATGAGTGTGCATAGCTGAGCCCAAGTGAACAACAGCAAAGGTCTGGAGTGTGAACTTATTGTGCCAGAGCCGAGATCATTTCCTCCTACCACCTGGCCCCCGATGCCCTGCAAGATGTAGTCTAGCGACTGCCAGCACAGCTGGGACTGTGTCACCTGGCCAAGCACAGACTGTCGAGCCAACACTAGCTGTGAAACCAGAAATGGTTCCTGGGACTCAGGGAGCACCACTGGGAAGGTCAAAAGGCCATGCAACCCAAGAGGAGACAATTAACACCTTTGATAGATTGTCATTCAATATGTGGTGCTTATTCTTTATGACCTCACAGATTTCTGTCATGGACACTCCAAATTGACAATGTCAAAAATGTGACACTTGGAAGAACTAGAAAATGTCATTAACCACTTTTAAAATAATATCTTATTATTTTTCCAAGGCATTTAAATATATAAAAGTGCTTTTATATTTTTTGATTAGCAGTATTCTAACTCTTTATGGGTAAGGCTTCATTTTTTTCCTATTATAGAGGTATTTTATATTCTTTCTACGTGATATTTTCTTTGAATCTATTTTGAGTTGATCACCATTTCTGTCAGATATCCTTTGCTTAAAATGTTTAACAGTCCATTTCTCATATATGATATTTAAAACTAAATTTCTCAGACTGATTCCGTATCATTCATCTGCACTTAGCGACACATGACACTTGTATCACAATTTCACACAGAGAGAAAGCCACCTTTGTATTATCTTCAGGAATTATATATTTTTTCTCTCTAATTATTCTCTTAGGAACCTTTTTTCTTACTTTTTCATGTTTCTCTTATCCAAAACCTCTCCTAAAACATTCTACTTGTAATTACTAAAAGCACTCATACTTCGGTTTGCAGCCATGCTTGGTCACACAATTTTAAGAAAATTTCTAGAATGGCTTAGTTCTGTAATAAAAGTGGGGAGACTTCTGCATCAGCATATCTTTCTCCCTCTTCCTCTCTCTCTCTCTCTATCTCTGTCTCTGTTTCTCTCTCTCTCTCTCTCTCTCTCTCTCTCTCTCTCTCTCTCTGTGAGTATGTGTGTATTGCTGTCTGTGTCTGTCACTGTTTCTCTAGCTCACAAACACACATGCTTGCTGAAAAATGTGGCAATGCTCTCTCTCTCTTTACTTTCTTTATAGTTTTAAGGTGAAGAGGTCAAGATTCTGCCAGGGAGTTCACTCAGTAGATTGCAGTGCCTGCTTTGTCTGCAGGAGGCCCAGGTTTGAGTCTCACAATAACATCTTTACCTGAGCACTGCCAGAGAAAACCCCATGCACAAATTCATGGAGAACCCCTGCGCGTGGCCCCTAATTTTTCAATTGAATTAGCCTCATTGTGAAATTGTGAAATACATAGTTGAGCAGTTGTTGATGATTGAGTTTCAGTCATACAATGTTCTAACTCCTATCCGGTTCCCAGTGTCCATTTCCCTCAACCGATATTCTCAATTCTCCTCTTCCAACTCCCAGGATACCTTTATGGCAGACATTTTTCTTCTCTCTCACTCTCGCTCTCTCTCGCTCACTCTCTCTCCCTTTATTCCCTGAAAGCACTGTGGTTTGTAACATACTGTTACTGACAGGATTATTTGTATGAATTTATCTCCTTTCAAAAAAATACCCAGTTCATGTCCAGAATGATCATTTCCAACTGCCATTGTCATACTCGTCCCCTCTTTGTCCTAACTATTTTCCTCTACCCCCTCTGGGAAACTTACTACTACAGACTGGTACTCCTGGCCCTCCTATTATCTTTGGGTATAGCACAGCGGGTAGGGCGTTTGCCTTACAAGCGGCCAACATGGCCAACCCGAGTTCGATTCCTCCGCCCCTCTCGGAGAGCCCGGCAAGCTACCGAGAGTATTCGATATGCCAAACACAGTAACAACAAAGTCTCCAATGGAGACGTTACTGGGCCCGCTCGAGCAAATCGACTATCAACGGGAGGGCCTTTACCTTTACCTTTACCATATATATATATATATATATATATATATATATATGAATAATATATATATATATATATATATATATCACTGTAGCACTGTCCTCTCGTTGTTCATTGATTTGTTCCAGCCGGCCCAGTAATGTCTCCTTCGACTTGTTACTGTGTTTGACACGGATAGCTTGCCAGGCTTTGCTGTGCGGGCAAGATACTCTCGGTAGCTTGCCAGCCTTTCCGAGAGGAGCAGAGGAATTGAACTTGGGTTGGCCAGGTTTGCTGCGTGCAAGGCAAATGCCCTACCTGCTGTGCTATAGCTCCCCATGTACCTTGAAAAGTTGTATTAACTGTGTTTATAAGAACCACCTTCCCTGTGGCTGGTGTTAAGAGTGGATCTCCATGAAAGGGAGATGTACACAGGAAGCATCATCATAAATTAGGAGCTAGAGCAACAGTGCAGTTGGTAGGGTAGTGGGTAGAAGAGAGATTTATGGTACTTGGTAGACATGGTCTTGAATCAGGACTCCACTATTTATACCTCCTGGCTAAGTCAGCTGACAGCTGAGAGGTAGAACTGTGGAAGGTGGCCCAGATCTGCGAACTAAAGAGAGAATATATGACTATTGCAAGAACTACTACTATTACTAGTACTGCTATTGACATAAGAGGAAGGACTCATTTAGACTAAAGTATACCAAAGTAAAACTGCTTAAAGTGATGACTTCAATTAATGTACCACTCCCATTAATGTTATGTCTGTTTTGCTCAGGAAAAACAGTGTAAAGTAATGAAAAACAAAAACAGGATTTATTCAATCATGGCTATCAATACTGTAAAAGAGAAGGAAGGCAACCTAATCAGGGAAATGGTGGTACTTAGTAAAATTTTAAATATTTCTAAACTTTGTATTTCTTCCAACCACCTTTCAATAAATATCCTCCCACCATTTTACAAAAAAAAGTTATTAAAGTTCAGAAAATGTGGAATTGGTTTTTTTTTTTGGTCAGATATATGTATAAGATATTTAACATCAAATCCAGGCTTTCTCAGTTCCAAAGATAAAATGATGAAAGCTGAGATCCAAACTTGGAATTTCTGATTGAGTCACACTCCATAAATTACTGAATGTGAAGGTATTTTCAACAGATAATGATTGGATTTGCAGTTTTTGCTTATAGCTTGCAACACTATACTTCTAGAACTTTTCTAAGCTTAATGAAGTAAGAAATTGTGTGACATTTGAATGCATACACTCTTTTTGGGGAGGTTAGAGCAAAGAGTGGCACTCTGCTCTGATATCCATTGTTTATTCAGAAATGGTTAAATTAATCCCCAATATATGTGGAACCTGATTTCCTATTAGTATAAGATTCACCTCACATATGAATCTCTAAATGCTTATAAAATATAATTTTTCAGGGCTGAAGAAATAGCACAGTGGGTAGGGCATTTGCCTTGCATGCTGGCCAACCCGGGTTTGATTCCAGGAATCCCATATGGTCCCCTGAGTATCGCCAGGGGTAATTCCTGACTGCATTTCCGGGCGTGACCCAAAAAGCAAAAAATAAAAAAGAATATATATATATGTTCTTTAAAGTCGATTGACATAAATATCTCATTATCTTAGATATAACAATTTTTTGGGGGGAGAGGGGTCACATTTGACAATGCTCAGGGGTTACTTCTGACTCCGGACTCAGAAATCACTATAGGGTACGCTGAGAACTAAATCTGGGTTAGCACTAAGCAAGGCAAATTCTCTATCTACTGTATTATTGCTCCAGTCCCATATTATAACAATGTGGTTTAAGTCTGGACACTGACACACATTGAAGATACCTGCAGAATAATGGAGAATTAGCACAGGCTAAGGTGATTTCCTTGAACATGATTGACACAGGATCAACACCCTGCACTGCATAGAGTCTCCAATGATTGCTGAGCACAGAGCCTGGAATACGCTCTGAGTACCTCAGGTTATGGCTCAGGTGCTGCCATTTTGCTTTTTCTTCAAATATCAAAGAGCTCCAGTTCTTTATGTTTTCCAAATATAAAGAGTAATTTCCACTTTGTATTCCCATCTTCATAATACTATCTTTTTTTTACCTTTTTTTATTAAAAACATTTTAATAGTGAGACATCATGAGGTACAGTTGCAGACTTACACATTTTTGTGCTTGGGTTTCAATTATACAATGATCAAATACCCATCCCGCCACCGGTGCTCATTTCCCACCACCACGGATCCCAGTATCCCTCCCATCCCCCACCCCCTCCATCCCACCCTGCCTCTTTGGCAGTGCATTCCCTTTTGTTCTTAATAGTTCATAATACTATCTTAAATCTAGTCACTTACCAAAGGTTCAGTCTCTAAATGCCATCACATTAGTGATTAAGGTGTCAATATGTGGATTTCATTGGAAGGGTACGTAACACAAATGTGCAATCCACAACACGCGGTTCCTTTCTTAATAGCACTGCTGAATGATTGCCCACTGGAAAAAAATGTTTAAACATTTCATACCTGGAAGTGTCCTGCCCTGCTAATTATTTCAAGTGGAGCCCCTCCCCATCATTTACTGTTCTGTGCAATGAATGACCTTCTCTAGGCACTTAGACAGTATTCCCCACCATAAAAAAACTGTGACATGACGTTGCTCCTTCTATTATTACCTATTATTTTCATGTCTTCTTTTCTGAATAATTCATCTTCAAGTTTCCGTTTAAATGTTATTTTCTATAGATACTCCCTCTGAGTTATACTGCTAATAAATTTAAATAGCCCTTCTCATTCTGTTAATTCTCTGATAGTGTTCTTTACAACATTTACCAACAGCAGCAATTACACCTTAATTGCATGATTGTGTGTAGTGATTTTTTTTTTCCCTAGCTAGTAGACTCCATTGGGTCAGTGATCACGTAGTTTTACTTTGCTTTTACTACCACTGCAGTCTCAACACCAGGCGGGCCTGTGGCATATAGAAAATGCTCGATATGTAATTATTTATGAAAAAGTAGCACTGTAGCACTCACTGTCCTCCCATTGTTTATCGATTTGCTCGAGCAGGTCCAGTAATGTCTCCATTGTGAGACTTGTTGTTACTGTCTTTGGCATATGAAATACACCACCACGGGAGCTTGCCAGGTGCGGGCGGGATACTCTCGGTAGCTTGCTCGGCTCTCCAAGAGGGGCGGAGGAATCAAACTCATGTCAGCCACGTGCAAGGCAAACACCTTACCCGCTATGCTATTGCTCCAGTCTTTATTAGGAAGTACTGAAAGAATGAGGAGATACTCGTAACAATCAAAATTATGTAGGTTGGAGCCACAGAGAGTGCATAGTAGGCAGGGCACTTGTCTTACATACAGCCACCTTGATTGGAACCCTGGAACCACAAAGTTTCTCTGAAAGTCATAAGGAGTGATGCCTGCGTACAGAGCCAGGAGTAATTTCTGGACACTGTTGATTAGTCTCAAAATCAAATCCAGTTTGGGGCTGAAGTGATAGCACAGTGGGTAGGGCATTTGCCTTGCATGGGGCTTACCTGGGTTCGATTCCCAGCATCCCATATAGTCCCCTGAGCACTGCCAGGAGTAAATCCTGAGAGCAGAGCCAAGAGTAACCCCTGTTCATCACTGGGTATGACCCAAAAAGCAAAATAAATAAATAAATAAATAAATAAAAAAGAAAGAAATTAAATGCAGTTTGAGTCAGAAAAGAAGTATAGAGGAAAAAACTTTCGCTGTGACCAATCCCAGTTCAATTAGTGGCACTGCATATGGTTCCAAGGAGGAGTGATCTCTGAATGCAGAACTAGGAGTAAGCACTAAGCACAATTAGATATGGCTCAGCACCCCCCCCCCAACTTCACCACCAAATTCAGAGTTACTAAACAAATTAGTATATGTGTGTGTGTGTGTGTGTGTGTGTGTGTGTGTGTGTGTGTGTGTGACAGGAAGTGACAGAAGATATAAAGAAACTTTGGGGGGGAGGTAGTTATTTTTGTTATATTTATTTTTTTGGTCTAAATGCTGATTAACTGGCGCTGTTGCTATAGTTCAGTGAGTAGGGTGTTTGCCTTGCATGCGGTCAACCTGAGTTCATCCCTAGCATTCCATATGGTCCCCAAAGCACTGCCAGGAATAATTCCTGAGTGGAGAGTCAGGAGTAACCCCTGTACATAGTTGGGTGTGATGATCACCCCAAAAGCAAAATAAAATAAAATAAAAAATAAATGCTGATAAACTATTAGAAGATCTTTTATTTATTTATTTTTCTTTGTTCTGAGGCTAATCTATCTCTGAAAAATGACTGTGAATGCCTAAACAAATCATTAAGAGATTGCAAAATAATGCAGCTAAATCAAAATTTTGCTCATCAATATTATTTTATTGTCAAAGAGGTCACACTGAAAGGGAGCCAGATATGGTTGGAGATCAAATCACACAAGGTTCCCACCGGGTGAGGCCTGTGATCTACCTGATTCCCAATCCCTGCAGTGATAATTTTGATTTACTTAACTTCACTATTATTAGAATGAATTGTTAATCCCTTTCCTTGCTTTCTCATCTTCTCCTCTTATACCACCATATTCAATAAAAGTAGCTTAAAAAATACTCATGAAGAAAATGTTTTTTTTAATTCAGAGAAATATTCATGTCTAAAAAGAGAGGATATAAAATGAGTAGCTTAGAAAACTGTATTAAAAATAAAATAGGCATTCTCCATAAATCAGTCTTCCAGTTCTCTGATTTTTTATTTCAATGATTTATACATGGTACATGATCTTTTTAATTAAAAATTGACACAATTAAAAATAAGTAGCAAAAGGCCATGTTTTGATGTTAATACTGAAGCAACTACATGTATTTTTCCATGCTTAAAAAGAAATAATTGAAGGTAATTTTTACTGTTGACTTAAAATTTACAAAAAAATGAGAAAAATACTATCTTCATAAGCATATGTATGCTAACCATGTCCCCTTGAGCAAGGTTTTCATCTTTTGTTCTCTCTTTGAATTGATATGTTTCACAGACTATTTGAATTTTAAATATCTTTAAATACCTCAGAAGTATAAGTCACTGTAAGCTACAGCCCTCTACTGGTTAAACGACTTCACTCTAATGATTTATGCCCATAAATCTTTACCAACATAGATTGCTTCTCAATGAAAAAAATAAAAATAACAATATATCCGAAAAATTTATTGTTATTAGTTAATCTTTTGGCAATACTGTACTCTTAAAAAATGGTTCAGTCTGGGTGGCAGAGTAGATTAGGCTCCATTTCACAAATATCAAGTGCCAGGTTCAATCCCCAGAACCGAAAAATAAAGCAGCAGAAGAAAATTAAATAAAATATTACCTCAGGTTAACTGATTCTGTTTGTTAGCTATATCTAAATAGTTCATCTAAGCAACTTGGTCTTGATGTTAGATGATGTATGTTCTCTTACAAGCAAACTACATAGACCCTGTTCCATGAGATCTAAAAGTGAATGCAGGCAGTCTTTCTGATGTAGATTTGTTTAATAATTTACATGAGGAAAATATTTATTCTTAGTCTTAATGTTCATACCTAAAAAGTATGATATAGAATGCATTTCCAAGGAAGCAATTTATAACTCCAACAAAAATAATTTTCTGATGCTTATCACATTTAGGCATTAAGTGTGACTAGTATGGATTTTATTCACATGGAAAGTGGAAAAATCCAAGATCTCATGAAACATTTCTCAAAGAAATAAAATAAGTAAATTTTTTTTCAAGAGTGATGGTCATTGTAACAAGTTCTTGTCTCCTGAAATAAGTAAAGTTTTGTGATTCCTGACAGAAACAGAATGAAGAATGTTTGGTGGTGGAATGATTAAAGTTGAGAACCATTAGCTATAATGAAGGGCCAGCTTAGAGACAGAACAAGACACAGAAGGTGAGCTTGATCTTAAGCCAGATCAGAAGTCATCCTACCACAGAAGCCATCTGGCTGCTGGAAAGTGAGTTTAAAACCTAGCCATTGCTTTTTATTTAATTTGGAATAAGTCCTTAAATTCTAGAACAAGAACAATCCTCTCTAGAGATTGCCAGGGCTTTCTCTCTCTCTCTCTCTCTCTCTCTCTCTCTCTCTCTCTCTCTCTCTTGTTTTTCTCATTCTTCCTTTTTTCCAATCTCTCCTTATTATTGTAAATTCCTCTAAGCCTCAGCTTATTGTTTTATCATTTGAAAAATGCTACTGTCAAAGTTAAATTGCAAAGAGAAATATGACAGTTCAACCCTAATGATTATGAAATCTTCCTATTTACTCAGATGTGCACCATATGTTGATATTTTCTTTTTATTCTTCTTTTTATTTGCATTGTTTAGGAAAAAGTCACTATCCAGTCAGGAAAACAGTGAATCATTCCTGTTTAGAGAGCATTTGTTGAACTTATACTATCTGGTTCCCTACATCATTGTGTTGTTTTGGAATGCTAATGCTTCTTTTAATGTTTTGTAATTCAACTGTTGCTCTGATATGTGACCATCTCTGTTCTATTCAGGACAGTAGCCATTGATCACATGTAACTATTTAAATCTAATTTATATGGCCTAAAATTATATATATTATATTATAAATTCAACTGCTCAGTCACTCTAGTCATATTTTGAAACCCTGGTAGTTTATACATTAAACAAAAACATTATTAGCAGAGAAAGGGCTGTAGAATAGAATCATTCTAGACCCGATATTGATAAAATCTTACTTCCCACTTCCTTTTCAATTGTGAATAATGATTAGAGCAACATAGCCATGGCCATTTATTTAGTGTTATATATGACAATTTCACTCTGAGAGGCAAGGTTAAGTAGGTGTGACTGATCACAGAAAATCTAAAATGTTTACTATATCATTTTGCAAAAGGCATCACTGAACTTTGATCAGGACCATTGTCTAAGATACATTTTTAAGATCAATAAAAATGAATAGCTCTTGACTTTTGCTTTCCATTCTTTTAATTTTTTTGCATTTTATGTTTGTGTAAATATGTTTCAAGGTCCCCATCTTCTCCTTTCTTGTGCTCTCCTTGCAAAGTGATAGCCTTAAGTGCTTTTTCAGATTCTGGTAGCAAACTGATTACAAGGAATGGCTACTTTCATTGTTTATGTCAAATTGAAGTCATAAATTCTCTAGATACAGGGAATTCTGGGTATTACAGTGACTAAGCCTGCCATTACAGCTATAAAATGTTTCATAAATCAGTTTGAAGTTAAGAATATTCACAAGCCTTTTTCTTCATGTCTGTTTTATAATATGTAACAAATGCAGTTCACGATGTTCCCCAGTAATTTGAAGTTCATTTTGTATTTACAGACTCGATTGCACTTTATATGCAAATGACTCATTATACTTTAGCGAAGCAGTATGTTAATTTGATTAATTTCTTACCTTATTTAAATCTTATAAAATGTCACCTGCCATTCACTCTACACACCAGTTATAACAAAACAACAAACATTACAAAGAGCTGAAGCATTAAATTTTTCCTAATCAGGAGACAGATACGACAGGATTCACTTTCTGCACGTGCAAACACTGAATATATTGGAGAGTTAGAGTTCTCTTTTTACTAACCCCTCTGTGGACCCTAAACAGCACATTCCATAATGAAATCGTCCATCTTAAATAGTCATTGGGGAATGTCGATTCCATTTTCTATGTGGTTTGCCTTCGTTTGTAAATGAATCAGTTTCTGTTTGCAAGTCTGAGGTGCCATATAAATAAAACATTGCTTTGCAAGTATCCTTTGTGGCAACTTCTCATATCAAACACGATGCCATCTCCTTTGAAGGAATTTGTTTCCTCTTGTCATTGCCTCTTGTCATGGGGAATGATAAGGATAATTATGTTGTCTACCCCTGTGATATTTGGTGCTGTGTGTCTCCCTAGTAGGATGCCATATTTCCTCCTTTCAAAGAAGCTTCCGTTCCTTCTGTCCACTGTCTCTCAGCTTTACGAAAAGGGGAAATGTACAGCATGACTCTGCAGGTGAGGATTTATTCCTGGAAGAAGGGAAATTACCATGATGAGGTGGAAAAAGCCTTTGCCTTTGCGGAGAGTAACCCTGTTGGATGGGTTGACTATCACTCATTAAGGCCATGTGGAGAAGGAATAATAGGTTAGAGCCCTGGGCTTGTATCCACATGTGTTCCTTGTGGCAAAACCGGTTGGTTTATTAAAAGGTATAAAATGAAGGGGCTTTTGTCTATCCTGGCAATAGTATGGGGAATGTGGCATGCAAAAAGGAAAACAGCAGAGAACTGCATGCACATCAATATAAAGATGCAGGGTGCTTAGAAAACAAGGCATGAAAGAAAATAAAGATATTTTGTCTTTAAAAAGTTCTCTGACAGAAGATAAATTCAAATCTAAGTAAAAATAATGATATGATAAAAGTTGAAAGAAAAAACAGAATTATTGAAGGAATATTTAAGAACTTTGAGGAAAGTAACATAAACCTTGGAATCATTAAACAAGGAAAATTTGAAAGAAACACTAAATAGGCCAGAAAAAAAGAACGTGTAATAAGTCGTGGTAATTGACTAGCTAATGCTTTGTGGCAAAAAGTTCTAACTTTTGTATTTAATTGATGTTTTAGTTCAAGACTGGCCTGTACTTGGGAGAGGATATGTTTAATTCCTGTATTACTTCACTCTGTTTTTAAGATGTAAGTGATATTTATTCTTTGTGATTTTGCAACACTATTTTTTATTGATTAAATTGTTTATCATGTACTTATCTGATGCTGTTTTGCTTTCATTTCTTTTTACTGCCTTGCTAAATAAGAAAGCTTTGAAGTTTCTAAACTGAAGACATTCATAATGACCTTGACCTGGGAATATAAGGCAAACACTTAGTAGATTTGAAATGGGTTGTTTGCATACAAGTTGGGAGAAAACTTTAGTAAATATGAGAGATATGAACAGGCAGATTAGTAAAATATTATTAATGAATTTAGGCAATGGTATATATTTTAATTGATGTTTATAAATAGATTTGCTTCCTGCAGTTCTGTAATATAACATTTACCAAACTTCTTTTTTGATGGAATTTACATATGGCACATCAGGATGATTAAAAGCCAGCAGCCTTCTCACAGCATGGCAAAAAATAGGATTTGATTTATCTTCATGCCTTGCCTACCACTTGCTGTGACTGTACTTTTGAAATTTTAATATTCTCATTTCTCATAAGGAGTTTGTTATGTATAATATTATGTAAATACTTTTTTACACATCTAAGAATTGTTTTTGAATCTTTAATAATGTAATAGCATGAGGAGAGCAAAGGTATGCCTGTTTCTCACAACTTATTATTTACTCCAGGGACTGTATGTGCTTTAAATTAAGCAGAATTTTACATGCTCTAACAACTAGTAATGTTGAAATCATAATATCATGACTTCCAACTAGTACATAGGTTTCCATAAACTTGATGTATGTGAAATTATCTACTTCAGCAGAATTTACTATCGCTAGAACATTGTTAAAAACTAGATCAGGACCAGAGAGATAATACAGTGGGCAAGTACAATCATACTGCATGTGATTCTTTGCATCATATATGATTCCCTGAGCATCATCAGAAGTGATCTTTGATCACAGAGCCAGGAGTAAACTCTGAGCACCACTGGGAATGGCCCCCAAAAAGCAAACACAAAAAAAGAAAAATAAATTAACAGGACCTGTTTTCTATTTTATCTAGCATTAAATTTAATTAATAGTTTCAAGTTGAATCAATATAAAGATTACATGTAGAAGTTATTTGTGGTTATTAGGATGTCTTATTTGTATGTGAACAAGAGTGGATGTGGATATGTATAAAAATAATTAAATAGTATAAGGAGAAAATCCTTTACTTTTCATTAATAAATTCATCATTCTTTTTGGTTAATGCAGTCCTTTCATATTTTGTGTCAGTATAAATTGAGTGGTATTCTAATTTGAATAAAATGTACTGCAAACTTGCTTTAATGATTTCAAGCCTGAGTCTGCATAAAATAATATTAACTACTGAAAAGAAAGAACTCATTATGTGTAAGAAATTTAACATCATCTTACTTCAACCTCATCATAACCTTGAAGTATAAGTAACATTTACATTCTATGGTTGATGTAAATTTAGACTCAAGAGTTTGATTAATATGACAGTAGTCACAGATAGCAAGTGACAGTGTCAGATTTGGAACCAGCTATCTGTAGCAAAAGCTTGAGTAAAACCAAAGTCTACATTGTTTTATTTAAATTGTATCATCTCTCCCTTTATTAATGAAAGCCAAGATATGTGAGATTGGTTTTAATATTGTAATTTGTAATTTTCTTTTTAACAGTTTCTCCTTGTGTGGGGTGATGAGGGGAATATTTAACACACTGCAGAGAAAGTACAGAAACTTGTTCTTTCAAATGCTCCGCAGCGGAATTCTAACAAGAACTCTAACCCGGATAGTCCTCTGATGGCAGAACATTTCGCTCCCAGTGCCTACACCACTTTCATGCTCATAGTTCCTTTTTGATCCCCACAGCTTGCCAACAGCTTTCCGAAGCGAGAGTCTCATTAGATCCATGGGATAGGAGGAGATGGTGAGGTACCTCGTATGAGGCAACATGGTTGTGAAGGGAGTGTGCTGAGATTCAGGTTCAGCTCTTAAAAGTAGTTGTGCCCTTTCTACTTTCCACCGCTGCTTTCAGAATGAAAAAGAAAAGAGCCAGCTTTGTTCCTGTTTGTTTTTTAATACTCAAGGAAAAAAAAATCACTGGGACATTCCAGATGCTGGGAAAGATTTCAAAGTTCAAAGCCACGGGTCTGGAGGTCAAGGTCCTGTGACAGACGCTGTGTTGTCTGAAATTTTTATCAAGCACATGATTGTCGGGAAATTGTTGATGCGATTTCTAGCGTTCTTATAATAAAATCATAGTGTTAAAATCACTCTACATTCTCTGCTTCTATAGAAGACTTAATTCTGTCAGATGTACTTGGGTTTCTGCCATGTCAGTATGATGTGGGAAGTGAAAGAGAGAGGTGATGGCTGGGATACAAAAACGCGTGCCTAATCAGCTACACTGACCTTTAAGGACTATAATGTCGTGAGCTGAATTCATTATATTGCAGAGCTATATATAACATGGTGTGAGGGGAAGCAGAAGAACTTGGAATGTATGCTTTGAAGGCTGAATATATTTGTGAGTGGGAAAAGTTTCTTAGTACTACGCCCAGTTTATGAGATGTCTCACTTTCTTTTATATACGAAAGTTTGGATTTTGTAGCGCTATATGGATTTGAAAGAATAGATGCCTTGACTTAAATGACACTTAAACAATATTTAAAAATGCAACAGATAAAAAATTATTAAGACATGTTAAAAAACTTTACAAAACCACTTTGATTCCTTATTTATGATATTATACCCATGTTAAGTATCTGACACATAAGACTGCAATAGATCAGTAAGACTAGGTGAATCCTACTGATACTTAAATCATTGTATCCCATCATAATGTGGCACTAAAATTATTTTTATTGTTTAAAATAGTTTCTGGGACTGGAGTGATAGCATAGCGGTAGGGCGTTTGCCTTGCACACAGCCAATGTGGCCGACCTGAGTTCGATTCCTCCACCCCTCTCGGAGAGCCCAACAAACTACCGAGAGTATCTCGCCCGCATGGCAGAGCCTGGCAAGCTACCGGTGATGTATTCGATATTCCAAACACAGTAACAAGTGTCACAATGGAGACGTTACTGGGCCCGCTCGAGCAAATCGTTGAACAATGGGAGGACCGTGACTGTGATTATATATTTAGAACCTAGTCTTTTATTCAACTTTCTTATCTTTTACCTCATAAGATACTTTGTATATTTATCAGACTTCTAATGCATCTTTCAAACCCATGTAACCACACAACAGTTTTAACAAAAGTCATTAAGAAGTTCTAATGACAATAAATACCTTATTCTCAATATTTTTAAACAGTCTGTTCCTGAGCTTTCATGTTAAATTTGCATTTAAATATGTTGACATAGCTATTAGAACAGATAGCATGTCCATCAGTTACTAAAAATTGGAAGGAAAAAATTCTCTATAATGATGACATGATTTTTCTGTACCTAATGGTTTGGGAAGCATCGCCATTTGTTAGTCACTCAGACCTGGAGAGGGAGAACATGCATGTGCTCACCCCCTTTCTATTATTGACACCACAAGACCCCCCAACCCCATTCCCAGGCTATAACCTGGAGGACATATGTGCCCACACAGGTGGTTCTGGTGGTCCCAGAGTATAGGATCTGGGAAGTACCCTATCTTTTGGCTCCAGTGTTGAGCCATCTGGGTGACCAAGTTTCACTGGAAATGGCCCCAAATCCCATAACCACTACACAAAGACACACAAAAATAATTAATTTTAAAAGAAAAGAATATCTAGCATCAGGTATATTAAACCTAACTTCAAGATTGGTGCTCACACTTAAGTGAATAAAATTTTGGGATTTCACCTATCAATTCAAATAATTTGTCTTCTTAAGAGTGTACTTTTGGATTACACAGGTGGGAGAATTCCATATCTTATTCTTTATAGTCATCAAAATGTACCAAATAGTTTTTATCACAAAGTGTTCCTCTGGGGCTAAAATAGATCAGAGTTCTGGAGTGCATAGCATGAGTATACAGAATACCAATTTCCATGCATAGCTCCATATGGCTGCTAAGCACTCTGGATATTGCTCTGTTGGCACCATAGGGCAGGGGCATTTTGTAATCTCTATGCCCTAGGATTGAACTATCTGTTCTGCTCTGCCTTGTCAGGTTCCTGAGACTTTCTTGGGAATTCTCCCCCACCCTTAAAATTTTCCTCTATAATTCACTTCAGTAAAAAGGAGAATTTATACAATTCATTCTTTGCATGAAATGTTTAACTATCTCAAGAAATTCAGAGTTGCAAGAGATGTATTTGTTTTCCATCTGGACAAAAAGTATAAAATATTTCAATATTTTATGTTGGAAGATATAACAGAGGATGCAATGGTTTCCTAAACATGTGTTTTAAATTTATAGAACTCATTTAGTCAAAATATAACATAGTTAAACACATTGTAGTTACTAAAATTGCATCACATCTAGTGTTCTCAGAACATTTTTCCCCTCTGTTCTTAAGAAATTCTTATCATCTTGGTTATTTTCATTAATTTTTAATTTTTGGTTAATTTCAAACTTTATAGCACTG
Source organism: Sorex fumeus (assembly GCF_029834395.1). Taxonomy (NCBI): domain Eukaryota; kingdom Metazoa; phylum Chordata; class Mammalia; order Eulipotyphla; family Soricidae; genus Sorex; species Sorex fumeus. The sequence goes on along the minus strand of NW_026606172.1, from coordinate 7,271,628 downwards.
TGATCAGAGGAAATACTTTATAAGAACTTTATTTTTGTCACTTTATGTTTGTTTACATTATGTGCTAGTAGATGGTCAGTCTTGAAGAATTTTTTTGAAGAAAGTATAGGCTGCTTTTTGAGGGCAGATAGCATTGCCTATTTCAGCTAATTCAAGATTTTCCAATTCCTCATTTAGGTCTCTTGTTTCCTTACTGATATTCTGTCTGGCTGATCTGTCTAAAGGTGAAAGTGTGCAGTTGAATCTCCCACTATTATTCTGTTTCCATCAATGTGATATTTTTTGTTCTGTCATGAGTGTCTTTAGGAACATTTCTTTCCTTTCATTCGGTGCATAAATGTTGGTGATTCTCAGGATCCCCTACTCTACTGATCCCTTCACAATCTACACCTCATTACTCTGTTGAGCTTGAATGTTATTTGGTCTGATACAAGTATATCTATCCTTGATTTTTCCACTTATGCTTGACTTGTATAATTGATTTCCATCCATTCACGCTGAGCTGTATTTATTTCTCAAACTCAAGTGCTTCCTATTCTTTCCATCCAACCAATCTATGCATGTTTACTTTTTAATTTTATATGGTGAAAAAATGGGTTTAGAACTAGCCATTTTTTATCTGATTTTTTTTTAATACTTCTAGTGTTGGTTAGATGTAGCAAACTCTCCTACTCTTGTTTGAGAAAGTTTTTATCTCTCCATATAAATGACAGCTTTTCAGATAGTGGACTCTATGCTGAAGGTTTTTTTTTTTCTCCTCCCCCTCCCTACCTAGTGTTTTGAAGACGTCATTCCACTCTTTTCTTGATTTAAGGTTTTGAATGAAAGATCCGTTATGATTTTTTATGCTGTGTTTGAGTTAGTATTTGTTTATTTTTCTTCTTGTTGGCTTAAGTAGTCTGTCTCTTTGATTATAATTTTGATTACAACGTGCCTTGGTGTTGTTTAAGTTTATTTCATTTGGTTCTCTTTGGATCTCTTGAATCTGTGCAGGAATCTCAATCCAGAGACTGGGGAAGATCTAAGTTATTATTTATCCCAACAATCATTCTTTGGATTTCTCTTTTCCTCTCTTGGTATTCCTATAATTCCAAAACTATTCCTCTTGCTATTGTACATTAAGTATCTTACATTTTTCCATTGTTTTTTGTCTTTCCTTTTTTAATTTTTTTAATTTTTTTTATTAGTGAGACACCATGAGGTACAGTTGTAGACTTACCAATTTTGTGCTTGAGTTTCAATTAAACAATGATCAAATACCCATCCCTTTCCTGGTATTCCTATAATTACAAAACTATTCCTCTTGCTATTGTACATTAAATATCTTACATTTTTCCATTGTTTTTCATCTTTTCTTTTGCCACCTTTTTTTATTAGTGAAACACCATGAGGTACAGTTGTAGACTTACAATTTTTTGTGCTTGGGTCTCAGTTATACAATGATCAAGCACCCATCCCTTCACCAGTGCCCATTTTCCATCACCAGGGGTCCCAGTATCCCTCCCACTCCCTATCCCCCCATCCCACCCTGCCTCTGTGGCAGGGCATTCCCTTTTGTTCTCTCTCTCCTTTTGGGTGTTGTGGTTTGCATAAGAGGCATTGAGTCCTTTTGCCTCTTCTTTGTTGGTAATAACTTGAATTTTGGTCCTTAAGTTCATTGGTGCTGTGTCTGGCATTCAGAATCCCTTTAAGGTGACCGGAAATTTTATATTTTAGCTCCTTCAGTTGCATTTGTATGAATTCTTTAAAATCATGAATGATTTCTTTTTAGAGTTTCTTTAGTTTCGCTTCCACTGGTTCCTAAATTTTTATTACTGTTGTATGAAGTGTCATCATAAGGTCCTCTTCAACCAGAATTGATGGTTTTGACAAAGTTGATAATTACCTGGACTTCAATTCTTGCTGGATGGGGCAGCTGGGAAAACACCTTTGTTTCCCATATTACTTAAATTGGGTGGAAATTGACTTTCTGATCCCAGAAATTTGATTGTTGACCTTGTTGACCGTCATCATTTTTTCAATAACAGGTTATTTTTGCCTCCATTGTTCTTACTACTTTTATCCCTTGTCAAGATATTTCTGAAGAATGAGAAGAGTAGAGCTAGTTCCTCAGTTCTCATAACAGTGTTTATTCCTTTGCTTTCTAATGGGAAGTGCTCTGCTAATTGTATTCAGACCCATCCTTAGGTTTCTAAGATAGAGGGAGTGCTTTTGTTCTCTAGCCTTTGCATGTTATTCCTTTGGCTCTGTTGGGTGAAGGGCTTAAACTTTCCTCTCCAAACTGGTAGTCAGGGAATAATTTTTTCATTTTTGGATATAAAGTCAGAAAAATAAAGTTGAAATGATTGTATCACAATAGAATCAGTGAGAAAATAATGTAGGATAATACCATGAAAAGCAATCTTACACTTGTTTTGAAACAGGTGTATTTTATTTAAACTTTGAGCAAAGACAATTTCATAGTGGGGGTCAATATGTAGTGTAACGTGCAAGATGTTCTCTATGAAAGCCATTGAAACGAGTTAATCTAATTGCAAGTGCAAAGAAAACAGAAAAATCTTTCTGCTTTAAAGAACTGCACTGAGATGTTATTGTGTCTATTCCTTTACCTATTTTCAGCACTCAGAGCTTGTTCCAGAGTGATCATTTCCAGCTATCGTTGTTTTACTGGTCCGTTCTCTATCCTAAATGCCCTCCCCCTTCCCTTGTATATAATGCCCAGTAGTGTGTGTGTGTGTATGTGTGAGTGTGTGTGTGTGTGTGGGGGGGGTAGAGAGAGAGAGACAAAGAGAGACAGAGAGAGACAGAGAGAGAGAGAAGAAAAGTGACTGCCATAGAGGCAGGCTGGGGTGGTGGGTATTTCAGATGGGGTTGTGGGTGGGAAACTGGGGACATTGGTGGTGAGAAATGTATACTGGTGAAGGGATGGGTATTGGAACATTGTATGGTTGAAACCCAATTATGAACAACCTTCTAATGGTGTACCTCACAATGATTCAATAAATAAAAGCTGTAATCAAAACATTGTAAAATAAATTAGTTAATAAAATAAAATGTCCTATTCACACAAAAAATAAAGAATTGCACAGGAAATACAGAAGCTCAAGCAAAAAATCAAAAGGAGAATCAAAGAAATGAGTAGGAGAACTGTAACAAAGAGAATATATTAATTTTATTACCAGAACGGAATTTCTACACTGCACATAATAGACAAGGGACCACTTTCATGAAATTTTGGCTATGAAAGTTAAATGGCTAAACTTATGGCTAAAGCCAAGCCTGGTGATTATATAGGTATACAAAATGAAGAGGAAGAAAGGAAGTGAATGAAAGAAGGAACAAAGGAAAAGAAAGAAACAAAGAAATGTCTAGATGAGCACATGTGCAAGCACTGCAATTAAAGCATAACCACTCCTGACAAGCACCTTGACCAAGTGTGAGCAGACCATGTCAGGTCATGATACACACATCATGATACACATCATGATACACCAGTAGCAAATGCAGCAAGTAAGTATGCAAGCATCAAAGCCAATCATGTGTGACTTCTGTTATACAACAAGCAGGCAAAAAAAAAAAAAACTGGGATGGGAGAGTGAAAAAAATTTAAACCAACAGAAATCCCAAACAAGCATAGAACACGGGAATGAGGAAAGGCTCTGTTTATAAGTGATCCACATTATTTAAGAATACAATGCAGTGGGGTTTGTTAGGTTATTTTGTGTGTGTCAGCAGTGCTCAATACTGATTTTGTGATGAGAAGTAAGCCCTGGTAGTGCTCAGGGACCATCTATAGTGCCAGGAATTGAACTGGAGACAGCAGCATGTAAGGCAAATTGCTTAACCTTTGTACTATCTCTCCAATCTGGAAAAAAAAAACCAACCATATTTTTTGCCATCAGTCAGCTCCATACTATTTAAAATTGCAACTTTTAAGATATTTTTGTTTCTTTTTGGGGAGACTCATAATCTCTGTAGCACATCTAATAAAGTCCACAATTGTGATTTGAGGATAGAGATTGTGATTTCTCACTTTTTCCAGGTTTCCAATTCTTTCTCATTATTTCATGTGTCTTCTTCTACCCTCCTAGGACCAAGTAGGGGTCCTAAGATGGAAATTATATGTTTTATCAATTAGATTGGTAGAACATGAATTAGGACATCTGTCTTATATTCTCATAGTAAAGCAGACATGTAAATCTTGGGAAGAGAAAATATAAATAAGAATTTCAACTAATTTCCATAATGTTTCTTTTTCCATCTAGTTTCCTGATATAAGAATGAACAGTTATCTATATAAGAGACATATAAAATAGTATGTGAACTGATGGTAATAACAAGATTACCTAAAATATACCTGACTATAGCAGCTCATAATATGAGATTAGTTTCTAAAAATGTTTGAAATTCTATGAACCTATTGATTTTATGCTCATCACTTGTATATAGATTTTTTACATACGTAAGAAGGTGATCTGATAAGTATGTTCTTCAAAATTGTAGCATCATGCTGAGCAAATCTTGGTTAGGCCTGTTGTTTGTCAATCTTGACATCTCTTTCATTTTTAAAGGCAATTAATCACCTGCAGAGATACTAAGGTTTGCCTGGAATTTTTACATTTTGAGTTGCTTCTTTGATAACATCATCCAGATTTCATTTAAATGGGAATTCAAATAAACAATTAAACTAGCCAATCATGCTAGCTCCTTCTCTTCCTCCTTGATAACGAATGCAGGAAGCATTTTTCTCTTCTTTCTTTTTCACCTGGACAACCTTGTTTCATTCTTACTACTTTTAATTTTTAAAGTTAGCTAGAAATAAGATATCCTAAAGAATTATAATATATCATATTTTCAACATTAAAATGCATTTTAGAGAGAATAAGAGAGAATATTGGTAAGGTTAAATATATGCACATAAGATTAAAACAAAACACTGTCCTCCTGTTGTTCATCGATTTGCTCGAGTGGGCCAAGTAATGTCTCCATTTTGAGACTTGTTGTTACTCATGGTCATGGTCATGGTCCTCCCATTGTTCATTGATTTGCTCGAGCGGGCCCAGTAACAGTAACGTCTCCATCATGAGACTTGTTGTTACTGTGTTTGACATATCAAATACGTCATGGGTAGCTTGCCAAGCTCTGCCGAGCGGGCGAAATACTCTCTGTACCTTGCTGAGCTCTCCAGGGGGGCGGAGGAATCGAACCCTGCTTGGCCCTCCTGGCTGCGCACAAGGCGAATGCCCTATTGCTCTGCTATTGTTCCAGCCCATGCACATAAGATCAATTGAAGAAAATGATCAAAAAAGAATAGAAGAGCTAGTAATCTGAAATGCAGATAATCAGCTCTTGTTTACTCATAGACCTGCAGAATATCAAATTAGCTTCTTCCATGAAGTTATTTTCTTGCTAACGTCTGTCTTCTTTACAGCTAAATGGAAAGAAGTAAGTCAAATGAGGCTGAAGAAGGTAAATGGAGTATTATATAATTCAAAGAGTAGTCAATGGGGAAAAGTGAGATGTACGAACTAAGACTGCATTCTTAGATTTCTCTGTTTTATATTTGACTTTGTCTAGATATAATACGCATTGTTTTTCTATTTTGTAAGTTTTTCATGGTACATGATAACTAAAGTTTATTTTCATTTTATATTATTATTCTGGATATAGGGATTTATGAATCTAAAATATAGTAATTAAATGTATACTATTTTCAAGGAACATATATCTTTTCATAGAATTATTCAAGAAATGAATAAATTGTTAATATTATGCATAATTTTACTTAAAAACTATTTTTGAACTCTTGGTAACAGATTTATAATAGGATATCCAACAAATAGATAAGTCTTTGCAAATATTTTCTCCGTGTTAAGCACTTAGAATTTTTGGCATGGTAATTTCATAAAATTCAAGCTGCTATTTATGATTGTTTGAATTATACAGTGTAATGGATGGCAGCAATTAACCAAGAAAATATGAAACGAATTATCCAAATAATTAAATAAGTGCCTAAGCTGTAATTACATATTGAAAATCCACTCGCAACATTTAATAATTCATCAAGCCTTGCTTTATTATTATTATTACCATTATTATTTTTGTCATGGAAAGCTTTCTGATACTATGGGAAGATCGCAGAACCAGCAAACAGAAAGCCTTAATCCTAATGTCAACTTGAAAAATAACCTATCTAGTATCTTGTTTTATTATAAATCCTGTGTTTTTTTAAACTGGGAGGGAATTAATTCCTTAGGTTCTTTTCCTGTCCAGATATCTTGAGTATTTTGTAACACCTATAAAGGAAACCAACCATAAAATTGAAATTTCTTTTGTTCAACATTTTACATATTATTTGAAATTGTGTAATCAATCATTGTGATCAAAATTATCAATCTTTGTTTAGCATTGAAAGATCTGGCAAAGATCTTCGCATGAAGAGCACAAGTCATCTCCACTGCATGATCTGGCTTTTGGTATGAGTTGGCAAAGAGAATTAAGCCAAAGCTCACCGATAACAGCTCAGTACCAGGAGCAAAACCAAGCTGAGCTTTCTAAGGATATTTGCTACAAATTACATACATTATCATACATAGATACATGACACTGTGTTGAATTTAGTATCATGCTTCATTTATGAACCTCATTTCAATTCATTTCTATTTGTCATTCATCCTCGGCTAATGGAGTATCATGGTAGTTAGTTGAACATTTTTAAGACTCAGTTCCTCTAGCTGTAAATGGTTCCTACTTCATAGTGTCCTAGGATCACTGGGTGAAAAAAATCTTTTTCTGGTGGACAGATCATCGTACTTACCAGACAAATGTCCAATAACTTCATTCAGCATAATGATAGAATGTATTGCCTGTGATGGAGGAAAGAAGGGTGGATGACATGAATAAATTAATTCTCATTTTCTAAATGATGCTTTAACCAATGTCTGAATCCCTGGAGCTTCTACATTTTCTTCCAGTGAACTGGCTCATTTTCATTTGTTTGCATATTGCATTTTCAAAAACATCCCGAGTAAACTCTGGGAGTCTGGTAGGTATGTTCTTACTCAAGCTTTATGCATTATTTTTAAAGTTAGACCAAACAGCTTATCTTTGCTCCACAGAACATCACACAACACACAGAAGATGGACTATTACAGAAAAAGCCTCTAATTCTGCTTTGGAAGATTAAGACATTGCTGAAAAACGAATCTTTTGTCTAACTACAGACCAGAGAGAACACAGCCCCCCCCCCACCCCCCATCGCGCAGTATCCTTCTTCCTGCTGTGTTGACTAGTGTATTGTTCTTGCCACTCATTTACTGTCAAACCACTCTATGGATCTAGAGTGGTTCTGCAGAATAATTGATAATTCTCTACTATAGAGAAGGATAAGTGAATAGTCCCAGAGTACTTTTGTGTGTGTCTTAGGGGAAAAGCTAATAAGAGAACACTGGTTATTTAACAATCGCCCATATAGAGAGTACAGAGTTAGAGAATTATACAATTTCTGTAGTATTCTTTAATTTTAATTTCAAAAAGGCTCATAACAAATATTTCTAAGATCTTGGCAAGAATTTAACAAATAAACCACTTACATACCTATGTATAGCCTATATAATTAAAAATAAGGTGAATAATATGAGACTGTGGGCTTCAGTTCTTTTCTGACATTATTAAAATAAACATGTACGGCCTTATGAAATTACAGGTGATTTAAATTCCAAGTTACTGACAGCTTGCTTGGAATCCCATTTAATCCTTACATTTATCCAAAAATTCTACTGATTTCACCTTCTTGCATTGGGCTGAGCAATTTCTTTTGTTATGGCCTCAGAGATAATACGCCATAGTCTAAGATGTTTAGCTAACATGAAACTCTTTTAGCCTGTGGCTTTGCCTAAGGATAAATGTGTGCTACCTTGGCCAACATGAAGAGGAAATTTGCTGCAGTGAGAGCTTGCCAGTCTAATTAATTATTTAGAGGTTTCAAGGGGGGAGTGGGGAGGGGAAAGAAGTCTAGAGTCCCAGAGTTCCCATTTGCAATGCATTAAACAATCAGAATAATAATAAGAAAAAGCAGAGAGAGAGTGCCCTAGCTGTCTGGAATGTGTTGGATGTAATTTGAGGGCCAAAATTAGAAATAACCTAGGATCTTAAAGACAATTTCAAGGCTGAAGGTTAGAAGAAAGCAAATCCTTCCAGAATTGCAATACTATCTTCCTTTCTTTTGTCTTTATTTTTATATCTCGGAATGTCTGCAGAGCTTTACTTTTTTTTTGCTTCCTAAATTGCCTTCTTGCGTTAGAAGTCTTTGCCTGAGCATATAATTAAAGAGTCCAAATTTGAACACCAAGGAGAAAGGCATCTAATAAAGTAAGTGGTAAATGTGAATTTATTAAAAGTAGGTCATACCATACATTGTAAAAGCCTGCTTTGGCATATCTCCTAACATAGGAGAGAAAAGTAATGAAAGGACACAGTATACTGAGGTTTGAGAAAGGCGTTTGTTCTGTGCTACATAAGAGATGTCAGTAAATTAGTGGGATAAACAGCTGAAAGAATGCATGGTCATGCAAAATAAAGGAAGTGTAATCAATAAATGCATGCTCTCTAAGTGGAGAGCTGCAGGAAGTGTCTCAAGGGGTCAGTATTAGCACATGTTCAGTATTTTGTTAATGACATGCTCACATCTATGGAATATATTTTCTGATGCTAGAATCAAATTAGCCAGGTAACTCACAGAGGGGCAAAGCTACCTGCAGAGTTAACAGTAGTGAAATGAAAGTCGTAATGAATTTAAACTAATATTAAGAGAGGAAATACACAAAAGACAAATGTAACAGGAAAACCCAGAGAGGAAGATACAGAATCAGAGAATTTTTGCATGAAACACACGTTGGTAGTTATTTTGAAGCCATTCTTACAAGGAACACACTAATCTTGTAATAGAGGGATAGTAACATACGTAGATATCTATACATGCTAACATAAAAGAGGTTTTCCATTTATTGTATACTAAGTGAATTATCAATAGGTGAATATTAAAGATTAAAAAATAATCCTTGATGAAAGAAGAACAACTGATAGATATTTTGAATGTCCATACCCTTTAACTATGGCAGATTTTTAAATAAATGTTTTATTATAAAAATTGAGAATGGTTTTAGATGGTGATGATAAAAAAGGCCCTCCCGTTGATCGTCGATTTGCTCGAGCGGGCCCAGTAACGTCTCCATTGGAGACTTTGCTGTTACTGTGTCTGGCATATCGAATACTCTCGGTAGCTTGCCGGGCTCTCCGAGAGGGGCAGAGGAATCGAACTCGGGTCGGCCATGTTGGCCGCTTGTAAGGCAAACGCCCTACCCGCTGTGCTATCGCTCCAGCCATACCACCCTGAACGCGCCCGATCTCGTCTGATCTCGGAAGCTAAGCAGGGTCGGGCCTGGTTAGTACTTGGTGATGATAACAAACTTATATTACTTACTATGTACCCAGCTTTGTACTAGATGGCATACTAGGTTATTTAGTAACCATAACATCTCAGGTAGCAACGATTGCCCTTGCGTTTTAAAGTTGACTAAACATAATGAAGTTTTAAAAATTGTTGGTTCAGGCCAGACAATCAGTTTTGTGGAATTCAGATTAGAACCCAATCAACTTGGTTCCAGAATTTGTATTATAATTTGGTACACTTTGTTCTTAGGACCATTACATATTTTTAGTGTTGAAAGATATAGACAGCAACATGTGTGTTAGGTTTTAAATTCATAAAGGATAAGAGTATAGTTTAGAAAAGTAAAGCTCAAATATGTATCCAATGTGGGGAAGAGATATGGGAATTTATGTCCAATGCTGAGTGATCATAAAGTGGTGTGGTCATCAAAACTGCAGCAAATATGACACAACTGAAAACTATTGGATTGTAACCTAGAACAGTGGACATCAACTGTCCGTCCACAGACCAATGCCAGTGTTCTGTGGGTTTTAACCCATTGGTCCACTGCCTGGGCTAGCACTGTCAGTCTGTGGAACAGTATTCAGGTCTTGTGCAGGTTGACAGATATGAAAAGGCTATAAAATGCTTACCTGAATCAGAAATTTAGTTCTCATGCTCTGTGTTTTAAACAGTTAACTCTGGTTGTTTCTGATATATTTAGAAGCTTGAGAATCATTAAATTATAAACTCTATGGACCAGAGCAATAATATAGTCGGTAGGGCATTTGCCTTACACACACACACGGCCAACCTGGGTTCAATCCCTGGGATCCCATATAGTCCCCCATGCACTGCCAGAAGTAATTCCTGAGTGAAAGCCAGGAGTAACCACTGAGTACTGCTAGGTGTGACCCAAAAAGCAAAAAAAAAAAAAAAAAAAAACCAAATAAAAACAAATTATAAACTCTACTGATAAGTGAGATCACCCAAAAATATTTGGAAATTTATTAACTATATGCAGACTTTTAAAAGCAGCTAATTTTGTTGTTATGTCCTCAAATTCTTTTCTCACCAAAAACTCTGCTATTATTCTGAATCAAAAGACAAACTCTTTGCCTAAAGTTCTTGACCTGAAATCCTTGCTTTCTCTTTCCTCAGCTTGAATTAACTTTGAACTTTGACCTTTGTTTGAACTTTGCACTTCAGTCCAGTCACAAACTATGCAGTCACTTGCCGTATCATGATAAACTATCTATTATATCATATATCATATCATACTAATGTTTCAGGCCATATAATTTTGTTCCACAGGACTTTTGTATGTGGTTGTCCAAAACATGGTAATATAGTGTTTTAATAATTCTAACTCACTCTTGGACTTGAATTTCATTACTATTTCTTTAGAAAATCTTGCACTGACTAACCTCTGATGAGTTAATTCATTTCACTTGTTCATAAACCTGCACCGACCTTTCCTTTGAAGCTAACATTGCAGACATACTTTTATGATCGTAGATATATTTAATATCTGTCCCTCCGTTGGACTGTGAACTACATATGGCATTTGGGTAGATAATCACTAATTACTTTTGATCATGTGATGATTCATTATATAAATGAATGCATGCATCCATCCCATTTACTCAATTCCAAGCATGCTATCTTTAAAATTACTTTGTTAATGTATTTGCCTCTTCCAGGAGTCAGTTAAATTGTCCACATAAAAATTGTTTTCTTATGTTTTATAAAATATAAACAAAAACTTTATTAAATGCATTACCAAAAATTTATCCACTTTATTAATATTATACATACCCTCTAATTCATTCTGTACTGTTTTTGAACATCTGAATAAAATTATTTGTTAATATCTTTGCCTTTTTCAATAAATCAGTTAAATTGTCCTCATAAAAATGTTTTCTTATACTTTGCAAAATACAAACAAAAGTCTTTATTAAAAGGATTATTCCAAATTTATCTATCTTATCTTGCTCCAACAGGCCCAATAACGTCTCCATTGTGAGACTTGTTGCTACTATGTTTGGCATAACAAATACTCTTGAGCAATGGCAGAGCAGGTAGGGCATTTGCCTTGCATGTGGCTGACCCAGGTTTGATTCCTCCGTCCCTCTCAAAAAGTCGGGCAAGCTACCGAGAGTACCCACCAGCACTGCAAAACCTGGCAAGCTACACATGATGTATTCGATATGCCAAAAACAGTAATAACAAGTCTCAGAATGGAGACATTATTGGTGCCTGCTCAAGCAAATGGATGAACAATGGGAGGACAGTGCTACAGTGCAGTGCATCTGGCATTATACACACTATAATTCATTTCTCAGTACTCTTTTTATATACTTGGGAAAATTATGTACCTTTCTCCAAAATAAAGTTCCAACATTGCATATAACTTCAGAGAAGTCAAACAACCTAAAGTGCATATTAAAACAATACTTTAGGGTTTGGGGAGATGGCTGGAGGGCTAAAGCTCAAGGCTTCTATTCAGGAGTTATTGGTTAATTGCTGGCACTACCTGATCACCAAGCAACACAGGAAGAAACCCATACACTGAGTCAGGAATTGATGCCCTGAGCACTGCCTCATTGACACCAAAACCAATATCAGACTAAACAATATTTTAAATATTTTTATTTCTTGAAAAATTTGGGCTGGAGCGATAGCGCATTGGGAAGGGCATTTACCTTGCACGTGGCCAACCCTGGTTAGATTCCTCCACCCCTCTAGGAGAGCCTGGCAAGCTACCGAGTATCCTGCCTGCTTGGCAAGCTCCCCATGGCGTATTCAATATGCCAAAAATAGTAGCAAGAAGTCTCAGAATGGAGACTTTACTGGTGCCCACTTGAGCAAATCGATGAACACCGGGAGGACAGTGCTACAGTGCTTGAAAAATGTGTTTATTTAAAATTATTTCTAGTTATATTTATTCAGTCGACCCAGGTTCGATTCATCTGCACTCTCCGAGAGCCCAGCAAGCTACCAAGTGTATCTCGCCCTCACTGCAAAGCCTGGCAAATTACACTTGACATATTTGATATGCCCAAAACAGTAACAATAAGTCTCACAATTTGTTGTGAGACGTTACCGGTGCTGCTCAAGTGAATTGATGAACAACGGGAGGACAGTGCAGTGCTACAGCTCTATATTTATTAGATTGTAAAATTATTATAAATTTAAAATGTGTTTGTGATTATATACACACACCTTTTTCACAAAATGATTTTGTATTTGTTGTAATTTTCTTAAATTCTGAAAACAGATGATAATATAATAGATATTTTAAATCGTATTAGTCATATCAATTTTTAAACTTACCAGAATCAATGAGTGGAAATGTATGGAAAAGAACGTTCCTAAAAAAATATCAGTTTTAGAAATCAAAAGTTCTAGGATTACACATTACAAAATATTGACTATACTAAACTGTAGGTGATTGAATTTAGGTCTACTTGTGATAATAGATTTATCAAAAATTGAACAACTAAAAAGCAGATATAAAGCTCAGGAGCCCAAAATGTGACAGAAATATTTACAAAATAAATTGGAGACAGTTGTGCTTTATTAGAATCAACAAAGCTTATACTAATTAAATCATGCTGAAACCTACAAGGCTTCATGTATATAGGGCAATCTCAATGGAAAGAGAAACTATAATTATGTTTTCCTTTAAGAACTCATCATTTAAAAATTATTCTCTATTCTTATGATTCTCTATTATTCTCTATTATATCTTAATAAACATGCTCCCTTTCTAATATCCTGTGTTCTTCCCTCATTTGGCTCTTCCCTCCCTCATGGTAAGTTTTCCACTAAAGTTCTGTTTCTGTTGCCTTTATGCATTTGTTATACCTTACTTTGTTTCTTATTTCCTGTAATTGTAGTAAGATTATTCACCAGAGCCAGGAGATATCTCAGAGTTGGAGAGGATGCTTTGAATGAGGGGGGCCCTAACTTGGTCCCCTGTACTAGATGTGCCACATCCCCCATGTGTGACCCTTGTGACCCCAGAACATCATTAGGTTAAGTGTTATGGTCCCCAGCTTAGGCTGCTGGAAGCATTAGAGTCCCCAGCTCAAGCTGCTGGATCTGAGCAGAAATAAATACTGCTGAGAGTGTCCCTGGAACCTCCATCACCATTAGAAAGTCTCCTATAAAAGAAAACATTATTCACCAGAATTATGAAATACTTGGTACTAGGAAAAACATAGACTCTAGTGCAATAGGTTTGCAATCAAAACCAAGACATTAATAATGATATAGATGACAGATACTTACCAAGTGTCTACTATATTTCATCTGCTTAGATAATAATTTTCTTTTGTTTTCAAAGAAAGGTAGATTCCATTTTTTCCACTATATAGGAAGACGGTGAGGTTTCAGGAATATGTGATTCCATAATTGTTAAATACTGAAGTGTTGGCTGATTTTACAAAAGCATAATTTTTGCCTCTCTCTCTCTTTTTTTCCTTGATGGGAGTTGGGGGTCCATACCCAATAATACCCCTAGCTTACTTCTGCTCCTGCACTCAGGAATCACACCTGGCAGAATCTGGAGGACCATAGGGGATGTTAGGGATGGACTCCCAGTAGGGCATGTCCAAGGCAAACACCTTACCTGCTGTACTATTTCTCCAGCCCTTGTGCCTCTTCTCTCAAAGGACTGTTTACTGATAGTTGATATAAAGAAGTTGGACCTTTGTCACTGGATACCTAAGATTATTCCATATCTTAGCTATTATATTGAGTGCAGTAATGAATGATGGTGTGCATATTACCCTTTGAGAGATTTTTTTTTAAGTCCTGAGGGTATATCCATCAGGACGTCGGAGGGCAGTCATCTTGGTCTGGTAGTTGGCGAAGGACAGGTGGGCGTAACGAATACTTTTCCCAGCTTCTGCCGCATCTACCAGTACTTCTGCTCTTCTCTCTTTGAGGTCTTCCTTGATCGCATCTCTGCACTGCTTTGCGAGCTCGGATGTTAGCTTGTGGTCGCCTGAGGCATGCGTCAAACCATGCTGGCGAATTAGCTCAAGAGTTTTCGAAGACAGCCGTTTTTTTGTGGCTATCTCTCTCTTGGCGTTCCTCGCACATTCATGGAGGTGCTGAACCAGTCGATCGTATTCCTCGTCAATGTTGTCAACAATGGCATCTCCCCATGTTGCCGCAATAGTGCCAAAGAGTTCCCAATTGGTGGTCGTTCTGGGAGTTCTCTTTTAGAACTTTGCAGCCCTTTCTCCCCGCTCTGTGAAGTAGAATTTTGCATGAAGGAGACGGTGGTCCGATCCCGTTTGAAATTTTGGGACAACAGCGACATCGGTCAGGCAAAACCATCGATTGAATATGATGTGATCTATTTCGTTGTGGAATCATCCACCAGGAGACTCCCATGTCCAACATTTAGATTCTGCCTTCTGGAACTGTGAGTTACCATGGATGGTCTTGGTCGACATGATGAACTCAGACAGTCTCTCACCCTGTCTGTTCCATTCTAGGCCATGGGTCCCGATGTGAAGTTCTTCAGCTGATCTTCTCGGTCCTATCTTGGCATTAAAATCACCCACGATGATCTTGTAGAAGGGTGGTCTTCTTTATAGAACTTCTCCAGCTCCATGTAGAACTTCTCGATTTCTCTTTCATCATAATGAGATGTTGGTGCATAGACGACGAAAATAGAAACTGCAGGCAGTGAGCCACATCTATTCAAATGTAAACGTTCGATTCGGGTTGTTAGGCATTCGATTGAATCAATGCTCTTGGCCAAGTTTGACGCCTCCGTCACCTCTTTTATCTCATGTTCCGAGGAACAATTCTTCTCCAGTGTCGAAAACGGCATGGTGAGATTCGTGCCTTCTTGTCTCGATCAGACCAATGATGTCGTACTAGATCATTCGCGCTTGTACCATCAGGTCCTCGATAGATGTATCTGATGCTAGCATACATGCATTGAAAGTACAGACGATCATTTTTGTCTTCCTTCGTTGTGGCAGCCTAGTTCGGCCTTGAGATTTTATAGGCCTCTCCTTTCTCAACCTTCTCATTGCTGCCATGTCGGTGAAGCCTTCAGGGTCAGGTGAATGAGACCAGTTGTAGTTACTGGTTTTGGCATATCGAATACACAACGGATAGCTTGCCAGGCACTTCCGTGCAGGCGGAATACTCTCGGTAGCTTGCCAGTCTTTCCGAGAGGGATAGAGGCTTTTGGGGCGACCTCTAATCACCCTTGTAGGTGTTACCATATTTGAACCCTATCAAATATGGTACGACAATTCCAGAAGATGGATATTTAGTGTCTTATGATGTGTCGCGTGGCCTCAAAGCGGCCGCGCGGGTCCAGAAAGAGTCCTGGAGTGTGGCGACGGCTGGGTAGTGGAGGAAGTGTTGATAGTGGAAGTCTGCCAGTGGGATATTTATCTGGGTAGGGTGTTCAAGAAGTGAGACATCCATGACATTGGCAACTATCGCCCGATCTGCCTATTGTCTGTCATCTACAAGTTGTTCACTCGAGTCATCCTAAATAGGATTGGCAGAACACTAGATGAAGGACAACCATGCGAGCAAGCTGGGTTCTGCAAAGGATTGAGCACCATCGACCATATCCACACAATAACCAAACTCGTTGAGGTTTCTCAGGAGTTCAAGATGCCGCTCTGTTTAACATTCATTGATTTAAAGAAGGCCTTCGATTCTGTTGAGACGGAAGCAGTCATTGAAGCCCTAGCCCATCAGGGCATTCAAGTCCAATACATCAAGATCCTCCGTGAGATGTATTGCAGATTCACTACCAGGATCTCACCATTCTACAAAGAAGTGATCGTTGATGTCAAGAGAGGGGTTTGGCAGGGTGATACCATTTCACAGAAACTCTTCAGTGCCGCCCTCGGGAACATCATGCGACGACTGGAATGGGAAGGAATGGGAGTGAAGATAGCTGGTTGGCAACTACACCACCTCTGCTTTGCTGATGACATTGTTTTAATAACACCAAAAATCAGCCAAGCGGCACAAATGCTGGCCGACTTTGACCGTGAGTGTGGAAAGGTAGGACTACAGCTGAATCTTATGAAGACAATGTTTATGAGAAACACTCGTTCCTGATGCCCCATTTGCTCTCAACGGAACGACCATCTCCGAATGCAACAGCTATGTGTACCTAGGTCGAGAAGTCAACATGACAAATGACCTGGCACCCGAGCTGCGCAGGAGGAAGAGAGCTGCTTGGAACGCCTTCAAGAATGTTGAAGAAATAGCTAAGAGGACGAAGAACCTCCGGCTCCGGGCACATCTCTTTGATTCCACTGTTCTTCCTGCATTAACATATGCCTCAGAGACCTGGGCCCTATGCAAACAGGATGAGAACGCTATTCAGGTCTCCCAAAGAATAGAAAGAGCTATGCTTGGAATATCACGTTTCACTCAAATGAGAGAAAAAATCCAGAGTTCCGACATCCGTCGATGATCAAGAATCAGGGACGCTGTCTCATTTGCCAAGGTGTCAAAAATCAGATGGGCTGGTCACGTAATGAGATTTAAAGACGACCGCTGGACTAGAGCTGTTACTGACTGGATTCCACGGGATGTCAAAAGACCACGTGGCTGCCCACCTACCAGATGGTCAGACTTCTTCGTCAAGATCATGAACGATCAGTTTGAGGCTCTTCATGTTTCCAGAGCAAACAGATGCCATTGGGCTACACTAGCACGCAACAGGGACAAATGGAGACATTACTGGCGCCCGCTCGAGCAAATCGACGGCTAACGGGATGTTAAGTGATTAAGTGATTAAGTGATTGCAGTTCAATTTTAAATTTACTGAAAACTCTCTGTACTGTTTTCCTAAGGTTTGTACCAGTCAATATTCCTACTAGCAGTGTATGATGTTCCTTTTTCACCATTCCCACCAACACAAATTTTTCCTACAATTTTTGATATGTGCCATCCTCACAGGTGTTGAAATATTATATGCCTAAAGCTCAACTATAAATAACTTTGTAAATTAAACTTCTTTAATAGAACAAAATTTTAAAAAGAATGAAAAAAATGAATATAGAAACTAACCTCAGTTTCTATATAAACCACTCTGATTTAGGATTCTTCCTATCTTGTATGTGTGAAATATCTATGTCCATATTACTCTGAGCACACTTGATCTCATCTGAAGTATATAAACTACTTCATATTATAATCTCCTCCTAAAAAGCAGTGATTCTCAAACTACAGTATACAAAATTCTGGGAAAGTGTTTTACAATACCTTCTGAGCATGAACTGCCAGAAATTCTGACTCAGAACTTGGCAGGATCCAGTTATCTGCATATTCAAATGCACTTTCAGGAATGAATGTGCTTTCAGGGACTTAGAAATGAAGAAAACCTTTAGAACTAAACTATTAAATGTATTAGAACATGGGGACAGAGAGACAAGAAGAGAGGTTATGGTCATGGTGTTTGTTTTGCATGCAGCTGACCTTGGTTCAAATCTCCAGCATTGCATATGGTTCCCTGTGTACTGCCAAAGAATAAGCATTCATTAACTTTATGTTCAAAAGGTATAAAATAAATTATTCACAACCTATTTAAAGGGAAAAGTTCCAGCTTATTTATTCTAATTCAAATGAATGTTTTAGTAAATTTTAGAATAAAATATTATTCTGATAAACAGGTATTAAATAAGTATAAATTAACATCACCTGTGTTATCAATAGAATATTCTATGTTAACTTTGTGATCTCAGTAAGTGAGATTTTAAAAAATATGGTAAAACTTAAATATAGTCAGAAAGGTTTTTTGTTATTTAAAATAATGAACTGGAAGTTTTATATTATGCAATGGTGATAAAAGCAGTAGGAGAAATTAATGAAAAAATAAGTATTTAAAAATGAAGATGGAACAAGATAAGGTATTCATATTTTTACCAAATATGAATTTAAATTAAAGTTCATCTGGAATTTTTAGTAAATTGCTTTAAAATGGACATGTTAATTCTAAGACTACTTATATTAAAAACAGAATTTGAATCTTTGTATTTTCTAACATAAAACCTGGTGGAGTCATTTTTTCAAATCTAATTATGGCACTATTTCCGCTGTATCTTTTACTTGTAGAATAAAATATAGAATTATACCATTATAATGATCACAATAAACCAATACTGGAGAGGCAGTACAATAGTCAAAGTAATTTCTTTGAATGTAACAGACCTGGACTAGATTTTGGGAACCAGTTAGGGTTCCCTGAGCACTTCTAAGAGAGATTCCTGAGCACAAAACAGGGTTAAGTCCTGAACACTGCCAAGTGTGGCCCTCAAACAAGAGACAATAAAACTATGGTACTTGTGGGTTAACCAGATCTTAGATAATTGCAAGTGCATTTGATGTTTTCTAACACTTCAAAATAATCCATGATGATACTATTAGATTTTCTACTTTTTTGATTGGCATTTTTCATGCAAGACAACAATTCTTCAAAGAGTTTTTGGGCGGACCACTGTCAAAGATAGTGAGGAGAAAAAAAAGGTATAGCAGTATTTCTGTCCTTGAATGTGATTCAAACTGGTTTAATTTCAGATACTTCATATAAACAAACTAATTATAAGATGATGTGTATGAAAGCAAGAAATAAAGTTACCTGAAATTTGGTTTATACTGATTTGTACTCTATGACTACATAAGTTTTAAATTATTGTGCATTATGTTTGCTAGAAGGAAAAGAAAAGGCAAACATAGAAATATATTACTATTTCCTATTGAATTCAACTTGTCATTTGTTTCTAAGGTATTTTAAATTAATTCTACAAAGTTAGATATAAGGAAGCTAGAATTACATATGTGATTTCATTGAAAAAATGATATATGATTTCAGTGATACTTTGTTAAAAATATATGTGACCTGCTTTATTAATCACATTATGATCTTTGTGATTTTAACTTTTTAAAGGAAATTTTAGTGTTTTAGATTCAAAATAGTTATATTTGTCATTTAAAAGTAAATATTAATTTTATTTAAAAACTCTATATTTAAATATTTGTATGATGTTTAATTTAATATTTAAATAGTCTTGGATTTTATAGCTTCATGACCCTTCTGGGAGAAAAATATCACAGAATATAAATAAATCATTAAGTTGTATGCAATTTACAATGGTAACAGTTATTATTTAAGCCTGAAACATCTCAAAACATCACTTTAAATGTTCATCAACTCAGATAAGAGAGAACACAGATAGCTCTAGGTCAGCAGAGAAATGATTTATTTCACAATTGTAGCTCTCTGAATAACTTTGTATTCTCTCATTAAGTAGAACAGTACAGGAAATCACTTACTGATCATTTTACAATGCACATAATATCCTGTGCATGCTTAGGCAACTATATGGTGATTTACAAATCAGGACAGGCATCAAAATTACTAAACTTAGAGAATAATTCACATTGTCAATGTGAATAAATTTTTGGATTTTGACAATGTATTTAGTTCAATAAAATAAGGTTCTTTATTCATGAACAAATTTGAAAGGTATTCAGGCAGGACTCCTAAACCATTTACTCTGAATTATTGGCTTTATTATTTTAATACCATTTTCATGTCACTTTGTGGTAACCTTGTGACTGCATAATAAAAGCTAAAAAAATGAGATCAGCATGGGGGAAGATAGAGAATTATAAATCAACAAGTATCCTTTTTTCCTCTTAGAAAAAGTAGGGGAAAATTATGTTACTATTGGATTTACCTTGAGTATTTTCCACACAAATAGATTTATGTGATAAATAAAAATATTAAAAGATGTTAGAAACAGCAAACAAGCATATACACATCTTTTCATATGTATATATATGGGTAATTACAACTAACATAAAAATATCTATGCTATTTGTGCATTTCATGGACAGAATGATAAAAGAAATAAAATCAGAATGAAAATAATGAACTACCAATGATTACTGGAAATGTAACCAATCAAGATCTCAAAACAACAACAACAAAATGTTAGAATTTATTCTATTGATTTAGAATAAATGCAACCAGATGCAACCCTAGTGGCCCCCGGCATAGCAGGGGTGGGACATTGACCTATTCAACACTATTGACTGAGTATTGCAGAAAGTGACCTTGGAATCTTTTGATCCCTTCTTGGGAAGTCTAAAACAAACAGAATAAAACAGATCTAATAAAACAAAGCAAAGAAATTTAGATGGGAAATGTATTGCTTTCTTTGGTTTTCATAAATGAGAGTGAGATCATACAGACAACTGAAGTATGCTAATGAAACAATAGTTTTAAACTTTAGAAAAAAGTATAATGGCACACAAAACAATTCACTAGTTGTAGGAAAGCCAATCCCCATTACTTTAAATATAAAATTAAATTAGATTTAAAAAACCCATATAAACAGATGCTTAATATCCGTTCAAGGGACTTTGAGAATACGCACAATTGTTCAATCCATTCTTTATACTGCATTTCACGGTCCCTTACTACAAGAATTATTTGGTTTATCATAAGAAATAATTTCAGAGGCCAGAGAGACAGTACAGAAGTTAAGGTGTTTGCTTTGAACCTACCTAGTTCTATCCTCAGCACCACATTAGCTCCCCTGAGTACCATAAGAAGTAAGCCCTGCGCACTGTCAGAAGTGATTCAACCACTCCCCCTTCCAATGAATCCCCAAAATGAAATTTAATGCTATTAATTTGATGATGATAACAGTAGTAATTATCTAAAATTCAATTTTATGCGTGATCCCATAAATATAAATATATGTATAAACACAAAGCCAGTCTTTAGATGAAACATTAAAGACTAAGAAAAAAAAGCACATGGTATGCCTTTCAGATACTTCTCATATTTGCTCCTCTGCTCATAAAACCATTCCTAATTATACATTGAAAATTAGAAAAAAAAGTCTTCCTTGAGATGTGTGCATATGTGTGTGTGAAGAAAAAGAGGGCTTAGGCTAGAGACATAGGAGCATGTGTAAGGCACTTTCTTTGCATGTAGCTCACCTGGGTTCTATTTCTGACACCACATATGGTCCCCCAAGCCCTGTCAAGAGTGGTAGCTGAGTACCACGTCAGGGGTCAGCCCTGAGCATCACCAGGTATGGCATTTAAACAAAAACAATGAAAGGGAGAAAGAGGAACTGTTGCATTTTCTTTATTTCTCAATCAAAACATTTTTTTTAGTAATGTTTGCTATTTATGAGTTGCTCATTATAGAGACTGTTATCTGAGGGGCTGGAGTGATAGCACAGTGGGTAGGGCATTTGCCTTGCATGTAGCCTACCCGGGTTCCATTTCCAGCATCCTTATGGTCCCCCGAGCATGGCCAGGAGTAATTTCTGAGTGCATGAACCAGGAGTAATTCCTGTGGATTGCCGGGTGTGACCCCAAAAGAAAAAAATATTATCTGATATTTTAATGTAGTGAAGAAAGGGTCTCACTCATTTGCTTGACTTTTACTTTTTTTATTGTATATTTATAATGGGCTGATTTCATGGTTTGCAACAAATTTTAGTTAAGATAAATATTTCTAGTTGACATTTAGACATTTTGCAGATGTTGGCTATTGTGAATAGTGCTGCAATGGATAGAGGAGAGCAAATGTGTTTTCTGAGTAGAGATTTTGGGCCAGTGGCATAGATGCCAAGAAGCAGAATTGCTAGTTCATAAGGTATCTCAACATTTAGGTTTTTTTGTGATGTGTCCATATCATTTTCTCAAAAGAGTAAATTAGATCAGCAGTGGATAAGGGTTGTCTTTTCCCCATATTCACAGAAACTATAATCATTTTCATTCTATACAATGTGTGCTAGCCACACTCTTATGAATGAGGTAATACCTCATCCTTGCTTTGATTTGCATTTCCCTGATGACAAGGGACACAGAGCCTTTTTTCATATATCTTTTGGCCTTCTGTATGCCTTTAAGGACATTTTGTTTCCACTTTTGTCCACAATTTTTGATGGGTTCTTGGTTTTTTTCTTCTTAAGAATGACTGGTACTTTATATATCTTGGAAATTAACCCTTTGTCAGATAGGTGATATACAATATTTCTCCTGGTCTGTGGGTTGTTTTCTTACTCTTGGCCATCTTTTCTTTTGTGAAGCAGAAGTTTGATGTGATCCTATTTGTTTACCTTTGCTTCTGTTATGTTGACCAATGGCAGTGAATCAGAGAAGGTTCATTAAATTCAATAAAGAGTTCTGCCTATGTTTTCCTCAGTATAATTTATGGATTTGGATATTATATGCAGATCTTTAATCCTTTCTGAATTAATTTATGCATAGTGTGAGGCAGGGATCTTGGTTTATTTTTTCCACACACGACTGACTAGTTTTACTAACACCATTTGTTGAGAAAGCGTGCCTTCTTCCATTTCATGTGCTCATTGCTTTTGTTGAAGATTAGCTTACTGTATGATGAAGATCTGCCTCTGGATTCTCATTCATTTCCATTGGTCTGAGAATCCATCATTATTCCAGTACCACATGTTTATTATACCATTATAATACGTGATTATAAAAACTATACTTGAGGCATAACAAGTGGCCAGAAACAATAGACTCTATAAATTGCAGAATGGTTTACAGAATGTCGCTTACCAGGGCAGTGTGATTTGGGGAGGAAGGTGGTAAATTCGAGGTAGATGAACACCTGTAAAAGGGGGAAAACCTGGAAAATGGTAGAAGGAAACAGGTCCTCTGAAATTAGTATGGTGTTGGGATGTTGTGTATATGAAATCATACCATTGACACCTTCAGAGTGCTGTAAAATTATAAACCACTTTGGCTGGAGTGATAACTCATCAAGTAGGGCATTTGCCTTGCACGCCGCCGACCTGGCTTCGATTCCCAGCATTTCATATGGTCCCCTGAGCACTGCCAGGAGTAATTCCTGAGTGAAGAGCGAGGAGTAACCCCTGTGCATTGCCGGGTTTGAACCAAAAATTTAAAAAAAGCATTATAAATCATAATTGATAAAATAGTATATATCAAAAAAAGAAAGAAACATTTCTCTTTGAAGATAGGAAGGAAATTCAGATTTATTGCCTGGGACCATGTGACTCCCGGAGTATCGCTGGGTATAGGTCCCATATGAATAAAAAAATATCTGAAATTAATTTTTCTTTATAAAATGATTTTCAAAATATCATGGCTATAAATGATATGAAGGTATCATTTTTCATACTAGATTCTTTTCTTTTAAAAGTTGTCACTGTCATTGTCCTCCCATTGTTCATTGATTTGCTCGAGTGGGCACCAATAATGTCTCACAACAAATTGTGAGACTTGTTGTTATTGTGTTTGCCATATCGGATAAATCACAGGTAGCTTGCCAGGCTTTGCCATGTGGGCGAGATACTCTTGGTAGCTTATCGAGCTCTCCGAGAGGGGCAGAGGAATCAAACTTGGGTTGGCCAGGTGCAAGGCAAATGCACTATCCGCTGTGCTATCGCTCCAGCCCTTTAGAAGTTGTATATTAGTTAATTTATAATTTTTTTCACATTTGCTTTATGGATATCTTAATCTCAGTTTTCCAAAGGACCATTTTCTGGAACAGTTCTGATATAAATGTGTGATATTTGTACTTATGTCCTTGTTTCTACTTAATAAAATAATGAGTTTTTAAAACTAAAGTATGAGTACCTTCACCCACTCACATTTGCAGATGAGTTGATTGAAAAGCTGTCCTAATATTTAGTATATGTGAGGTCCCATAGAGTTTACAGATGGCATCTTAACCCCATCCATATGTTTAGAGCATCTCTTTCATTTGGAAGTCTTACAGGCACCAAAACATTCATGGAGAGAAGTGGTCTTTAAATTTTAATTTTATCAAAATAAACCAGATCTCTTGTGTATCAAGTCCTTGCCAACAATGGATTTTCTTCATCAAACAGCAAGCCAAACCCATTTGTAAAGGCCAAGAAAAAGACTGACAAGTATGCATTTGATTATGTGAGAGTTAGATTGAATAATATTTGTTTTGTCCATGGTATTTTTTGTTTGTGCATACGTTTTTGAGATTTTCAAAAAATATTTTTCAAAAAATTCTTTCAAAAATTCTAATTCTTTAGAATTTTACACATTTAAATTTGTGTTTTATTGTTATAGGTTACATATATATATATAAATTTCCTGAGCATATCTTATACAAGTAGATACTAAATATAAGTTTGTATATATACATATGTATGTTGCATCTAAATCCTAATTAGTAATATTTATTGTTGATATATAAAATTACTTATATAGATTTTGTTTTATATATGAAATATATCTACTTCAATGAACAAAACAACAAACAAACACTGTCCTCCCATTGTTCATCGATTTGCTCGAGCGGGCCCAGTAACGTCTCCATTGTGAGACTTCTTGTTACTGTGTTTGGCATATTGAATACTCTCGGTAGCTTGCCAGACTCTCAATGAACATATATTTTCAATTCAATATCTTAATGAAAATATTCATTGTATTAAGTATCTAATTAAAATTAGCTTAATTTTTTGTTTTGTTTATTTTTTCACAGTTGTAAAGTTGTTCACAATTGAGTTTCAGGCATAAAATGTGGATTATATTTTATGATGAAATAAACATTAATATTTCAAGCTTATATTAGATATATAAAAATGCATGTGCCACAGCTTATTTATATGATGCTGATATTTGGTAAAGAATTACATAGGAAATGTATTTGTGGGAATTGATTTTGGGGACCACACCCAGCAGTAATCAATGTTTATTTCAGGACTGTGCTCAGGAATCACTCTTTGCAGGCTCAGTGGACGTGTAGAAGGAAACACCATTGAGTTATGACAATTGTTTTGAGTGGTATCATTAACTAAAATAGAAAATCTAGTGAACAAACTATCAAACTTTAGTTCACATTCTAAAAGAATTCTTTCCTCCAATACCTTATATTAAGATTTCTGAAGATAGTAATACAAAGGTTCCTTTGCTTACATCTAAGATTTCTTAGAAAAATAAGTTCTTTGAGTCAGTATTCCAATTTGGAAATTTAAATCATCCTTCTGCTCACTCTGAAATGCAGAAAAATTGATTGTTTTTATGGATTTGGAAAATGTTGATGAACCTTATAGGAAAAAACATCCCTGGGACGGTCTTCTTTCATGCCATGTCGGATTCCTCCATGCCTGCAGTTGCTTTCCAAGTTAAGCCTGTGAACCTTAAGGGGATTACAATTTTATCGACAGCCCGATTCTATACCAGCAGCAGGTGCACTGGCTTGATGACCAGCAAGGCCACTGGTGGCATAGAACCTGAGTTTCTGGCACAGTCACTTTGTGTTAACACCATTGTTGATGGTAGTCCAAGCAAGATAGAAGTTGCCAAGGAATGAACTGAAATGCTAGATGTTGTTTGAAAAACATAGGGCAAGCAAAGTATGAATGGCGGGAGTGGGGCTGGGGGATAGGGGGAGGGGAGCTTGAGATTCAAGCGCTTGGCTTCTTTCTTATTCTGTGACTGCCAAATACAGCCAGAGCAAAGCTATGTGAGCTGCTGCCACTGGAGAGGCAGGCATGCTGCATGGAGAAAGTTGGAAGGAATGAAAAGCCAATGCAGAAACTGAAAGCACAGGGTGCCAATTCAAATGCTGGCTTGTGCAAGAACAGGATGTTTTCTTTGCCTCTTTTCACAATGAGATTTCTTTTACTCCCTCCTGTTTCCATCAAAGACTAATGTTCTCAACTTTCTTGTCACCAAATTGCTGTCCTTGTGTTTCTTATTTATACAATGAGTGGATAAGATTATCCATTTCTTTTATTTGTGAAAGAATTAAAACTTTCAAACACAAAATATAGCATGACACTCAAAAAGCCGGTCAGAATAGCAGATGTAAACATTTTAGTATTTAGTATTTTTAAATTAAAAAAATGAAATACTTAGTAATATGTATCTCTGAACTGCATTGATTTTGCAAATAGTATCAATGGTCTTCAAAATTATTTCTATACAAAGATAATTTTCCATGTTTAATAGTATATTAAAATGGGCAGTGTTTCATTCTCCACTATGGGATTTTTAATTCCTGGAATAGTATGAATTCACCTTCATCATTATTAGTAAAATGTCATCAAATTACTGTTTCAAAGTGTTTCTTATGTAAGGTGGCTCTCACTTTAAAACATTAAATTCAGAGGACATTTTTCTATCTCCAAAGAGACTGTTTACTTCCTGTTCTGATCCTCCATCATGCTAAGCCTTTTTTATTTACATAAAGTTTAGTGTCCAAAATAGGAACAAGTCAAATCTAGATTTCTTCTGTGTACCAGATACTGTTCTGGTGCAGTTATAAACAAAGACTTTTGTCCCTCTGCTTTTATATTCTTTCATTTAATAAATAAATATTGTATACTATACTTCTTCTCTTTTCTGGTTAGACATAGTGTTGAGTGTTAAAAATTTTAAGACAAGTAATATGCAAGCATTTAGCATTTATCTAATTTAAGACCACTTAAATTTACTAAATATCTTGCTTCTACTTATTTATGTCAGTTTCACAATTTTCAAGAAGTGCCACTTCTCATTGATTAAAAGCAGGAAATAAGCTCAGAGAATAAAAACCACTTGGTAGAGGAGGTGTTATTCTGAAAAACTCAGGAGACAATTTTGCATAAGAACCTAAAATGATGGGTAAAAGGAAAAAGAGGTCAAATAAGGCTAAAACATTCACCTGTAATTTATGTTGACAGTAGTACTTGAAGCTCAATAGTAGTGTTCACTAAGCATGGGTATTTAAGCCTGACTTAAATACCATAATGGCTTGAGATGAAACGTGGAATTAAAAAAAATATATCTGAATTGAATCTGACTAACAGTCTTATGAATCTTCTCAAGACTGTTAACTGTAAAATTCACGGTCTTGATCATGGTCCTCCCATTATTCATCAATTTGCTCGAGCGGGCCCAGTAACGTCTCCATCATGAGACTCGTTACTGTGTTTGTCATATTAAATAAGTCACGGGTAGCTTGCCAGGCTTTGCCATGCGGGTGAGATACTCTCGGTAGCCGGGTTCAACTATAAAATTAGAATAAAAAATACAAACTTAATCAATAGGCATGTATAAATCATTCCACATAATCTAATGTATATTAACAATAATCTTTTCATTTTTATGTTACAGAAAAGGGAAAGATGTACAACCCAGCCAATAAAATGTCATACTATGCTTTGTTTCTATTTTACTACAGCTCCTTTGTCAAAAGTCACTTACCTAATTCGTTTCAAAGACTTGTGCACAAATACACGTGTCTCAGTCTCTAGTTCTTTTTTTTCAAATCGTGATATTGTCAGATATGCAGAAATAACTTTTTTAAAACTTAATGACATTTAACCAAGAAAGTCATTGTCCAAGAAATAGTGTCCTTTTGATTTCTAATCAGTTTCCTTGAAATGTCAACATCAACCATACACTAACATTTAGTTTCTCTTGTCTTGATGAATTTATGAATTGAAACTGATGCTACAATATCAAAGAAAGTAAGATTCCATTTATTAGAAAATTATTGGAAAACACAACTGAGACAGGATATAAAATCCCCTAGCAAATTAAAAAATAAATAATAAAAAAATGAAATTCTATTGGGGGTTAAGAGGACAGAGCTACATAAAATTCATTCAAATAGTAGCAAGTCTGGCAGAATGCATGCAATAAAATCTTATAGTAATATTGATTTTCAAGTGTTGAGTGAGTAAATTGAAGTGAAAATTCAATATGAAATCAAATACCTACCTTCCCACACCACCATTTTGGAACTTTTATGACTTAGAAAATGACTCCATGTACTATATGTAGAGAAAAAAAAATGGTTCAGTTAAAACATCAGAACAAAGCTAAGCTACTTAGTTGATCTTATTCGATTATATGAAGCAAAAAAAAATTTTGTATATCTGAAGGATGTTTAGTTTTGCATAATGGTTTTAATTTTGAATGATGTCCTTAAAATCTATATGTAGTTATAATGGGACAAAAGAAAAGTATAAATACTTTCAAGGAAAGAGTAGAAAATAAAACCAAGTAAAATGGTAATAGACCATAAGAAAAGCTTCAATGAATTTTTTTGCAATGCATAAAATATTATAGTTGAAAACTAAACTTAAATGTTTCATATATTTAATATAAGAGAAACGATGATTTTACTTCTGAATAGCGCAAGCAAAGTAATTATATATATTTATATATGGTTTATGCATATTTAAAGGATTATAAATTTGAAAGTTTTATTTTTATTAAAAAATCTTTTTGCAGGCCAATTTGGTCTCTTGAACAAAGTCCCAAATCTATATAAGACCCCAAAAAGTGTGTGAGGGATTCTAATAACAATTATTATTTTTGTCTGAATATTTAAAGAAACAAATAAAATTGTAAGACTTTGAGTCAAGATCTATATTTATATAGTACCATATATTAAAGAAGGAGCAATCAGAACACTATAGCTAACATACAAAGGTAAAGAATATTTCAGATTTGCATAGAAGCAAGTGATTAAAATAGTCACATAAATTATCGATCACAAAGGACTAGTTGGTATGATGATTGCAGTGTTGCCTTATATTTGGAGGAACAGCAAGGAGGGTACCCTCTGATGATGTGAAAATATGTTGCCTGTACCTAGTTAACTTAGATTTCTATTGAACCATAGATGTATTTCAATTTGACCCAAGACTATTTAAGACTATTCTCTCTTGGAGCAACAGTTCATGTCTCTTTTTTGGGGGGATGTGGTGGTGGATGAGCATATAGCGTTAATCCTGGTTTTGAGCTCAGGGATCATCCCTGGTTGATTTGAGGGACCATATGGGATGCCAGGGATTGAAGGTGGGCAAGCCACATGCAAGACAAATGCCCTATCTGCTGTACTATCATTCACGCCAACATTTTATTATCTCAAATGGTTTGTTTTGGATTTACAATAAGATTAAAACAATCTCAGGATTAAGTTTGCCTTTTATCTGTTAATTTTTAGTATGTTCTAAGAATTTGGCTATTCAAAGATGTCAGGTGAATTTGAAGTGTAAGTAATTTTAAAAAACATGATCAGGGGCTGGAACCATAGCACAATGGGGAAGGCATTTGCCTTGCATGCAGCCAACCCAGGTTTGATTCTCATCATCCCAAATGGTCCCCTGAACACTGCCAGGAGTAATTCCTGAGTGCAGAGCCAGGAGTAATCCCAGTGCATTTCCGGGTGTGACACAAAAAGCTAAAAAAAAAAAAAAAAAAGATCAATTTTCTCTTTTGCTTTGCATTTTCATTCTTGAAAATGTTTTGTGTACGAAACTGTCATAGCATAACACGAAGAATTTTAAGCCTTTTAAGTATTTAATTCTGTGGAATTATGCATATTCACATTGTTGCATATTCGTTCTCCCAAAATATTCTAGACATAAGAGCCAGAGAGGTAGTACAGAGGTTAAAGAGCTTTCCTTCCTTGCGATCAGCCTGACTAGTCCCTGGAATTGCATATGGTCCCTTGAATAATGTGAGGGATGGTCCCCGAACATATATCCAAAGTAAGCTCTGAGCACTACTTGAAGCGATGCTGGAGTGTGGCACAAGAGCATCGTCATCAATACAACCATCATTACACCTATAATCTGGACTTTAATGACTATGATTGCAGAACCAAAATCTTAGAGATGAGGCACCTCAATACAAGGAACAGTTTTAAAGAAGAATCTTGCATGAATATGCCTACAACTCCTCAAATAAGTCTTAATTTAAGATGCCACACAATCCTATCATCTATTCTTTCAATTCATACCCTTGTGTAAAAGGCTTGATTTAACACAAAAACTTCTTAGGTTCTTTATTATAGGATGCACCTTTACTGTGTTAATAAGGTTTGTGATGAATACATCACCAGGACATCAAATAATCTGTGTGCTCATGAAATTTTTTGTTATAATCAGCTTTGCTAGTTAACACTCATCAGAACTTCCTATTCATATTAACAATTATTATGGTTCCTGGTGTCTTTTTCAGAAAGTTGTTTCATTCCTACCATTGTTTATCTATTTTTCTCTGTTGCCTTTGATTCATTTTCAAAGTTCCATTTAAACACTTTTGCTTACGTCTTAGGGATGAAGTGTGCAGACACATGTTGTTATAGTCCTGATTATCCTATGAAGTCATGTGACTTTTATATTAGAAAGGAAGCAATGGCTTGAGGAATCACAGTATTTGGGAAAGAATGCTAAAGGAGGAATGAGAGTTAATACAGAGGGTAAGATGCTTACCTTGCAAACAGCCCTAGATTAAAGGAAAATGCCATTGTCAACCCTGAGACAACCCTGAGACATACCTGCCCCTGCCTATGTACATAATAAACTGATGTGGTTATGCACCTACCAGAATGTGCTTTGCCCCTAGAAATCAGTTACATGGAAGCTACTAGATTTTGATGCCAAAAATCCATACCACTTAGCATCTCAAGTGCATTCTATCTGCTAGATTTATCTCAGAGCCGTTGAATGGGCAGGGGTGTGGATAGCATACCAACAGCACCAACAGAGTCTGGATAACAATGTCTTTTTAGGGACCAACTGCAAACATAAAGAATCATAATTCTTAGAATAATGCCCTGATTCCGGAAGATTGGTTTATCTAGACTTTAAACCTTTAGAGGAAGTACATAGCTCAGTGACTCCTTTTTGTTGCCATTAGGTAAGTGATAAGTTTTAAGAAATAATATTATCTCTGCATTTTCCAACACTTTAACAAAAGAAAAAAACTTTTTTTTTCTTTCAACAACTCAGGAAAAAATATCGGTTAATTCTTTAAAACCACCTCATGTATATAATTAAACATTTTAAATTATAGAGAGAAAACAAAAATGAACACAAGATATGGTGATCTTAAAATGATAACTATTAACAATAAAGATGATTATTCAAAAAGAAAAACTAACTTAGAATATGAACTCACCTGAAAAAAGATTACTAGTTTACTATTATGTGAATATAAATTGCCATAGTCTTTATGGAAAGATACTATGGAGAATCCTAAAATAAAGCAACCCAGAAAGTTGCCATATAATTCAGTAGTACCACTTTTAAGCATTTTTGCAAAGGTTATGAAAATGTTAATTGAAGAAGATGTTGATTTTTTTGTTCATAGAAGCATCATCACAATAGCATGGAATGAACACAAAATGCTCAATGATAAAAGGTTAGAGAGGCTGTGGAATATTGCTACTACTCTGCTATTAAAATAAGATGAAATCCTGCATTTGGAGAGATGACTCAAAAGTCTGGAGCAGATGCCTTGCATACAAGAGCCCTAGGTTTGGTCCGAAGCTCTCTATGGTTGCCCAAGCACTACCAGGAGTGATTCCTGAGCACTACCATCTCTCTGTGACTAAATGGATGAAAATTGTACTAAGTGAAATGAGGAAGTAAAAGGGAGTTACCAAATCATTTCACTAATAAGTCGAGTTCAGAAATTAAGGTCCTGAGCCAGAGCAATAGTATAGCAGGTAGGGTATTTCCAGGTTCGATCCCCAGCATCCCCTATGGTTCCACAAGCACTGTCAGGAGTAATTCCTGAGTGCAGAGCCAGGAATAACCCCTGAGCATTGCCAGATATGACTGAAAAAGCCCAAAAAAATTAAGGACCAAATATTATGGCCTCTCAGTATCTATATTGCAAATCATAATACCCCAAATTAGAGAGGGAGTAAAAGGGAAATTGTCTGCCATAGAGGCAGGGGGTGGGCTGTGGTGCGGGTGGCAGGAGGGATACTGGTGGAAAATGTACAATGGTGGAGGGAGGGGTGTCCGATCATTATATGACTGAAACTCAGTAAGAAAGCTTTGTAACTGTATCTCATAGTGATTCAATTAAAAAAATAAAATTTTAAAAATAAAGAAAAAGTTAAAACAAATAGCAGAACAGTAACAATGAAACTAACTCTGAGATTCAAGGAAAACGGTGGTGCTTATCATAGAGGGAAGGGGTTGGAGACTAGAGAAGAGGGTAGACAGGTAGCTCTTAGGAACTTAGATAGTGAAGTAACACTGCTACTTTGGGAAATGAAGATCTAATTTTTATTTTTTTTAAAAATATATCATTGAAATACAAATCTGTGTAGAAAAATATTTATGGAGCCAGCTCGCTGTCATTTTGACAAAGATTTTTTTTAAATAATACAACTGAAGAAATAAGCTTTTAAATATACACAGAGATTTGTGAACTTGAAATTGAATAGATATTCCACTAGAGTATCAAGAATAAATATAAATATATAAACATTCTACAGTGACGCAAGATGCATTGCTCAAAGTTTCACGTAGGTGAAGATCTGATTTATGCCAGTGTGGGTACATCTGGCAATTTAGGAGCTGGACAAGTATTCACTAGCCATCATGAACAAAAACAATTAGCTGGGTTATGGTGTTCTTAATTGCAGATGATATTGTGCCAATTTATTCATACCTCATGGAGTTCTTCTGTTTATGCTCACTGAATAGCACTGTTTATAATTGCTCATAGAGTTGTTTGGCTACATAACATGTGCATGTATCTGCCAGCCTGTTTGTCTAGAAGAAAAAGGTACTTTCGAATACAATTTGAAGCATATTTTAAGCTATTTGTACTAACCATCTTAAAGAAATGTTTTAGGGTATTTTAAGAGACTGACATTTAGAAACTATAATCTTTCATCTTAGAAGTTTCATCTCTCTCTCCTGAGGCATCTGTTTATATATGAAGAAAACTTCAATGTGACATTTGCTAATAGTGCCAGCTGAAGGAATGTTACATCTTCAGGGTAACCCTTAGACATATAAATTAAGGTAAATATTAATGAACTAAATGAATCCATTCGAGACCACTAAACTATGTATTATAAACTCATTACATTTGATATAGGCTATATTTTTGCTCTAAAAATCTAGACTAAAATAGATTTTCATCACTTTTTATGATTCATGTCTCTGCTCTCCCTAAACAAACACTATGTTTTAAGTTATATCTTACTAGGTGTACAAACTGTCTGAAAATAATCTCTCTTCCAATTTCTATTCAGATATAAAATAAGAGTTATCAAATGTTTCTATACTCTTGAAATTCAATGTTATGCACTGGGAATTTTCAATAGTTTATTGCAAAAATAGATGTTTCATTAGATTTTCTTTGCATTTTGGTGCTTTTCTCAATTTTTTTCTTAATATGGACACTCTGTTTGGTGACACTATTTTTTTTTTGAGTATGTTTGAATTTCCACTAAAATGTACAGTGTAGAAAATAACACAAAAGGAAATGCTGGCAAGGTCTCGCTAACCATCTCTCCAAAACTAATTTGAGTTGTGTAATAGTGCATGCATGCTGGTAAGGAGCCCATGATTATAGAATAAAAATATTGCTTCAAATATCATTCTATTGACACTGTTATTGCTTGATAACTTATTCCCATTTTAATTCTACAAATGTGCAAATCTTTCTAAACTTAATACAGCAAATTTTTTTTAAAATGTAGTCCTAAGGTTTTTAGTGGATTTTACCTAATGCTTAATCAAATAATCTGTGAATAAGACTATCAAAATAGAAATGATAGATTTTATTTACATGGCTCAAAGTTATTAATGAATAAACCAACTTTGAAATTGAGAAAACATTCATCAAATTATCAAAATCCCTTAAGACATATTTAAGTCATTAAAATACACTCCACTTTACAAAATATCTCCATTGTACTTTTCATTCTCTTAGTGACAAGAACCTCTGTTTTAAAACGCATTTAAAGTTGGTTCTAGACAATTAAGTCTTGAGCAAAATATAATTTATTAAATTAAAATGCAAGTTACTAGAAACATAATTGAAATGTTAGTGACTTAAATGTAGTTAATAGAAAACATTTTAATCTTGACATCACTGCTCATTGTAGAGATGATTGAAGTTTCAGCAATTGTATCCTACAGTTTGGGTCAAGTATTAGTAAATGTACCTTTACCATTTGAAGCCATGTGATATTGTTAATGCCTCAAGAGCATCTTCCTTAATAGAAAATACTGGAGATTTGCACATTAACTCTCTTGTGTTACTTGAAATTCCTTCTATGGATATAGAGTACGAAAAAATATGGTATAAGATATTCCTAGAAATGTTTTAACATCTTTCAAGCAGTTTACCAAAATATTTCTCAATTCATTCAACTCTTCAAATAAAATGCCTTGTTAAACACAGTTGCATTTAGGGTAAACAATCACAAGAAATGGAATAAGAAGAGAAAGGAAAATAAATGTGTTGACTTGCAAGTGAAGATGCAGTTATGCTTGCTAGACTGAGATTTTTTTCTGCTACAGTCAGGTCACAGTGACAATAAGTCAGACGAGCATCTCACCCTAGTGACTCTCAGTTTGGAATATTT
Organism: Sorex fumeus; assembly: GCF_029834395.1. NCBI lineage: Eukaryota > Metazoa > Chordata > Mammalia > Eulipotyphla > Soricidae > Sorex > Sorex fumeus. The sequence goes on along the minus strand of NW_026606172.1, from coordinate 7,236,790 downwards.
CCTGCATATATTGGAATCTTGGTGATAGACTTGTGTTTTTGTTTAGTAGAATTAGAAGCTGTGCCTCCCAAAGGGGTAGGCGTGTGGGAGTGAGTGGGAAACTGGGGACATTGCTGGAAGAAAGATCATACTGGTGGTGGGCTTGGTGTTGAAACATTGACCGCTTAAGACAACTGTATTATTAACATCTCTATAAACCACAGAGTTTAAATTAAAAACAAAAAACAGAGGTTTCAAACTGTTGGCACCTTCAAGTTATCTACCTAAACCATTTAATAATCAAGTTATTAATAGTTGAATATTACAAAAATGCTGCTGAAGATGCTACTTTGTGGTGATGCCTTTTCTAATAGAATATGTTGTCAAAGGGGCTAGAGAGATAGTACAGTGGGTAGGGTGCTTGTTTTGCGCGTGTTGTGCACATGGCCTGAGTTCAATCCTTGGCATCACACATGGTCCCCTGAGCCCTGCCAGGAGTAATCTCTAAGTGCAGAGGCTAGAAGTCCCGAGCACCACCAAGTGTGGCACCAAGAAAAAAAAATGTATAAGCAGGGAGCTGGAGAGATAATACAGTAGATTAGTCACTTGCCATACACAGCACCAAACCTGGGTTCAATTCCGGGCACCCTCCATGATCTCCGGAGTCCTGCCAAGAGGATAACCTGAGCTCAGATACAGGAGTACATCCTTGAGCACCACCGGGTGTGGGTCCGTGCCCCAAACAGCAACTGAAAAGGAAAGCATGGGCAAAATTTATCTCTGTCCTCTGATTCCTAAATTTAAGTGTTTTACACAAAATAGAAATTCTACTGTATTTCGCAGAATAACTCTGTTTTTATGATATACTGTTACTTTTAAAAAAGTGACTCATTTTTAAAATTACTTTAAAATGAAAATCTCATAGTTGAAAATGTTTTTTGTTTAATAGCATTTTATCTCCACATCTGTGGCTCAACCTCAAAATATATAGCATTCCCCATTCTAGCTACAATATTTTTATTATATAAAACAGATAATGGTTATTACTCAATAATGTTGATATATAATCTGACATATCTAAGCAATATTTTACTCAGTACTTAGAAATGTTAAAAGCATATTGTTACTTCCGGGTCTTATTTGAACGCTGCATGATATAAATCCATGCTAACTGGAGGTAGGTATTGTAGATATCAGCAATATAACTTACCTGAATCTGTTTTACCTGTAATTAATTTCTCTTATTTATGCTAAATGTGTTCAGATATGTACTGGAGTGATAGTACTGTGGGGTTGGGTTTTTGCCTTGCTTGCAGCTGAATCAAGATTAATCCCAAGTATATTCTAAAGGACGTATTTTCTCCCAAGACCATCAGGAGTACTCTGAGTGCAGAGCCAGGAATAAGCCCTGAGTACTGACAGGTGTAGCTCAAAAATTTATAAAAAGTGCATTTAAAGATGCTGTATTGCAGGAATTTTGATGTGACACATTTTTTTCTTTTTCTTTTTTACTTTTTGGGTCACACCCAGCGATGCACAGGGATTACTCCTGGTTCTGCACTCAGGAATTACCCCTGGTGGTGCTCAGGGGACCACAAGGGGTGCTGGGAATTGAATCCGGATCAGCCGTGTGCAAGGCAAATGCCCGACCTGCTGTGCTATTGCTCCAGCCCCTGTGACACATATTTTTAATAGAGTACAAAGAATAAAAATTAAAAGTTTTATAGGTTTCCTAATACTAGATTATATAATATCTGTGCTTAGAGAAGTGCCATTTTCTTTCATTTCTTTTCTCTCCTTCCTGGTTCCATAGACAGACATTCCATAGACAAGTGTTTCTTGTTGTTTGTTGTTTTAAAGGATAAGAAAGGCACTGTGAAGGATCTGTGCTTTTAGAATTTGCTGATAATGTATAACTAATGAAGAGCACATGACAAACAATCATAATTATTCTCTTCAGCGATACAAGAGCCACATATAAAAGGAAGTTCACAGAATTTAGCCTGTATTAATTAAGGATTATAGGGTTGATGGAAGGAGGGAAAGCAAAACGAGCAAAGTGATGAGGATAATAAGTGTCTAAAGGACATAGTCTCTTCTCTTTATCTGTAAAATTGAGAACTTTGAACTACTTTCTGCATCATAGTTTAAATTAATAAAACTTTTTATTTAGAAATAATTATGGACTTGTGTGAAACCTTCAGATACAGTTATTCTTCATAAGTTTTACCCAACAAAATTGGGCAATGAAATTGGGGCTGGGCACTAGCACAGTGGGTAAGTCCTTTGCAATGCATCGGGCCGACCCGGATTCGATTCCTTCATTCCTCTAGGAGAGCCTGGCAAGCGACTGAGAGTATTCCGCCTGCATGGCAGAGCCTGGCAAACTCCCTGTGGCATATTCGATATGCCAAAAACAGTAACAAGTCTCACAATGGAGACATTACTGGTGCCCACTTGAACAAATCAATGAACAACGGGAAGACAGTGTTACAGTGATACAGTGATACCCAATAAAAGAATATAAATAATAAAATGGAAACTTTGTGGAAAATTAGAATGTATTATCCCAATAAAGATAATGGCATTGACTCTTGGAAGATAGAACCATTCTTTCACCATGAGAATTTCTGGATTCTCCTTTCTGAGCCATGCTCACAATCCCTCTGCCTCCTCCCTTGTTATGAATAAGAAATAGCATCTGAAAATAAATGTTACTGTATGTTCCTTTCAGAATGTTTTCTAGTTAGTCTAATTTTTTTATATCCTGAAAGTTTTTATTGCAAAAAATCATTGTTTGTTCCTTTGGTCATTTCAGAGAATCGCACATTAAACAAACATAGTAAGTATGTTTGTTTAGTAGTTAGCTATTTAAGAATATTTGGGTTGTTTCCAGGTTGGTGCTTTAGATAAAACTTCTATGAATATTTGTGTTCAGGTTTTGATAAAATGACTATTACAACTAGCCTTCTTTTTGCAAGATAAGATGAATGTTACAGACTTTCTAAATCCTTCTCAGCATTTGAGGTTGCTATTCTTAAATTTAGTTATTCTGATAGCGTGTCATGTCACCATAGTTTTTAAGTAGTGAAGGCTTTATCTAATGAATGTTTGAAAAGTAAGTTTCTGATGGCAACAAAATGCAAAATGTAATGAAAATGTGATTCTTATATCAGCAATATTACTTTGAAATGTACGGCAGTAATTTAGATTGGAAATATTTACTCCCTATAGAGGCTTGAGAGTTGTGAGAAATTCTTGGAAGAGACTAACAATTTTATAAAGAGGCTATTCAATATATCCAGAGAATCCTAGAATATCAAATTAAACCAGTTGATTGACTTGTATTCAATGCTATTTTTTTAAAATGTTCAATGACAGGTTAACCCTATTATAAGGAAAACATAGTTTTTTATATGTAACTGCTATTCAGATAAAAGTTATATAGCACAAATGCTTAGTAATCATCCCTTAAGTTAAATTGCCTTTATAAGAACTATATAAAGATTTGACAAATTAATGTAAAAACTTGGGATAAAGTGTAAAAAAAAGCTCAGTGCATTCTAAAATTTATCAATTTTAACAAACTACCTATCTACTACATATCTCTTAAATATATGCCTTATTTATTTTCATTCTTGGATAATAAGTTTAGTCCCAGCAGAATCATAAATAGATAGGGATTAATCATTAATGTAAATAAAAACAGAAACTGCCAGGGACAGTACTCAATATTAAGGAGATCTAATAAATATAACTTAATGTGATAAAACCAAAAGTAATACAAATAATGCTCTAAGGATGCACATTAATAGTTTTCTCAGGGCAAACTATACTAATGTATTTAGTTTCAGTACTATATAGTCATAAATAAATATCTGTATTATACAATTAATGCTGTCCATACCCTCACATTATTTTTCTGGGATTTAATAGCAGTTTAAAACTTTATTTTGATAATTCAAGTATTTAAAAACACATATCTAAAAACAATGATTCAACATACTGCACATTATTAAAGATAGTTGTCTTATTATCTAAGGGAAAAATATAGCATTCTGGCTCTTCCATTTCAGAAAGAATCTATTGCCACAAATCCGAAAATCAATAAAACCTGTTTTAGGAGAGTAAATGATTACCTGATTTACTATCTTCTAGTGAAAGTATTACTAAGATTGTGTGGGAATCTAATCAGGTGTGAACTGCTACCGAAAAGTAAGAGTCACAACTCAGAAAAGGCACAGTTAAATTATGACTTTTTTTAAAAAGAGCTACCTGAGAATTTCCTATTTTATTATAAGTATAGCTAAATACTAGCAGCATGAACATAGCTAATCTTATCCTTTTTTAATTGTGCAAAGCAGGCAGTAAAGTGTAGGTTCATATATAGAGCATTTGCTAAGCTAAGCCAGAAAACAGTTTTAGTGATATCTTGCTTTTTAGGTTCATTATCTCCTGTACTTGCATTACTACCATTCTGAAGTCATGATTTCATATAAAGACCTTCAATTGACATAAAATTCTAATAATGTTACTGATGAATATGCAAAGTAAGAACATTAAACTAATAAATTATCCATATGAATGTACTTTCAAGATGTTAATAATTTATGCTGGTATTATCATTTTATTTTATTCCTTTCCTCAAAATGGTTTTCTTCTGTTGAATTATAACACTTGGTGAAATAGAATTATGGCCTTGGATTCTTATACTTAGGACAAATTGTAATGTAATTCTCTAAACATTTTTTTCTCTTGCTCAAATTATGTAGATTACTCATTTAATAGGGCTGGAGCGAAAGCACAGCAGGTAGGGCATTTGCCTTCCATGCAGCCAACACGATTGACCCCAGTTCAATTCCTCTGCCCCTCTCAGAGAGCCCGGCAAGCTACCGAGAGTATCTCTCCCGCGCAGCAAAGCCTGGCAAGCTACCCATGACGTATTCAATATGACAAACACAGTAACAAGTCTCACAATGGAGACGTTACTGAATCTGCTTGAACAAATCGATGAAGAACAGGAGGATAGTGACAGTGACTCATTTAATGAAAAGGGATCTTTTTTCAAAAATAAAAATATGAGTACACATATAATTAGACAAAATAATAGAGGTTTATTATAGCAAATTGGTGACTTAAAGATAATTAAGTTTTGTTGTTAATGATATTGGAAATGCATATTTCTTTGTTCATTATACTTTAGAGATTAATATATTTTTAATACTTTATGGAAAATTTAAGATAATATGTTAGTTACTTTAATATGGTTGAATAGTAATCCTTATCTGTTATTAATAGATTATGTACTGTATACTATCTGATACAGTCATTTACATTATTTTAATGCATTTTTAGCATCGATGGACAAGTCAGTGATTGGTCAGGGAGTTTTGTTTCCCAGGTTTTGACCCTAATATCTGATAGTAATCAGCCCAGCTTGACCTAGAGTTATACAAGGCATGGCTCCTAGAAAAGAGTTTAAGTCATAGTGTGCAATGAACTCTGAGATTGTCTTTGTCAAAGATAAAATCAACCTGTGCTTATTCTGTAACTAATACAAAATACTCAGCTGTTAAAGCTCTATTTTTAAACTTTGCTGTGAATTTTCTCATTACAAACCTTTTACATAAGAATATATGAAAAACATGACTCTGAAAAATACTTGCAAACATATTTTAAGTGCATGTGCATGATGCACTAAGGTAGAATATATTGAAATATATCTTTGTCCAATATAGGAAATCATTAATCTCTATAGTCAAATAGTATCCTAATTGGAGAGCTAACGTGTCAATATAGTCTTGAAAATTGTGTCTTTCCTCATTGTTTGCAATGAGTATAATAGAAAGAAAAATACTGAATTAGAAAACACTTGAATTCTCATCCAGTTTATGATCTTGCATAAGTATGTGATGATGAAAAGGTAATTTATCTTGCACACATCTTGTCCATAAATGAAGTAGTTGGATTAAGGCCCAGACCTAAGATATTTATAAAAACCTGGCATTCACAGTGGCTTAAAGACACACTATGAATTGATCTATCCTTGTTCCCTACTTTACCCTTTCCAGAATCTGTGATTATTGATGCTTAACCAATAATTTTACTGTCCTAGTCTTTATGGCATTTTGCCTACAGGGTTCTCTCTGCATTGTTACACACTACTTTACTGATATCAGTTAAAATTTTACTGTAGTAACAAACATGTGAAGTGGTAGTTTTAAAATCAACTACTGCAATTTCCAGCTGCCTTTGATATTGAAGGATCGTTTCAGTTTATACCAAGTGTGCCCATGCAATATTCCTCATTTATTTTCACTTATATTTATTATTTTGTGCATCCCTTTCCTTCACTTCTTACCCAAGTTTAATTTCCTCACTTTTGTGATGTCAGATTTTGTTCAGTTTAAGTTCAAGCAAAGGTATTATTTCTAGTCCTCAATAGTGGAAAGTACTTTAGATATCTCTTTGCTCTTTATCTGTGACTTGATATTGGATAGCTAGTATTTGGATCTTAATGCTCTATGCTGTCACTCAATCATAAATATAGCGATTTTCTTCAGCTATATTTTATCATCTTGTTTATTTAGTGCATCCTTGGCTGGAATGAATCTTAGGTAGAATGATTCTAAGGTAATTTGGCTTCTAGGTCTGTGTTGCTAATGAGGATTTTAGTCTTCAAGTATGCTTTGTCTGCAGCAACTTGATAAATTCTCTTCATTGTAAGTTCCCTTATTGTTGATCCATTACACAATTTCCTTCCTGGAAAATGATCCATAACCACAAGAGTGTCTTTCTGTTATGTGTCTAGGCAGAATCATCTGTAAACTGTGTTCCTGTGTTAGCGCAAAAGCGGATTTCCCTGTGCCAGTGGGTTCTTGAGAATTGTATAAAAGATTTGCACACAAATCTCAGAAGATTGCAAGTTAGTTTATTGTACTGAAAAGGTAGACGCTCCAAGTCCATCCACAGATTTCCAAGAACTCTTCTTAACCTCCCTAACTGGTGAACAATGACCAGACCCTGTCATCAACTTTCCTTTCTGTCCCACGCTGTCTCCTGGCCTCCCGATGTCACTGGTCCTGTCCCAAGCTGCTCTGTGCTACGTGCACTCTTGCCCAGAATGTGAGGGCAAGATTCCTATGTTCTGTACGGTCGCTGGGCCTTCCAGCTGTACCCTAATATATCCTGCTCCCTAGTCCGGGTTTCTTAAACTCTGGCCATGGCAATGTGTGTGGATGTGAGTCAAGTACTCAGCACCTTATTATCCCTCCTGGGCATCCAAGCCCTATCAGAGTTCTGCTCCTGTCTGGCCTCAAGATGCCCACCTTTACTAAGCCCAGGCTCATGCAGCCCTATCTGACCTGGGGGGTCCCCTAGAGAGAGAGAGAGAGAGAGAGAGAGAGAGAGAGAGAGAGAGAGAGAGAGAGAGAAGGGTCCAGGGAGTATGTGTTCAGAAAACAGGAGATGAGAGAGTGGATGGCACTCGGAGCCTCCTTTTTATCTGTAGCAAAAATCGAATGTCCATCCCCATCCCATTCTACCTTCAGATTGGTCCCCTGTTGCATGGGTGAGGATTTGAAGTGACTGGCTCTCTATACCTCCTGCTGTCTCACTTGTCTAATCATGTACAGAACTACAGTCTCTTCAGACTCGTGTGACTTTACTGATCTTCAAAGATGTCATTGTTTTGTTTAGGTTAATAGCACAACAATATTCAAATAGGTCCACACTAACAAAAAAATTCCAAGTTGGTAAAATGTGCTATAGATACTTTGTAAGCTCGAAGTAGAATCATGTGTACTGCATGACATATTTCTCCAGCTACACACCTAGAGTAAATGGCTCTTAATTTCTTCTGTTAGAAGCCAATGCAAGTTCTTATGCATTGGGAATTACTTTCATATCCCTTAGAGATGGCTCTGATGAAATGTCCATTTGTGTACTTTTTAGACTCTCTGGTCATGGAGCTGGCATGTAGCTGACTTAGCCAATCACAGAATCTTGTCTTTTTCCTCTACTAAAAAACCCATCATTCAAACTAGATCAGAAGCCAACTTATCGATCAAAATCTAAGAGAATGCTTTTCTTTTAAGAATTTACTCCCCTAAGGATATTTAAATCCTTTAAACTTAATGACCCTCTCAGTGCTGACCTGAGTTTGAATTAGTGATAGTAATGAAGTGAGAGCCAAGAAATTTTGGATCCAGCAAGCTCATAAAAGACACTACTCCTGTAATTTACAGATGACTTAAATGTGCTACTATTTTTTTCTCCTGCTTAACCAAGTTGTTTCAATTAGAACAGTTGAATAAAGAAGTTTTAACTCACCAAAATATTCTTTAGAACAATGATTATTAAAAACTTGTTAATTTTTTGATAAGTTTTATGTAAGCTAAAAAGAAGTATCATGGTATTTATATTTTATAATTATATAGGAGGATTTTATTGATTATCACGATATTACCATGGAACATTATAACTGAAGGAAACATAAACTAAAACAATATACTTTTTCTATGAAAAATATGATTTTAGATGACAGTTATAAGATAGTGAAATAACAAATCCTTGTGTGAGGGCAAGGATGAGGGACTGTACTTAAGAATGTATTGCAAACAAATTTTAAATAACATGCACAAATAAGTTAGAAAAGAATTTTCATTAAACTAACTCAGTGTAGTCTGAGTTCGGGACTAAAGCTGACAATTGAAATGTAGGTAGAAGTCCCAATATGAAATGTTTTAAGCATTTTTAACTTTTAAAAATCTAAGTTTGCTTACTCATTAATGAATATAGTAGTTATTGAGTTCAAAACCAAAAATACAATACTGGAGAGATAGTACCGGAGTAGGGCAGTTCTTTAAATAAAGTCAACCCCAGATTGATCCCTGGCACCACTTATGCCCTTATTACGTGGCAGGAGTAATCCCTGAATTTGGAGCCAGGAGTACCATCTGAGCACTGGGGGCCTCAAATTCCAGCCCCAATACATACATACATGAATAAATAAAAAGTAAATCCAAAAATACTTAGGTTTTTATAAGGTAGCATAATTTATGGATAGTGGTTAAAGTTTTTCATTGATTTATCGAGATATTTATTTCACTGTCCTAGTTAATTCCTCAGATTGTTGGATATGTTTTCAACAAAATTTATAAATTGTAGACTGATATTTATGATCAATGTATATTTTTTAATTAAAATTATCTTGTTTTAGTAAAAATCAACTAGTGCTTATAATTTGCCTGATATAAGCAAGGCTGTCCTCTAGTGGTAGTATCTAAAAACTGCAGACATGTAGTCCTTAAAGATGAGAAAGCTGTTCAGGCTTCATTGAGAACAATCTTATCTGATAATTGCTGGCAACATCACATATGGAGTCCTCCCAAGACTTGTATGTATGATTACAAATGTGTGTGTGTGTGTGTGTGTGTGTGTGTGTGCGAGCTCATGACAGTAGATTCAGAAGGACAGTGGCTAATTTGCTTGCCTGCCTTGCATGTAGCCAACATAGGATCCTCTGAGGATCTGGAGGAGAGATTCCCTGAGCACAGAGCAAGGAGTGAGCTCTAAATACCACCGAGCGTGGCCCCAAAAACCAAAAGAAAAAAATTATGTCTATATTTTCTTAGTGTTCAACACAGACCATCAAAAGAGAATAGCAAATGATGAAAATTCCGAACAATGTCCTATTGTTAGTTGATTCAAAGAAAGAAAGAACTTTGTAACAAAAACTTCCTAAAGAGTCAGTCTAAGAAAAATATGCCCGTCAAGGCTGGAGTGATAGTACAGCCGGTATGGTGTTTGTCTTTCAGGTGGCTGACTTGGGTTCGATCCCAACTATGTATATATATACTATAGCACAGCGGGTAGGGCGTTCGCCTTACAAGCGGCCAACATGGCCGACCCGAGTTCGATTCCTCCGCCCCTCTCGGAGAGCCCGGCAAGCTACCGAGAGTATTCAATATGCCAGACACAGTAACAACAAAGTCTCCAATGCAGACGTTACTGGGCCCGCTCAAGCAAATCGACGATCAACGGGAGGGCCTTTACCTTACCTTTTTTTACCATATATATATATATATATATATACATATAATACATGCACATATATACATATATATGTATATATGTATATATGACTACAGGTTTTAAAATGAAAAGCACATATATTAAAATGATAAATTCCATGTTATAAACTGTATCTAAGATTTCATGAATGTTCTGCTGCTATTACTACCATATTTGTTTAAAATCAGACATGCGAAAGAGACTATTTAAAGAAATATGCAAGATGATACGTATACAGAATACATTTCAGAGTAGTGGTGAACATCCAGGTACTTTGCACATAAAAAGAAAGATAAGCAATAACACTTTTGTTGCAATAAAAAGTTTTTAAAATAAGACATCATGCCAAATGAAGTAAGCCAGAAGAAGACAAACACAGGATAATCACACTTATCTGTGGCAGAAAGAATGACTGAGTGTGCAGATGTACTGTTGTAAAGGGGGGATGCCCCGATCACCCCTGAACCCAGAGTATTGGGAGGAGAGGGACAGGGAAAGATGAAAATCAAGAGAAGGAAGATGAGAATGGGAAGTAACAGGGGCACAGGGAGTCTAGGTTTTAGTTATACTCGTGATGTGGGTATAGCCATATATCCAAAGCACAGAACCACAGCACTGTAAACAGGAGATCTAATCAGCAACCACTGAACTTTGTAATGTGCCTGTCAAGATGGCAGATGGGGGTGGATATGAGAGGTGGGGGTGTGATGGGTGTGGGAACATAGGTGAAGGGAAGTTGACACTGGTGTTGGGATTGGTGTTGAAACATGATATACCTAAAACTCAACTATCAATGACTTTGTGAATCATGGTTCCACAATTAAATAAAAATTTATTTTAAAAAATTTTAAAAGAAAAAGAATATTTTAAAAGTTAAAAAAAATAGCACTTTTCTATTCAGTCTCCCAAATCAATCCTACGTTCAAGTAAAAAAATTCTCCTTTAGGATATTTGAATATTATTGGATTTAGAATGATATAGGATTCGAACGAGCCTTCCTTGTTTATCTCTTATTATGTTTTCCCTATTGCTTTCCTGTGCTGACAGGCAGAAAGTTGATATTAATGTTGATGCTGATTATTGTATATTTATTTCAAATCAAAGAAAAACAAAGAAAGTTTAAAAGAAAAAAGAAGTCAGAAACTTACTACTTATTCTGGTCCACTATCATAGCAACTAATTGACTGTGAAATCAGGCTTTAATCTTTCTTTTAAAACAGGTTTTATATTGCTAAGATAAAGTTTTATATTAAGAGTGAAAAGAGGCTAAAAGCTGGGCAAAGTCCATATGTTTTTTTATAAAAAAAAATAATCCTTCAAATAGATCAAGACTCTAGAGATCTTTTGTTTAACAGCCTTTCCAGAGGGAAATTTACATGCAGTTCAAGCACTTGAAGCCATAATTTATTCGTCAGCTTCTCTTTCTCTAGCTATTCTTCATGAAATAGCATCATGATACTTAGCAAGGAATGTGATTGTGCAACCTGATATTACTTGCATGCACTGATAAAGGAGGAAGTGGTGATTGTCTTCTTATTCTTTTGCATACTGTGAATTTAAATTTCAATTAAATCAGATTAGATATTCTGTTCTGTGTCATCTTTATTTAACATGAGTGGTGATTAGTTTCTAATTTCTGTTGCTACTGAGATCAACTTTATACCTTCCCATCTGTGATAAAGGCAGGTCATTCACACATTTCCATTGTATTTGTTTGTATTTTGAACATATAAGGTTTTAAAACTCTTAAAATTTAAGTGTGAAGTGCTTCAAATTAAGAACCTCATTTTTGTAAGTATTAGAGCACAATGTGGGGTGGTGTAGTCTTTTTTTATTTTAAAAATAAATAGCAAGTACCTAATAAAATCTTTTCTAGGTGCCTTTAGATCCAGTGTGAATACTTAAGAAAAACTAGTTTGCAAGACATTGATTTTTAAATAGATTTGAGAAAATAGATTTAAATCATGGACTTACTGTAGAGAATTTAGACTTTAAAATGTAAAACCTCACTACAAATCTCTTCCCTGTTCCCCTTGCCTTTTTCTTCTTTGTGATCTTCTAAATCCCTGGCATCCATTCACTCTATAATTCTTTGCTTTATTTCTCTTCCTTAACTTCAGCGCCACTTAGAACCTGATCAGCTTTCACTTATAGGCTTGCAACTTCTTCCTAGATGATATTTCTGACTTGCAAATTTGTCCCAAACAAGGCTGCCAGACCAGCTTGTCTATGATGGAAATTTAGTCATGCACCACATGACTTCCATTGCCTAATGATAAAATCTAGCTTGTTAAGATTTACTGAGATAGCTATTGATTTATTTCAGGTAATTGTGTCTCCATTGTTTTAAAAACATACTATTAAAAACATAATAGTGCATTTACGTTCTACAGTTAGTAGTAAGCTAAAAGATGCAGAAAGTATATATGGGAGTAGCTACTGAAATTAGTTAGATTTAGATGAATGACCCCAGTACAACTCAAATATTGTTATGAATGACACATTAGACTACAAATGTCTATCTTAGGAAAATTGTTTAAAAATCTCTTTTGGCCCCCATTTCTATAAACCAACAGGGAACTCACTGGTTTTCAGGAGACTAAGTGAGAGCCCACTGATCTTCAGTTTTCTGTAACAAATTTGTTATCTGTTTGCTGTATTCTTCTCTGCATCTGTCAATGGGGATAGTATTGTCTGAGCTTTTTTCCTCATCAAGAAAATTGTAAAGATACATTATCATTGCAAATCTAGCAAAACGTGAAATTTATAATCATTTGAAGCTGGCAAAATGTTTTCAAATATTTCCCCATAAAATCATCATTAAAAGAAAGTGGTTAAAACACAATAAGATACCAGACACCTGTTATATAATACTTTGTAATGAGTGTATTTTGAAAATATTTTGTTTCTTTATAATTCAGAACTAACTGACAATACATATTGAATCCACCTGATATTTTAAGAGATAATTATCTACACTAAAATGAATAATATTCTCAAAGATTTTTAATTTTCTGATGTTTAATTTTTGATATTATCTCGTTTACATAGAGTAATATTTCTAGTATAATCTAATTGCCATATGTCACATGTTAATATTTTCCTTGTTTCATTTAGTAAAAAGAAAAAAATATAAATTTTCTAGTGCATCTTAATTTGTGCAAAACTGGGGGTAGTAGTTTGAAAAGGTGGTTAGAAAATTATCCCCTAAAGACATTTTGTGTTAAACAACTTTCAGAGTAAGTTAGGAACTAACCCAAAGGTATTGGAAGGAAAGGGTGATGTGGGTGGTAAAGGTGGCTTGTGGCTAGAAACTAATTAGCATTGCATAAATTACTAATCAAATTTCCTTTTTCAAATATAGATACGATTTATTCCAGGGAGGGTCTTAGTATAATTGACCTAAATATTGACCTATTTTTGCTACCGGTCCTGGTATCAAATAAAAGATAGTTGATAAATGAGAGTATGCTCAGTGACTTTCCTAATTTTATTTCATTAACAAATTCATTTTTTTTGTTAAAGCTATGAATTCAATGACAAGAATCTAGCAAAATTCTATATAGAATATTTCATTTGTAAAAGTTACTACATATAAATATTTTTGGAAAAATTTGACAAATGAATGCTCAGAATTTGCATATAATCAAAAAAGTTATTTATTATATATCAAGTACAACTTCCTTTTTCTGTTTTCATTTTATATTTAGACGACTGGACATAAATTATTAGTATAAGTATTTTCATAAATTTCCTGCTCAATTATTTGTAACTTTTCCTTTTGGGAAGTAGCCTTTTTTTCTGAAATAATTCCAATCACAGTAGCTTACATTTCATATAAAACTCTTTAAGTAGTAATTAAAATGTATACATGAATGCTCTTTCAAAACATTTTCAGTGCATTCAATTCATTAGGACAATCTAAAATTAGAGATAATACATATTGGATCCTAGATCAATGAACAAATACATGGAACATTCCTTTTAAGAAAGTAGTTAATATCCAAGGATGAAACTCACTGTCACTGTCACTCTCCTCCCATTGTTCACTGACTTCCTTGAGCGGTCCCAGTGACCTCTCCATTGTGAGACTTATTGTTACTGTTTGGCATATGAATATGTCATGGGTATCTTGCCAGGTTTTGCCATGCAGGAGGGATACTCTCAGTAGTTTGCCAGGCTCTCCAAGAGGGGTGGAGGAATCGAACCCGAGCCGGTCGGGTCCACTGAGGCAAACACTCTACCCCTGTGCTATCGCTCATGAATAAAAATAATTATCATCTTTAATAAGTGTTTGGCAGAAAGTTAGAAATTAAATGAATCTTTCCTTAGAACAAAAAGACCAGAGCCATAGTACAGCAGGTAGGGTGCTTGCCTTGCAGCCATACGTCCAGGGTTCAATTCACTATAACATATTGTCCCTCAAGCACTTATGGGAGTGAGGGAGTGATCCCTAAGTGCAGACCAGGAGTAAGACCTGAGCACTGATGGGTGTGGCCTCAAAGCAAGGGAAGGGAGAGGAGGGGAGAGGGAAAGAGGAATAGGAGAGCATTTGCGAAGAAAAAAGTATTCCAAGGGCAGGGGATTATTTTTTTTTAATTTTTGAAAGATAATGTAGTTTTTAAAATGTATTATTATTGTTGTTGTTATTATTAAGAAGGCCATATGAAATGGAGAAAAATAAAGGAGTCCATTTGGAAGAAAGCAGGTTACAAGAAATCTGTCTGATCTTAAAGGTATGAATTTTTCTCTGTATTTGCAATACAATTACAAACAATCTCTTTTTAAATTACCTTTTATTTAAGAAGGTTTTAAAATTGAACCCTGTAACACTTGAGAGCTTGCCCAATAATCCTTGTAGCAAAATACACTTGCTTAAACATAGAAAGATTGGTTATTATGTCTTTATTTTCCAGTGAATTGATAATTACCCAGACAGTTTCTTGACGAAAGTAGAACCCAATAAAGATATTATAAGGCACTGCAGTACTTGGTGAGACTCAGGAGTATTTAGTCTTCACAGAAAGGTGAACTAAAGATTTTAGAAATGTTTTCTGGTTAAGATGAATTTTAAACCACGGTGCTTAATTTGAAGTTGTTATTTCAGAGTCACTCAGTAATATTTTGAGAGAAAAAAATAAAAAAAATCCAATAAAATAAAGCAAAGCATGAAAGTAACAGCCAGAAATAATTATTGGATAAATCAAACAGAAAAGCCTAAAAGTTGTCCAAGCAGATGACAAGTTATTAATTCAATGTGGTTGGTGAACAAAGGATTTTTGCAGCCATTTATTGCAAACATAGTGAATAAGCATTGTTTGAGTCAGTTTCATATGCCATAACAAAGTATCGTAGACTGAGTGACACAAACACCTGAAATTATTTTTTTAAATATATTTTGTTTTCTGGTGTTTGGGCTACAGCCAGTGCTTGAGAATTGCTCCTGGCAGAACCTAGGGGTACATGTAGAGCCAGGAAGTGAACCCAGAATTTTTTCATGGAAAGCACCCACTCAACAAGTTAGGCTATTTACCCAGCACAAAATTAATTTTCTTAAGATTTGTGGATGCCGTGGCTGAACACGTGTGGTGCCCAAGCACATATATTGCCCGCATTTCCCCTCTTGAGATGTGTACTTTGAGCTTTCATGTCTGATGCCAGGGTATGTGTAGGGGTTCTCTGCCCTTGGAGAAGCCCACATTGTCTCTTGAACCCTTTCTCTCCCCTCCCCCTCACTCACTTCCCTCCACATCTTTAAAAAGACCTCCAAATAAGATTTTATTTTACTTCAAAAAAAAAAAAAAAGGTTTGTGGATGATGTAAGTCCAAAATCAAGTTGTAGTGAGAGCTCACTTCCTGGGTTGCACAATCGCTGTCTTTTTGTACTTTCTCACCAATTTGCATGAGAGTGAAAGCTTCTGGGAGTCTCCACCCAACTGGAAGTCTCCACTCTTTGGGGCACTAATTTATCATGGCTAAGACAACCTCAGCACCTCAGAGTTGAGCTTCAGCATAGAAATTTGCGGGCAAAACGGTCAGGCTTTAGCAAGGTGTAAAAGAATCAAGTAAGCACTGAAGTATTATTAGCATGAAGGATTATCCTGAGGGCATTTTGGAAAACTGCCAGGAGGTAGTGGAGTGCATGAAAAATGGTTAGTGGAATCCATGCTTCAATGCATCCAACTTGATGGTCATTTAGTCATGTTCCGTAAGCATTAATTCTCTTATTTGTATAATATTGTTGATAATTGTGACTGCCTTAGAGGTAATTAGAACTTAAAAGATGTTTCAGTAATTAGATTAGTGTTCATGCAGAATAAATGTGTTTATGTAACTGTACTATAAGTAAAAAATTACTTAAAATAGATTCTATAAATGTATACAAACTTCACCCAGAATATTTTCAAAACCCTTACCAAGGTAGGTATTTCTTTACAATCTCTGTAGAAGTAGCAATTAGAGGGAATCTGAAATTTGGGTAGATTTATAAACTTGGGACTTTCTCGAATCAATGAGCTTTTCATTTGGAGATAGAACCAAGCTTCTACCTCTTACTAGATTTTCATAGAAACACAAGAGTTGGGGAGATAACTCAAAGAATTGGAACTCGGCATGCAGAACATAGGTTCATGCCCCAGAATTGCCTCAAGTATCACTGGGATAACTCTAGTTTTACACAGCAGCATTGGCCTGAGCTCAAGACTTTTAAGACCAAGTAGTCTGAGAACTACAGAGTGTCCCTCTGAGCACTGATTTGAGAACTCTCAATATACTTACACACACACACACACACACACACACACACACACACATACACACACACATCTATCTACTGCCCTGTCTATACAAAATGTTAGCTAGCTTGATTGAACCAAAATGACACAACTGTTACAAACTGAATTTAAGGGTATTTTTGGAAATGACTTCCTTACTTATATAATCGAGAGGAACTAAGCAGAGGAAATGTTAAATGATACATTTGCTTATCTCAAATGACTAAAACTCTAGTATTCAAGCAATAAACTAAATATATGAAAATGAAAAATGAGCAAATGGTGTTATTTCAGTATCATTCTAGATAATTAAACCTAAGCTTTTAATTGTTTCTTATAAGAATTATAGAAAATATGTTTATTTAAAAATACTGTTAATGTGTCAGTAAATGAGACAGAGTGTTTAAATATTGCTTAAAGTAACAATTGGCAATTTTAAAAATGGTAATGATACATTTGTAACAGGTGTATTTATTTATAATTTCCATATAAATGTCTTGAAATAAATGTTTGTGAGAAATACTGACATTAAATTATACTTTTTCATAAAAACAACAATTTAGAGATTTAAAACTGATGTTAAAAATCAAAATATTATTAAGAACTAGTAATTCGAAATATAATTAAATATGAAAATTCCAGATGGAGTAAAAACTCCAGTGCTATTGCTACCACTCATGTTCAAAGTGTATATACTTTTTTAATTTAGCCTGTTCTTGAGGATATTGATAAAATTGCAAACATGTAAAGTCTATTTATAATCAAAGGAATTTTTTCAAATCATGTAAGAATATTATTTTCAATTTGCTACATTTGAGCAACTTTTTTTGTTTAGGACAAATTTACTTAATGGTCTACAGCATTCACATATATGCATATATAGATATATGCATGATTATGCACATATTACATATCTGCATAATTTATTCATACTTTGGGTCTTGTTTTGTTTTTGTGTCACACCTGACATTGCTCAGGGGATAATTCTGGCTTTGTGCTCGCCCTTGGTGGGCTCAGGGGACCATATGGGTAGTAAGGATTAACTGACTCAACCATGTGCAAGACAAACATCTTACCCACTACTATCTCTCTGGCTCCATATAATTGTAGTTTAGTAACAATATTTAGTGCAGTTTTTATGATCATAAATTGTAAATAAAAGTTATGAAATGTCCAGGTATCAGGAAAGCATTTGCAAAATATTGATAATATTCAACTGGCAACTTTCTTCATAGTTCAATATATAGGAGATTTATTCCCCCATTTTATAGTGTCTATTTGGATTCATTTTTATAGCTACATATATAAGTCAAATTTGAATACAAATATGTGCAAAGAATACGATGCCACTTATTTATCTACTGTCATTCTAAGAAATTCTAATACTTAACTACTTAATTTTATGTATTTAGAAATATATTTTATGAAATTCACAATCAAAAAGTGATCATTGGCTTCCCCTAAGAATCTGAAGATGTTGCATTTAAGTTGTTATACCAAATGTTTGGATGTAGTGAAATTGGTGTAAAATGTCACACCTTATTTTTGTCTCAGATGTTCACATGGCCAAAGTTATTTTTGGAAAAGCTAACAAAATCAGGAGTGTAGTTTGGGAATATGCTTTGTTTATGTAGAGAGACACAATGTTTTCAATTTTTATGGATCTGAGCAAGACTGGCTCTGCTTGTAGCATCTTAAGGCTACAGCCCAGGAATTTCTTATATAATTGTACCTGAAATCTTTGGTTTATCCCACTAAGCCTGGATCTCAAAGTTTATGTTGCTTCCAATCTAATTTATAGTAGGGATTATAAAAATTTTATTAATTAAATTAATCTTTATCAGAGAATGCCCTTGAAGGAAAAATTGCCAAATATGATGGTTTTAGAAATTTATTGAAACTTTATATTAGCGAGACTTCAATAAAAAATTTAGTTTTGCTTTCAAAGTTCATGTTCTCCCTTTAACATGAACTTCGTCTCTTTCTCTGCCTTCAAATCTTTCTAAGTTTCTATAAAAGTTATCTTGCTTCATCAAAATAGAATTTTAAAGCCTGCTGTAGAATATGAGTACTCACAATGCGACTGATTATAATAATGGCATCAAGATAGGGCTACAGCTCTGTGGCAGGATTACACATGAGTCCCTGAGTTTAATATTCAGAACCTAAGTAAATTCAGATAGTATCAGATAGTACTTGAATCAAAATAACAGAAGGTAGAAAATTTGAAGTTAGAGGTTTTGGTTCTTTACTCTCCTAATTGCTACCTTGGTAAATTGTTTAACCCAGCTTAGCCTTCTGATCTCATAAAATGAGGAGAAAAGTGAATGACTTGGTTATCCCACAGTGCTATTGTAGACCAAATGAGATAATATGTGTGAGTGCTTTCCATAAAATCTAGCTGCATAGGCATAAATGTTTCCATTCAGCTAATGGATATGTTACTATTTAATGAATCACATGGAAACATAGAGTTAAACCTAAGCCATTCCTCTTTCAGAGGACTTTTGTTCTACAATCTAATGTATGATTTTGTTTACTGGGGAGCCACCACTAATTAAAGTGTGCTTGATGCTCATGCTGTTCACATTTGTCCAGGATTTTTACCCATCATCTACTGATAGTAATTCCTGAACATTTAAAATGTACAGCTACAGTCTGCTACAGTCTGGCCCATCTCACATCTGCCTAGCTCATGCTGGGCTTTCACAATGGAGCCTGCTGAGACAAAACAGTTTCACAGTCTTCTTAGGGTGAATTACTTTCCAGTTAAGCAGGATAAACCAAATTCTAAGCAATTCATAGCAAAAAAAAAAAAAAGAAAAGAAAAGAAAAAAAAAGCCTAGTTAAATAAAAGGGGAAAAAGCGTCAGAATTTATACATGAAATCTAATGTATCTTTCTCATACTGAAATGCATATTTTTTAAAAAGATGAAATAAAAGGATATCTTCATACACAATATTTCCTATTTAGATTCATTAGAAAAGATGATATAAAAATCATCTACATTTTCCCCAAATAGAAAATATCATATAGTTTTGCATAGGTTCTGGTTAAAGCTTTCTCATTTCAGAAACAAAAGGTGGCACAGTAAATAATTCATCGACCAACAACTGATGTAATTGCCTTAAAATGTTTTTAAACATCACAAATTCAGGGTCAGAGACTTTCTAAGGATAAGGCACATTATGGGACAAGCAGGAACTAGATTTAAAACCCCATTACCCTACTCAACTAGGCTGAGATCCTCAATACTGAAATGTCAAACTTACATCCCAAACTGAGCATAACGGGAGAAACTCCCCACAAGAAGAAATAAGCCTGAATTCAGATTTTTTACGTGTCAAGTTAAAAACTTGACCATGGTTTGTAGCGTGCAGAATCATTTCCTGCTAAGTCTCTGATGTTTTAATATTAGCAGAGCTAGAAGGTGACCCATGCAGAGGGGATTATCTATAAAGAGTGTCTGTGAGTTGATTAGAGGGAAAAGACTCACCCCACACTGTCAGTGAAATTAGGATACCAGTGTTGCGAGAGGAAGAACTGGAAGCGAACAGCAATGAGAACCAACAGATATGCATTAACATTTCATACATTGAATTTAATAATGTATTCTTCATGCTAAATAACTTTCTGAAACTTATTTTTATCTGATTTGAGATGTGATTTTTGAGAACTGTCAATATGTTAAGTAATCTGCTCCAAAATTGTCTGTTTTCATCTAAGTACCACTGCGTCATCTTTAGCTCTGCTGTATGGGAATTTTTTTTTTTAATGCAGCCCTCCTCAGCAAATTGGAGAGCTTAAATTTTGTGTTTCCAGTAGCAATAGTATGCTAGGGGGATTATTTCGGCTACATTTTGAGGGCAATTAGCAAAGGTAAATGTCAGCATTAGGGCAGACATTAAGGTATATGCAAATACTTTGCCTGTACAGAGAATCAATTAGAGTCAACTCTAAAAACAGGAATCTGAGTGGGAGGTCAGTGGCCACATGGTGAGATTTCCAGTCTTGAGAATGCTGGCCATTCCACCTACTGCTGGCTGATGCATGAAATGCTTTGCTGGCGAAGTTCATTCTTTAAAGCTGCATGTTTCAAAAATACTATCCATGTTACGATAGACACCCAAAGGAAGATTTAAAAAGTTATATACTATATTAGATATTTAAATTTAGCATGCACAAGGACATCAGAGCCAATCTTCAAGGCAATCTTTATTAGCAAAGTTGATAGAATACTCTAAATGGAAAATATGCTTATGCATTAGTAGTGTGCAGGAGATACATAATGAACATTTCCTTTTACTTGCTCAATGTTTTATTGGACTTACTGAACAGAGGTCAAGGTTGCAATCTCAAACAGATACTCCCTAGTATTTCAAACTCTCTGGACATAGTATTTGAATTCCTGATTCTAAATGAATTATTAAGAAGTAATGGTTCTGAGTTGAATCTCTGAAAAGTGTTTGCAATGCAGGGGGAAACACATAAAAAAGTTTCACCATTTACTATCTAAAAATGATTTGCCCAGTATGCTTAAACATGCTTCTTTGAAATACACAGATTGCTCATTTGTCCCATAGATAGAGCAGGATGATATACTTCAATAGTATCTAATGGTGGTTTACCAATGTCTTCATTCCTGAATGTTTTTGATATACAAATACAACAATAATAAGTTAATATGCACATTAGAAATACAGAGTCAAAAATTTCAGCTTTGCATATACATGCCATTTTCACTTTTTAAAAATTGTTACTAAGATTCCATCCCACCCCATGGCCAGCCACCACAGCAGATACATAACACATTTATTTTATATAACTTACTCCAACAAAACTTGAAGGATTATTGATTGCTATATGATTTTAACCTATGTGAAAAAAGATAATAAAATAATGTAATGCAATCTAGTACACTGCCTACTTCATTTATATAACTTAGTTTTCAACTCTGGCATTTAAATATAATGCATTAAATTTTATTTTCTTATCTTATTGTGGTAATTGTCATGTCTTCCCTGTCATAAATTAAAAAAATTAAAATCAGTGTTAATACATTTTAGTTTCCACAAAACAGAAAAACATTCTGAGGTAAAATTTTGTAAGAGTTAAGAGAACTAAGGAAACAAGTGTTAAAATTTAAGTAGAACTACAAAGTGTTTTTTCTTAAAAGTACAAAGTATCTTATCCTAAGAAAGGGAGTAATGATATAATATTGAAAGCATTATATGATATATACTGCTCAAGTATATATAAATAACTCATTATTTATATGCTCATTATAAATAACTTATTGTAATAAAAAATTGGGTGCAAAAAACCCCTGATCAGGCATAAAAAATGTGTATGTTTTAGAAGAAAGCTATGAAAGTTATGTTTAAATATAAAAACCATAGAGTATATGTTATATTTATTGAAAGTATATTTTACAAGAAGTCATGAATGCACTGGTCAGTTATGGTTTTCATAGGTACCTCTGAATTTTTCACCAGAATCCAGTTTAAATTCCTTTTAAAAATGTAGAGTCAACCAGAAGACAGGAAATTTATCCCCATAAGTATATTCTTTTCGTTACATCTATACGAAAGTAGCCTTTGACATATACCCAAAAGCTATGCTAAGGTACAAAAAATAATTATGTCAAGAATATCAAAAAGTACAGTCTTACAGCAACAAGTGTTCAAGTTTAAGAAGACAAATAATTTATTTTGTTTGACCACCGTGACCTCATTACCTAAATAATTCAAACATTCAGAGTAAAGAAATGAAATCTCTGGGACAAATGAATGAAGTAGAAAAATAAATATGTGGTATGTTGGAGTGAATTGAAAGATTATTTGAAAGACTTACAAAGAAACAATAATTTTATTTGCTGGGTAGTGACAATAAAACAGTTAATTATATGGATTCCATTTAAAGTAAGAATGAATGCATGCCTGCAGAGCTGTTATAGAATTACAAAGGAACTTGTAGAGACAAGAACTAAAGGAAAGGCATTGAGAAAAAAGTGGGTGAAAGGGTCTGGAACCTAGGTGATAAGGAATTATTTTCCAAGCATGAAAGGAACAAACTTTATAGAGTATAAAATATTCTGCTGACAAAGAAGTGTCCTACAGAAAACTAAAGCAATTGATCTTCACAAAAATAAATTTAATGTCAATTGAAGTACCCAAACTGTAAGTAAAGGAGAACGAGAAAGAAACTTTAGGTTATACTATATCCCATATATTGTTGTGCTTTTTCTACATAAATATCAAATTAAATACTTGGGGAGCTGTTGGAAATAGCTCAAAGGATAGAACACATCATGACATGAAGGAGCACTGAATTTGATCATTAGAGCCACATGGTCCACTGAGAAACACTAGATAGAACCTCAGTGGGCCTCAGCATCACTGGCCTGAGCAGCAGGGTTGGGTGATGATCAGAAATATAAGACTTGGTCCCGAGGTTTCTTGAGCACTTATTAAGAGAGCCACTGACTGTCCAAAAAATAGAGAGCTTTAATTTTCTTTTGTGTGTAATGCAGTTGGTTTGTTGATGTGTGGGAGCTCTTAACTTTGGATGACTCTAGTTTCAATATCCCAAGAATTTATTGTAAGGTGGTATTCATTGCTTATGCCTAGTTACATTTCAATGTAAATCATTTTCTTGATTATCAACGATTTGGTTTGAGGCACTTGCCCTGTTTTCCTAGTTTAGAGGTTTTGATTTTGTTATTCTTCTGAGCAGTCAGTTTTTTTTTTTTGCCTTTGATCCCAAGGAATCTGAACCTCTACTTTTGCTAAAATTTTGTACACTCTCCAAATCTGTGAAAATTCAAAAGAACTGAAGATGATCCATTTTCTCAGTGTATGTACTTTTGGAAGTCTGGACAAGTAGGAGTGTATTTAAAATGCAAATATTATACTGAGATGTTAAAATAATTTACATTCTGAGACTACAGTTTAAATATAATTGCATTACATTAAACACAGTTGGGTTTATTGTGCGATATAAATTTGTTTTATTTCTTAGAGATTTATGGTGACTAAGATTTTGTTTTGATCTTCTCATATATACGAAAATTTCACAACCATCTTTTATAATTTGTGAAGCTTTAGCAGCAACATTTGTAAACACGAGGGGATGTTTTCACTTTTTAGTAGGGAAAGAGCAGATGGTTGGGATTAAGGGAATCACTCCTTTGTGTTTAATAATGCAGCAGGGAAAGCAATGGCAAGCTAACTTTTCACCAAGAGAGAATAATTTTTCAGGCATCAGCTGGATTTTTTCTAGCTAGAATAGAGCCCCTTCAGATGTGTACCATCTGCATGTGAGTAAGTCACAGCAAATGATCTAATAATATTTTTAAAATATACTTTATTTCCAATAAGTACTATGCAAAGAAAACAATCACTTGAGTTTGATGTAACATACTGCTAAGAGGAAATATACATAATAGCGTTGTAATGGTAGTTAGAAATGCAGTAGGGTGAGAGAAAATACACAAATTAAACTATTAAATACAATATATCAAATAAAAAAGCAGGTAACATTTGGGCTATTTTAAGATGGAGAAAAACTGAAAGAGATAATAAGATATAACTTAAACATAATTTGAAATAGGAATTTGCATTTGTGTTGTGATTTCACATATAAGTAATATATATTACCAATGATGTGATATAAATACCATGGCAGGAGGAAATTTATAGTATCTCATAAACACAGATTTGTATTCCAATTGATCATTATTACAGAGATTTTGGTGTATGAAGATCAAATGATTCTGACAACACCTACAATCACACATTCACTTCTAAGGAAAATGCAAGGCAAGTAACCCACTAATGGTGGGGTCAACACCAAATGTTAAAGGAGCAGCTTTCAGCTACTAATGATATGACTAGGAGGAAAAATAAAAGAAACCACAAAATCAGTAACATAAGAGACATTTTATCTAAGGGAATAGGAATTTAACCATGTTTTGTAGGTTGGGGTCAGCTACACTTAGACTTCTAGGCACTCAAATAAAAAAGAAAAAGCACGTACACTAGTGAGTATAAAATTCTCATAGCCTTGGATTTAGGCCCCACTATAACTGGAGAAATTACCTGAATAAGAATTTTATGAGGTCTCTATTTAAAAGTGACTTCTCCATAAAGCATGTATTTCATTCACCTCCAAGTGCCTTACCTGTAGACCATGTTATATGGCTTTTTGGTTTTGAAGCACATTTTTTCCCTATTCCATTTGAACGTGGTTCTTAAGTCTTTATAGTTTTCTCAATATACCACCCACACATAGTCTTTTAAAAAGGAGATTCTATTTGTTTGAAGGTATGAGCAATAGAATAAAAAAAAATATCCGTATTATTTTTATCCCCCTTAAACACTAATGTTGCCAATTTAAATGCCAGAACCTTAGTTTCTTTGTCTATAGCCACGAACAGAGTGGATCAGAGATTATTAATCTATCTACAGGCCATTGCAAAAAATATATAATTATATTTTTCGTTCCTGTAAAGGGCTCTTTTAAAATCTTAAGGCATTTGTTTAATATAGACAAATGGTTTCAAGACTTTCGTAAACACAAATGTGTCAAAGACATTGTAGATAAAATTAGCAGGTATGTGTGTATATAAACATGGACAGTGTTATATTAATACGTTAAAAATGACTAATTTTATATTATACAGTATAAAAATGAACTAATTTGAATCTTTACATTAAAAAAGTGCTAAACAGGAAGGAGTGAAATGAGAGAATTTATATTATGTGTTAACTGGGTCAAGGACTCTTTCTAAATACTTGAAATAATTCTCATTGTCACCCCTTTTCTGATATGAACCGAGGGAGGCAATACTGCAGAAAGACAATAGAGATTTATTTCTGTTAATCATTAGACAAATTAATATAGGTTAATTGAAGATTAACATTGGAGTTGTGGTAGACGAACAGAGTTCAGGGAAAAAAAGGTAAAGCAGATTAGAGTTAAATATCCCAAAGATGTATTTTATATCCTGGATGCCGCTGCTTGCTTATTTGTTCATGTAAATTCTCAAAAGCAGTAATTATAATATCAAATGTCTCAGCCCTCTTCTTTAAAATATATGATCTCTAAAGTATTTTTATTATTCATTTGAGAACACTTGAAAGGTAATTTTAAGTATTTAACATAAAAACCAAACTGAATTGAAAGATAGCTTGCAAGTCCTCCATTTGTATGCTTCAAATGCATGTTATAGAAATTTTATCTTGAGATAAATTAGTAATAATCAAATAGGCCCATTGCAAGGTTTAAAGAGCTGGAGAGATAATACAAAAAAAACAGAGCACAGATTTTGAAAACACTGGGATTCAAATGCTAGCATTGCCTGGCCCTCCAAGTAACGCCAGGAGTGAGCTCTGAGTACCAAGTCAGGAGTATTCCCTGAGCACTTTTGCTGTCAATCTCCAAAAGTATAATAGACAAACTGAAAAGAATCACATGGCATACTTTATTAAAATGATATAAGAAAAAGCATAAAAAATTTACTTACATGAAATTAAGTGACCATCTTAAAGAACTGTTTAAGACTTGTATTATGTTTTGTAGTAGAGAGAGTAGGTAGATTTTTTTGGTGCCTAAAGATGGCTGTTAGGATGTGACCTATTAAAATAAGAAGCGTTTTTGAAAGTACAAAGGAATGAAAAATAACTAACTTGGTGTGTTTCTATATGTGTGTGTTACTTAATTAAAATACATGCAAGTATAAAACAGTTCTGTTTAAGCTTCTGTTTGTAGATAGAAGTATAAGATCTGTGACTAACAATGCAAGTATGTAGAGAACAAAATAATGCTGCTTATTTTGTAAATATTTTACATTTTTGCAAAGAAGGTATATTTAAGAAAAATGCTTTATTCATAAAATGCACTGACAAAAAGCTTAATTTCTAAATTCTGTTGTATTTGAAATATTATAACCTGGGGCTGTGGGTTCATACATTAGCTATGCTTAAAAGTATGCTTGTTACTACTTGGCACCGTCAGTTCTAATGCAGCTTTTGTTGGCTTTAAACACTGAAACAAATAGAAAACAATCAGGCTCTAGTGGCTTGGAACCTGGATAGCAGCCCAGCTTTCATTTATTAGGACCCTGGGAAAATAAATTTAAATGGGGAAAAATTTCAAATCAGCTTTCGGGTTACATTTAACAAGCACTTCTACTAAGGATCTCCAAACCTTTTCTTCTTGTACTTATTGTGCTGGTTGGAAATATAAATTATAGAAAAACTAAAGAATATCAGACTGAAGTGTCTATTCAAATAATTTCTGGATCTGAATAGAGCACCAGTATTTATAGATGAAGAATAGGGATTTATCTATTGACAAGCAGCTGTAGCTAGGTATGGATAAAAAATATCCTAATAATCATCTTTAGACACCTATGTGCTATGTAATAAGCTATACATGGGTTTTCTTTTTCACTGTAGATTACTCTAAAATTCCTAATATTGTCTGCTTAGAAAAATACAGAAACACTTTATGAAACTAATTTCAATTGCTGTATTATTTCTATGGGCTGGAGCGATAGTACAGCTGTAGGGCATTTGCCTTGCATGGGCCAACCTGACAGACCCGGGTTCAATTCCTCTGCCCCTCTCAGAGAGCCCGGCCAGCTACTGGGAGTATCTCGTCTGCACGGCAAAGCCTGGCAAGCTACCCGTGATGTATTCTATATGCCAAATGCAGTAACAACAAGTCTCAAAATGGAGACATTACTAGGCCCGCTGGAGCGAATTGATGAACAATGGGAGGACAGTGGTCAGTGGATTATTTTCATATATCTGCCAGGGGTTGAAATATCTTAATCTTTAAAAAGAATGTTCATACGGTGCTCAAAAAAAGTGCTGAGTGGATACAAAGTCAATCAAGCCAGTGGTTTAGTGCTAGGGCTGGAGGATGCAGTGACGCTTGGGCCTAGTGCAGTCGGCAATCTTCAGGGCCACCCATGTGGTGCTTGGGATACTCAGAGGTCACACAGCACAGTACTCTGGGGTCCATGTGGTGCTGGGAATTGAGTTCAGGTCAAATATATGCAAATCGTTTACCTTAACCCTTGTATATATTTTTCTCTGGCCCAAGGACTATCTTAATCTTACCAATATGTAAGCTATCTTTGGGCAAGTAATTTGTAAGAAATTATTCCTGCTTGATAATGCACTTGCAACGTTACTGTGCAATAGAGAACTTCTTTAAGTTGTGGCAGCTAAATAATTCTCATCTTGTTGTTTTTGTTACATTGTGTGTGTGTGTGTGTGTGTGTGTGTGTGTGTGTGTGTGTGTGTATTGGAGCTCTATCTTGTGGTGCTCAAGAGATACTCATGGCCTTGTGCTGAAGAGTAATGGGCTGCTCTCAACACTACTGGGGAATCAAACTTGGGTCTCAGAAAACATGCACTAATCCCATTGAGCTCTTGCTGCAACCCCCTCTGGATTTTAAATTTAAATTCTTAAGATTCTACATTACAAATGTCCAAGAAAAGGTCAGTTATGAAAATAGAAACTCATGCAATCCTTGAATCTTCGTGAGAGGAAGGGGCATATAGTCTAAATCGAGTACTACCTATGATAGGTCATACTTCTTTTTTTGGTATTGATTTCTCTGTTTTAGTCTTATAACTTTCCCTTTCTAGAACTGAAATGTATCTCACTCTTAATATAAAATGTAATATTTAAACATAATATCTGATAGTTCTTAAATATAAATATTTTTAGAATATAAATTCAAACCTATCTTAGTGAATTTTTAAAGTGGATAATAAAAAGCAAATTAATTTAATCATGTGTACTTGTATTTCTAGCAATGGAATTGGTTCCGTAAGTCGTCTCATTAGGGCTGGAGACATAGTACAGAGGGGAGGGCACTTGCCTTGCATGCGGTCGACCTGGGTTCAATCCCTGGCATTATGATGCTCCATCCCCACTGGGATTGATCTCTGAGTGCAGAATAAGCCCTGAGTACTGCTGGTGTGATGAAAAAAGTAAAAAATGAACAGTAAGCTTTTATAATTTTTCTTTCAATTTACTTGCAAATAAATAGGAATGCAATTCAAGTTAATGGAAATGATTTCTCATGTGCTATTTTATTTTTATATTTCTGGTCTTGGCATGCATATTTTGTTACCAAAAATACATTCCAAAAATGCATTCCATGTATTCTGAATCCACACATAATTCTTTACTTCTAAATTTTATCTGCTTTTTTATATTCCTCAATATATTTAATTTTTGACCATCAAATTCCAGCAGTACTCTGTTATGAGGCATAACTTCATCTCAGTCTCAGTTTATTACTAAGGAAGCACATGACAAGTATGCAAATCAGTTGTGAAATATTTTTAATTAAATTCAGAGCTTGGGTTTTTGCATGTAAGGAATTTGGAAGTTGCCATTACGTTCTAATAAAAGATAACACAGACTGAAAAAGGAACAGCTCTTTTTCTTTTAAGAAGGTGTTCGATGATCCAGGTTCTGTGACTCTGTCTGAAATAGAAATTTTGATTTTCAGCCTAGGTTAGCTTCCTAGACTGTTTTATTGGGATCTTATGTTCTGACATGAAGGAGAGAACAAGGAAGAAAAGTAGGTTCCCATTGGTTCTCCAAAGGAGCCATGCCCGTGGTTTTAAGTTCATGTACAGAAAATTCAAGAGCATTTATCCAATCCAGCAACTACACTTGCCCACTGCCAGGAAACGCATAATACTGTGAAGCATGCCCAGAGCTAAGAATTCTCCTTTACCTTGCCTGGAGGGAGAGCAGAATGTTGTGGAAAACCGCCTACTTGGCTTGCCTTGAAGAGTTTGTAGGCTGTGTGGTGTTTGGCCTTGAAGTGCATTATATTTTAAGAGTTGTTTAATCAGCTCTGAATAATTAACACATTGGGTTTGTACATTGGGATGAGAGGCCAAATCTAGCCCTTATTCTATTTCAAGGAGATGTCACAGGGAAAAAAATAAGTATTGTCCCCTAGAATGGATAGACACACAAATTCAGGAAGAATAAGCAGAGACTGATAAGTAAAATCTCCGTGGTCAAATTTTAGCAAAATGAGATATTATTTAGTCAAAAGAAAGAAGGAAAGAAAGAAAGAAAGAAAGAAAGAAAGAAAGAAAGAAAGAAAGGAAGGAAGGAAGGAAGGAAGGAAGGAAGGAAGGAAGGAAGGAATCCTGTCTTTTGCTGAAATATGGGAACATGCATTGAGGATATTATTCTAAGTGAAAGGTAGGCACATTAAGACAAATACTGTATCTTATTACTTATATTTAAAACCTTTAAAGGGAAAATAAAGACAACCTTACAAGAAAAAGAGCATATGGGCCAGAGCAATAATACAGTGGGTAAGATGCCTGCCTTGTTTGCTGTCAATCTGGATTCAATCCTTTGAATCCCACATGGTCTCTGAGCATTGCAGGAGTGAATCATTAGCAGAGGCAGGTGTAACCACTGAGCATCATGGGTGTAGCCCCTAAAAATTAAAAACAAAGAAAAAGAACATAGAAATGGTTGGTAATATATAACAGAAATAGAAAAAGCTTGGTAAAGTATTCAAACTTTCAGCTATAGTATGATTAGAGTGAGAATTCAAATTGGTATTATAAATAATTGAAATAGGCAAGGACTAAAGTTTAAATGTTTTCAATGAAATGCAGAATCAAATAAATATATAAATTGAAGCACAGAGACAGTGATTTTTTTATTTATTCCATGGAGGGAAATATTTTATATATGTATATATATTGTAATAATAAAATATTTTAAATTAATATGCATGACATGCTTAAATATTATATATACATTTTAATATATAACTAGATGGTAACATATAGGATAAAGATACATGGGCAAAAGTCTATATATGATATTTTCTAAAGATTATGTCTTTTTGGACCAAAATATTGTTATTTATGAGTGAAGTTAATTAATAAACTGGATGTAATTAAAATTGAAAGCAAGTTTCTGCTTTGCAAAAGGCTATTTTGGGAGAATTCAAAGTCAAACTCTAATGAAGAAAAAATTGAAATATATATATGTATAAAGGAGAACTGGAGTAATAGTACAAGCATGTCGGCCTTTGCCTTGCACACAGCTGCCTGAGTTTGATCCCCAGCTTCCTATATAGTTCCCTGAGCACCTCCAGGACTGATTCCTGAGTGAAAGTCATGAGTAACCTCTGATCTTTGCTGGGTGTGGCCCTAATATCTCAAATGTGTATCAAAGTGATGGGGGTGGGAACGACAGTGTAGGATGTAGCATATGCTTGCCTTGAGCATGGCCAACCTGGCTTTGATCATTCCCATCAGGAATGATCCCTGAACACAGAGTCAGGAGTAAGCCCAAAGCACCACTGCGTGTAAGACCAGAACAAACCAAATATGAATACTGAATTCAGCCAAAATGTAATAATGATAGTTAAAACTCAGTAGTTAAATCAAACAACTTGATTAAAAAATAGACTGAACATATTAAAAGACAGTTCACCAAGAATATATATGGATATCAAATAAATAGATAAAAACATGCATAAGGCATGCACTATTGGGGAATAAAATTAAAGCCAAAATTATTTCTATACACTATTAGAATACCATAATCCCGAGCACTAACATTCACTATCGGCAAGTATTTGGAATAGAAACTTTCACATCTTTTTTGCTGCAATGCAACAAAATATAGTCACTTAGGGAGAAAGTATTTAACAACAGGAACTAAAAGCATGTATATAATTATTATTTACGACACAGTTATATTTCCAGCAGGTACATTCATAATTAAAAAATATTAAAGTAACTTAAATTGTATTTAATAGGAGAGTGGATTTTAAAGGGAAAACAGAGAGATAGAGAGAAAAAAGAGAGAAAGAGAGAGAGTCTGATATATCTGGCAATATTCCATTTTAATCGTGAAAAATTACATATAAAATTATGAAAAAGACACAAAGGAAGTTTATGTTCTTATTCCTTAGCATTGAAACTGATTTGAGAGGCTACCTACTGTATTATCAGACTACATGACATTCCAGAGAAGGTAAAAATAGATTCAGTGAAATCAAAAGTATATTAGAGAAAGCTGATTAGGCAAATCAAGCAATTTAGGGTAGTGACCATACTCTGTGATATTATATGTTATAATATTGGATGTAAATTATTATACACTTGTCCAAACTCATTGAATATATTGCATCAAGAGTGAACCCTAAGGTCAGCAATGAATTGAGTAATTATGACACTGAAATTTATGTTAATTATTCACATAATGGAATGTCATAATTTCTCATCATAATTACGCACACATAACATTCCATTATGACAAATGATATTGATAATAGGTGAGCCTATGCCAGTGGGAAGAATAAAGGGTAAATTTTGTGCCTTACTATCAATTTGGCAATTTTTTAAAAATATCTGAAGGTAAAGTTATAAAAATACAAATGGCAAAACAGAAATTTCATGTTCTGCTAATGTTTGAATACTATATGTTAGCTTTGTTTTAAGGACGCTCATGTCAGTTCTCGGGTGGGGGGGACATAGAGTACCGGGGGTCAAACCCAAACATGCAAAGCACATGCTCAGTTTGTTGAGCTCTCTCTTTAATCCCATAACAAACAATTTTTGGGCTTCATTTTGTTTTGGGGGATCACACCCAGTGGTTCTCAGAGCTTACTCCTGGCTCTGTGCTGAGGTATCCCTTCTGGTGGGTTTAGGGGCCTATTTGAGTGCCAGGGATCATACCTGGGCTGACTGTATGCAAGGAACACATTCCACCCTTTGTACTGTCTCTTCAGATCATATAATGAATAATTTTAAGGAAATATGTTGACTATATTACTGTATTCTGAGACTGATAGTACCAAGTTTTAAGTAGACACTACATGAACATTTGTAGAATTAAGAACAAGAATATAAATAATATTTTCATGAAATGAGAACTTAATTTGATTTCAATTGAATTTAATTGAATTGATTCTTAAAGTTTAAAAATGGAAGGCGGCAATGCTTTGCAGTAACTTTTTTTTTCCCCTTTATTTTATTTTATTTTTTTTTTAAAGTTGTAGATTTACAATTTTCTGTGCTTTGGTTTCAATTATACAATGATCAGATACCCATCCCTCCACCAGTGCCCATTTTCCACCACCATGGACAATATCCCTCCCACCCCCATCCCCCCATCCCCCCTGCAGTAACTTTTAAGCTGTTTACTTAGCCTAGATTCCAGACGTAATTTTCTGGAAACTGCTCATTGACAACAGAGCTGAGTTCCACATAATGATCTGCTTCCCTATACATGGCTAACCAGAGTAAGATTTTCTGTGTTCAAATTGATCTATCTTATTCTCACAGTAGAAATTTCATATTGATGCAAATCAATATGTACATTGGTTCAGGCACTTACCTTGCATACAGCCAACCCAGGTTTGATCCCTAGTACCCCATATAATACCCCGGAGCCCTACCAGGAGTGATCCCTGATGCCAGACCTAGGAGTAAGCCCTGAGCATCATCATCTGTGGCCCAAAGAACAAAACAAACAATATATATATATATATTTATATATATATGCATATGGTTTGAAAAAAGAAAAAGGAAGTAAGGACTGAAGGAAGCAAGGGAGAAATGGAGGGAAGAAGGGAGGGAGGGAGGGAGGGAGGGAAGGAGGGAGGGAGAAAGGAAGGAAAGAGAGAAGGAAAGAAGGAAAGAAAGAGAGAGAAAGAAAGAAAGAAAGAAAGAAAGAAAGAAAGAAAGAAAGAAGAAAGAGAAAGAAAGAAAGAAAGAAGAAAGAGAAAGAAAGAAAGAAAGAAGGAAGGAAAGAAAGAAAGAAAGAAAGAAAGAAAGAAAGAAAGAAAGAAAGAAAGAAAGGGAGGAAGGGAGGAAGGAAGGAAGGAAGGGAGGGAGGTAGGGAGGGTGAGGGAAGGGTGGGTGGGAGAATGGAAGGAAGGAAGGAAGGAAGGAAGGAAGGAAGGAAGGAAGGAAGGAAGGAAGGAAGCAGTCTTCTATATCTTTCTGCCACATCTTCTCCTTTCCTTTAATTTAGATCATTTTTTGTTCTCTTAATTGGAACCATGGAAAGATTTATTAATACATTGAGACAGGAATGTCTTTTCAATACCTATGCAATATCTATGATTATTAAATTTAAAATGAAGAAATGTTGTGCAGGCAAGGCATATGGCAATAAAATTATTAAAGTAATGTCTTCTGATCAGAGCTATTTACACTACACTCTATGTCTTTGAACAAAACAAATATCCTAAAGAAGCTACTAAAATTAAGTATAGTATGTTGAAATATAGCTTCTGCAGTTCCATGAAAGAGTAGAATGATGGCAAAGCATTCTATTTGAATACAATTGAGATCAAAAACTATTTGTTTTAATAGAGAGTTTCCAAACTCATGCACACTCACGTGCCTGCATTTCCAGATAAAGAGTTTGGTGGGAGGAAAAATGGCATGTGGGACTCATTGGTAGAGGGAAGCAGTCACTGATGCACTGATGAAGAGATTGGTGTTAAAACATTATCTACCTGAAACCCAGTCATGAATAACTTTATAACTCACTGTAAATTTAATACAATAATAAATAGGAGGAAATTATGTTTTAGTGAGTATATATTAATATGCTGAAAATGCTTCAAAAATCTAGAATTATACCACCAAATATATTAGCATAGTAGCTACATGTGTATGTTTTAATTTAAATTTGGACCAATTAAGGATAATACATATTATACATTTACTCTTTACTTACAAAAAGCACATTCCGTGTGCAATAATTTCAAGAGGTTGGTATTTACTGCATGGACAAGACAAATTATAGAGCGTTTTTATCATCTTAGAAATTTTATTAGCTTGTGCTGGTCTAGAGCAATGTAATTGCTTTAGTGTAAGAATTCATCCCCAAACCATGATTTCAGACTAGGAAGCCTAAAATGTTAGTATAATAAAAAGTTATACTTTTATTAAATGTGCTTTGGAAGTGTATGATTCATTATCTGTGCTAAAGAATCAGATACAAGGGATATTTATGTTTTATGTTATTATGCATTTTGTTTCCTTTAATCTAGTTTGATGTATTGACCTATTGAATTTACTCTCACTGACTACATAAACTAAAAATATATCTGATTCCTCAAAAGTTAACTTTGGATGTTAATTGTGCTTTTCTGCTGCCTATACTCTTACTACCATATTAAATATAGTGTTGCATTTGGGACAAAGTAAAAAAAAGAAAATAAACAGTGTACATGACATATCTAGAAAGTTGCACAAAAATTATCAAAACATTAAAAATTAGTTGAGAAATGACTCAGTACAAGAATCTTATAAAACTTCTAAATCCATATGGTACTTGAAATGTTAGATATAATGTTGAATTTTTCCAAAGTTACTTAGCATGGTAATAATATTGTATGCTGGATAACTAACTTGGTACATGTATTATATTCTACTTATTAATAAAAATCTGTTTATAATGTTCTTATCTCTCTTTGCATATCACAAATTTTATTTTATATCCTGCTGTTATGCTTTATCTTTGTGACACTTATTTTGTTTCCAACTCAGGAGATTGCATGGAAAGCAAATTATCAAAGCAATTAACATGTTTGTATACCCACAGAAACTAGAAATCTCTCTTTTGAAAATGAATTATTAGTTTACTAATGTAGGTAGTGTACTCTGAAATGTAGGCAGTGTATTCAGGAAAGCTGTTAGAATATACTTCTAAATAATAATTAAGAACACTTTTGTCAAAACTACATCTTTCTAGCTCAAAGCTTTATTGGTATTCCATTAACAAAAATAAATTAATTAAAAGGAGAAAACTTAGAGGATTGTTTTCCCCTTTCATAATAATAGTACAAATCTGGGCAATGGTCCAAAGTCTGCCTTGCAGATGCAGACCAAAAGTTTGATCCCTGACTCTGTCCCTCAGTTTAATTGGGGCAGCACCGAAATTATTGATCCTTGAAGTTACATTAAAGATATGCAGATTGGTTCAAAACCAAATGCATGTGACCTCTGGGAAGCAGCACAGTAGAAAAAAGTCACTACAGTTTAGCAATTGACACGATACAGTACAAAGGAAGTACTTTTGATTAAAAAAATAAAAAGAACAAGTACTTGTCATCTTATTTTTTTAAAAAAAGGCACAAACCTAATCACTAAGCACTGAAAACTGGGCTGAATAGCTAAAAAAGAGGTTAAGGTGCTTGCCTTGCACCCAGCCAACCCCTGCTCAATTGCCTGTACCACAAATGATCCCCGGAGCACTCTCAGAAGTGATACCTGAGTACAGAGTCAGGAATAAGTCCTAGTACTGCCAGGTGTGATCTCCAAACAAAATGAAACAAACAAAACCTTGAAAAACTCAACTAATAATACCTTTCACAATATTTTTTAAAATTATCTGACTTAAAATGATTTATTTTAGATGATAGCTCTAAAGTTTGAGAAACTTGAAACTCATAACTTAAAATCTTAAAGACAAGTTGTTTAGTATCAATTAAATTAAAATTTCTTATGGAAATTTAGATTGTGTTCTTAATATAACTACATGAGTCCCAAAATTACAATTACATTTTAGTAAACAATGATTAGTACATATTTGTAAGTATGATTTTATTTGGGCTGGAACGATAGCACAGCGGAAAGGCGTTTGCCTTGCATGCAGCCAACATGGCCGACTCGAGTTCAATTCCTCCACCCCTCTCGGAGAGCCCGGCAAGCTACCTAGAGTATCTCGCCCACACAGCAGAACCTGGCAAGCTACCCATGATGTATTCAATATGCCAAACACAGTCACAACAAAGTTTCCAATGGAGACATTACTGGGCCCGCTCGAGCAAATCGATGAACAACGGGAGGACTGTGACCGTGATCTGACTTTATTATCTATTGTGAAGTATTGCTTTTTTTTTTTTAAAGCACAGATCAAAATTTTGAAATACACTTAAAAAATTAGATCTAAATTTTCTCAGTCCAGATCAGACTATAAACTTGCTTTTGGAAAATCACATAGAACTTCTCACTAACCAGAAGGGGATCCAGAAACTCCAAGTAGACCTGAGATTCAGTTAAAAAAATGATTCTGCTTGTCATGTTCTCGCTAAATATTACAATCTTGAAAATATTATAACATTTTAATATGTTTAGATAATATTTCTTTCTTTAGTTACTATAATTTAATAGCGCTATCCACATGTTCCAGCATCAAACATTAACTATTCCACACATATAGGAGAATTCCATTAGCTTAAAAAATTGTTTAGATAAAAAAACATTTTGATAAAAAAAAGAAAACAATATTTTAAGATACAGTGACTAGTCTGGCAATTAGAATACTTGAAACCTAAGAATCTTTATGTGTCTATTTAGTCAGTCATGTTTCAAAAATATTTGTCACATAAGTGCATATTGTACAATGCACTGGGCTTTCTCTTTTAGGAGCTGGTGGTTAAGCAGAAAGTATAAATTTAAACGCTCTGGATTTTTTGAATATATAACCTAGTGATTATCTTTACAAAATTCGCTTATGTTCCTTATCTATTTATCCACCTAATCTTGTATACTTATGTACTGAAGTTTATAGATGCATGTATAAAAATATATGCACATTATTTTTGTGATTATTTGAAGTAGCATTGCATTATCTGTTTGTGGTGTGTGATATATATTTTGATGTAATGATATCTATGTACTGAAGTCCACTGTATATATATTCAAGGGGATTTTCATTTTGCTTTTCAAATTTTACTAATCAAAAATCATTCTTAGAACTGAGAAATAAATTGATCTTCCGATTTCAACACAGAGTTTACAAAGTAAAACTATTGTCTCCCGGTTTATCACTCTATATCCCACAATAGCAATGATCTGTCTTTGCTTACACATTACATTTAGGGTAATCACCTGATTTGTTATCCACCTTACCTTCTTTTTTTTTGGCAACATAACCTATTAATTTTCTTTTATCCTTTGAGTTTCAACCCCTTAGAATGACTTGCTATAAGAGTTATATTTGTTACAGAGGAAAGGTTAGCAATTACCCTGACTAGAGGCCACTATTAGAAGCCCTTTTTCTAAGGTCTGAATTATCACATTATATTATGGTTGGAATTACAGTTTTTCTATCTGGAATGGATCTTAAAGATTGTCTGGTGCCATCCTATAATTTCACAGTGTTGAACCATTTTACACAAGGTCACATACAGACTTGTTAGCAGAGCTGGACCTTTGTCCTGAGTTCCAAAACTTTCTTATCACAAAACCTTCTTTATACACATTAATATCACTTCTTCTTGTGTCTTTTGTACCTTCCTAATTTTAACTATGATTATGTATTACTTTGACATAACTTGTACTTTATTTGTTTTATGTCAAAATTATATCCCCAAAATGTTTTAAAATATTAATTTGAGAACAGAATTATTATATAAGATAGAAAGTCCTCAGTTGATTTTAGATGAATAAGATATCCATGTATGAGTACAAACTTGTGGATAGTAGAAGTTACTTAATACAGGTTTCCAGTTTAAAATATTATTAAGTAGGTGCTTGTTAGGTGTTAATTGATAACATATTTTGCCATTTGAAGCTTCTTTACATGCTTGAATGTCAGCATGTAGTTTGTGTTGACTCAGAAATCAAAATCTCTGTGTGCAAAAATACTTTGTCTATCATAGACATTTGACTTAGACCTTATCAGATGATCTTGCCAAGATCTGAAGTCATTTAATAAAGTGTTGCAACTCTCTGAGCACTATTAGAATCAGAACCATATACTTTCCTCATACTTCATATGCCTAAAATAAAGAGTGAGATCATTAAATGCTTAGAGCATGATGTATTGAACTAGTAGATTGTGACAACTCAATGCTAAGGCATCTAAAACTACTGAAATAAGCATTCCATTACCTCCCAAAGAAACAAGTTACTTATCTTTAGAGGCTCTTAGAATTTCCAGCATTGGATATGTATCCAGAAGGATTTTGCAGGAATTGCAAAATTTAGGTATTTTAAAAGTTCTATGTATTTTATGGTATACTATTTAGATTTTTTCTTGAAATACTATGATTTCTTTGAACACTGTAGCACTGTAGCACTGTCCTCCTATTGTTCATCAATTTGCTCAAGTGGGCCCAGTAACATCTCCATCGTGAGACTTGTTGGTACTATGTTTGGCATATTGAATGCGTCACGGGTAGCTTGCCAGGCTTTGCCATGTGGGTGAGATACTCTCAGGAGCTTGCTGGGCTCTCCGAGAGGGGCAGAGGAACTGAACCCGGCTTGGCCGGGCCGGCTGCACGCAAGGCAAACGCCCTACCGCTGTGCTCCATCCTTAGAACACTGTATACACAAATTACAAAAATATTATATGTGACTTTTGAATCTTGATACAAATTAGTTTGTAAAGTTTTAATTCTTCATCACTGCTGCATTAAAGTAACATAAGTACTTTGGGATAAATTCAATAGAATTGTGAGAATTAATCTTCTCAATCAATTTAAATTTTCTACTAGAACAAAATAGAAAGATAGGGAGCTGGAGGAATACTATAACACACAAAACATTTGCCTCTTACAAGGCAGACCCAGATTTGATCCCTGGCACCACAGGGACTCCTGAGCACTGTCAGGAGTGAGTTCTTAGCACAGAGCCAGGATAAATCCTAAACATAACTGATTGTGGCCTACACACACACACACACACACACACACACACACACACACACACACAGAAAGAGAAACAAGGGGGAAACTAAAAATTTTGATTATGTTACTAGCTCCTGATAAGGTAAAGGTAAAGGTAAAGGCCCTCGCATTGATCGTCGATTTGCTCGAGCGGGCCCAGTAACGTCTCCATTGGAGACTTTGTTGTTACTGTGTCTGGCATATCGAATACTCTCGGTAGCTTGCCGGGCTCTCCGAGAGGGGCGGAGGAATCGAACTCGGGTCGGCCATGTTGGCCGCTTGTAAGGCGAATGCCCTACCCGCTGTGCTATCGCTCCAGTCCCTAGCTCCTGATAGTCTTGATAATTGAAATTAGAGAACAAGGAGATATAAACAGGTAATTCTAGAAGTCAACCCTTATATTAATGCAGATATGTTTATCTACAATATTTGTGCCTGTTTTTCTTTACTCAGCAGAAGTAAAGGATAACCTTCATTTGTATATTTATATGTCATTACCCTCAACTGAGAAAAAAAGAGACTTTGCAATTGTTTAAAAATGTCTTTCTGAACTAAATATTTAGAAAGAAATTTTTGAAATTTGAGAATATCATATTGTAAAAGTATTTATTTTCTCTATGAGGGAGTGTCTTTCTTCAAAGGAATTGATATGAAGAAAATTGAAAGCAACTCATTCTTTTGAAATAATAGCAAATTATATTAATTTTAACAAGCTTTTAAAATAACTTGTAATATTATATAATATTTTCTTCATAGTAAGTGATGTTATCTTTTCAGTATTGAGAAATAGCAAATTTAAAATAAACTCAGATTCTAATTTGTAGAAAATTGAATGCTTTTTTTTCTCTTTTAATCTAATTTACACATTTATGTTAATTTCATTTTTCTCCCCCCAACCCCCAATGGAGGGCAGCACCTGGCAGTATTCAGGGCTACTTGTGTCTTTAAATTGAGGAATAATTTGACATGCTTAGGGGTCTAGATGAGATATGGGGCATTGGACTCAAGTCAGTTCTGTGTTATGCAAGTGTCTTACTTGCTGTACTACCTCTTCAATATCTAATTTTGTTTATTTTTTGCTTTTGTGGCCACATTTGGCAGTATCAGAGCTTACTTTTGCCTCTGTGTTCAGAGATCATTCCTGTTGGTGCTCAGTACCATATGTAGAGAGGCCCCCCCGTTGATCATCAATTTGCTCGAGCGGGCCCAGTAACGTCTCCATTGGAGACTTTGTTGTTACTGTGTCTGGCATATCGAATACTCTCGGTAGCTTGCCGGGCTCTCCGAGAGGGGCGGAGGAATCGAACTCGGGTCGGCCATGTTGGCTGCGTGCAAGGCAGACGCCCTACCCGCTGTGCTATAGTGGTACCCAATATTGACCTAGGGTCAACAGAATTCAAGTAAGCATGTTACCACCCTGTATTGTCTCTCAGGGTCCAAAAAAACCAAAACCAATTCTTAAGGGTTGTATTTTTGTTTGTTCATTTGTTCTTGTTGGCTATACCCAGCAGTGTTCAAGGCTTACTCCTGAATCTTTAAACCTCTAATTTCTAGGTTAATATGTACTTGAATTTTTTATGCATTTCAGCTTTTACCTAGAACAAGTTGCTATACAATTTTCTACTTCTCTTTTGAAATTCCTTTTACTCATTTATTATGCACCAGCCTTTATCATTTTCATCCTTTTATTCAGATTACTTTATATTCTTTATAAATTGAGTGAATTTTTTTCCATTTGTTTTTCTGCCTTTGATAAGTTCACAACTCCTATTTGTGTATTTGAATGTATTTAAATAGAAGTGCAACTTAAAATTGATGCAATGCCATCTTAAGTCTTATAGAGTCCAGGAAAAATTCAAAGCAAGTCAAATCAAAACTGTCAACAGGAAACAACTTCAAACACCCTTTATTTTCAGAGGCTACTATTTTAACTCAAACTTTCAATGAGAATTAAAAGCAATTATGATTAAAGGCTTTCATTTTTCATTTTTGTTACACTGAAGCAATGTAAGTCTGTTAATGTTACAAAGTAAATTTGTTGGAGTGTATACAATAAAGAATTTAAATAAAATGTGGTTATTTAAAACCCTTTTAATTTATGTTCAGGTGTTCCCTGCTGTTTGAACCTGTTTCAGAACTTAATTATCTTGATGACTACAAAAAAAACTTGTTACAATTACCCTTGGAAGTATAAGAACATAATTTAGGGCAAAAGGTTTTCTTTTATCTAGTGTTTGCTCAATATAGTTCTTTCAGGAAACTTCATTTTGCAACTGACTATTGAGGGAAACAGACACTATTACAGGACTTTTATTTCTTCTTGCAAAATTTGTCATAGTATCATATCAAATGCTTAAATTTGATTTTCATATCAAATACTATCATATAGCACCATCAAAATAAACTTGAAGCTTGGTGCTAGAGGGATAGTATAGGAAAGAATTCTTGCTTTGCACGCGGTTTACTGAGTTTAATCTTTCTCACGCCATGTAGTTCTTTAAGGCTCCCAGGAGTGAGCCCTTAGAGCTCAAAGTCAGGAGTAAGCCCCAAGCACTGCTGGGTAGATACACCACCAGCCCCTCTCCTGAAAAAAATAAAGGAAAAAAAAAATGTCTTGCAATTAATTCTGGCAAAGTCACATTCTTCCTTCAATATCATTTACATTTGACCCTTGACAGTGCTCTCTTTCTTACTTTCCAAATCTTTGTTTTTAAGGAACTGTTTACTATCAAACATCCCTGATTCTGGTCTTACCTCTCTATTGTTTGAGGTTTTCTTAAATATCTTTTCTTTATTTTGGATACATTTACACAAACAGAGTTTAGGAAAACCTCTTTAGTGTACCAGGTTATACTGTTTCACATATCCTTAGTCACATTATTTTTACTGATACAGATTATTTCCCTGCTTTCAATGACACATGTTTTTTATGACACGTTTCTTAACATCAAATGAATTATTTCACTCATTCTTATATCTTAAAACATAGTGCAATGTCTGTGTGCCCACATAATGCATCCAAAATGTGTTTGAACCCCAAATGCATAAAAGAATAGAAAACTGCCACCCTTGAGAGTGAATCATGCTGAAATTTCTCTGACCGTACTTCATCACCTACTGTTATTTCTCTTGGGAAGTATGGGAGACATGGCCTATAGTTCAAGACTTTGAGTACTTGCTCAGCTACTTGACTTTGTGAACAAAGCATTTAAAAATGACTTCTTCTTTCATTTTCCTCCCAAAGGTTTCAGTCTCTAAGCCCTGAGAACAAACTCATGGATCAACATCTCCCGGGCCTCTATCAGCCTTCCTGAATAATTCCCTCAGGAACACACTGTAGTTGCTAAAGTAAAAAATGATCTTTTTTTTTCCTGAGGAAAACAAAGTGAAACTGTGTACACTGTTAGTCACTAAAGACTTTTCACAGACTCAGCACCTGTGTCCTGGA
Source organism: Sorex fumeus (assembly GCF_029834395.1). Taxonomy (NCBI): domain Eukaryota; kingdom Metazoa; phylum Chordata; class Mammalia; order Eulipotyphla; family Soricidae; genus Sorex; species Sorex fumeus. The sequence goes on along the minus strand of NW_026606172.1, from coordinate 7,193,801 downwards.
CAGATCAATTTTAGTTTTATTAGACCTTTCTGTTTCTTCTGAACTTGATTGTGGCTTAATGACATTTCCTTTCTGAAGATGAATTTCAAGAAATATTTTTTTCAAGAAATATTTTTAAAGATAAACTTTAAAACTTTTCTGCCTATTTTGAAATGTAGTCTTGCACTTATCAATTCTAAAATTATAACACCCTCTTCTTTCTTGTATTTTTTCATCATAAAAACATTGATATTTAGGAGAAAAAAATTTTTTCCAGACCTGGTAGTGCTAGGAATTACTGGTTCTGTGCTCAGGGATCATGCCTAGTAGGGTTTGAGGGAGGAGGTGTGGTGCCAGGGAGAACAACCTGATTGACCAAAGAAAATGATTTCTTAAATAATTGATCTTCCTTCAAAGAAGTTATAATATTATTTTAAATATTTAGAATTTATGAATTGTGTTATTTTATTTTTTCTTCGTGGTTTCTTTTCTTTTGTTTACCTAAACACTACATATAAGAAAAAGTGAGTCATCTATTTGTTGTTTACACATAATTTCTCTAATATTTTATATTAAAATTTCAAAATATTTTAATGCCTTTCAATACCAATGAAACAAGCAAAATAGATCAGTTGGTAATAACACTTTAGGAACTAATACTTTAAAGACAAGTAACAGTTTATCCTGAACATCCAATACTTGATATCTTTTGACTTTACATCCGTATCTCTTTCATTTTTCTCTTAAGTATAACTACAGCTAAAACCATTCATATCCTAATTTATCTAGGATTAGTCCTACTACTACAAAATGGAAAATATGAAGGAATTGCTAATTAATTTATCCAAATTAAATCAGTGTGCTGTGTATACTTGAATGCAATTTATGGCAATAATATAAATTTTGAGTTTTACATTTGATATAAGACCCGGACTTGGTGTCATTGAACTAAAACCCAATGAATGACTGATCATTCATACATTCAGAAAGTTGTGAATATCTTACAAAGCCCTGGATTAATTTTTTAGCATGGTAATGATCAATGCTTGCATCTTTTCATTGTGATGCTAATTAATTTCTGCCTAGATGCTACCATTCTTTTAAATCCTCCTAGAGTAATCCATCATCATGCTAAGGCAAAAGGAATTCAATCCATCACTGCTGGATTTTGATAGAGGGCTTAGGGGGAATGCAAGTCATCTCCCCAGCAGTAATCAAACAGCTGTGATACATGCCACTTTACGCTTATATCATCATATAATAGATGGCTTTCCTTTTCATGAAAGCTTGCTTCAAAATTTTCAGACAGATGGACTCTGATGCAAAGGTTTCATTTTGTGGAATTTAAGGCTGTGAACTAGTTATTGACAAATACTACATCATCAGTTCCAGTTGAAGACACAGCCTAATAAGTAGAACATTGGCACTAATCCTTATTTAATCAGCCTTAAAATGGTAATTTCAAATTGATGAGGGCACAGGGAATAGATTTTGTACTCATAAAGTGCTTCTAAAAATACCAGTAATGCATGTATACAACCCAAGGATGAAATTAAAGAGCCCCCGGCACGTATAATAAGAAGAATAAACTGTAAAGAGCCTGACAAAAGGACTACAGAAGGACCTTAGGAAAACAGACACAATTCCTTCTAGTCTCTCCACTAACACATATTCATGTTTTGAGTCATGAAATTTAATTCAGGGAACAGATATTCATAGGATTAAAAGAGAAGAGTTTTTCTACTGTGATCATAAGTATCATTACAAACTTCTGTCATTTCTGAAGACAGCATAATCCGAAAATGAACAAGCTCTAATGTTGAAAGGGATTTTAGAGCTCATATCGTCCAAACCAATTATTTGATAGGAAAGAGGGGACAAGTGAGGTTAAATTCGACATTATTGAGCTGCTAAGTAAAGATTAGAATCCAGACCTCCAGATGTTCTTGTGTATTCTGTTTCAGTACTGTGTCTGCAGTCTGAGTTGATGAAGAAGGAACTGACTTAGATCTACTCCTTGAGAATTCTTTGTTCCATGTCATTTATAGCCGCTCTGGACACAGCTATGATGAAAACAATTTGGCCATTTTATACATCTTTCTAGCTTCCCCATATTCCCTCTGGTTTTCCCTTCAGTGCACACCATTCCCACACTCTTTAGCTTCTTCAGTAAAGGATCTGAGCATAACAATCTGTGATTGTGTTACATGTGTTAACTAAAAGATTCATTCCTACTAAAGAACTCCAAATGCAGTTCCATAGCCCTAAAGTGGCCTTAATGGTAAAATATTACTAGAAGCATCAAATAATTATGAGTAGCACTGTAGCACTGTCCTCCCAGTTTTCATCGATTTGCTCGAGCAGCACCAGTAACGTCTCACAACAAATTGTGAGACTTGTTGTTACTGTTTTTGGCATATCGAATACATCACAGGGAGCTTGCCAGGCTCTGCTGTGTGGGTGAGATAATCTCAGTAGCTTGCTGAGCTCTACAAGAGGGGTGGAGGAATCGAACCCAGATCGGTTGCATGCAAGGGAAATGCCCTACCTGCTGTGCTATTGCTCCAGCTTAACACCTATAATTATGAGTAAATAAATAATTTACTGTTTTCATTCCATGATTAAAGTTTTCAGAGGGTCAGTCATAGCTTTCCACGTGTGCCCCAGAGACATTCTAGAAACAACTTTTCAAGCATAATTGGAATTTGGCTTCCATCTTAGTAATAAAAACAATAATTGCAATTAATATAGACCGACCACAGTACTGACAGCACTGTAAATGTGAACTTTTTCTTCCATTTTTTGTTGTTATTGTTGTTGATGCTATTTGTTTGTGTGCCACACCCACCAGTTTTAAGGGCTCAGTGTTTGGACCACTCCTGGTGTGGTGGATATCAAAAGAAGCTTAGCTGCATGCAAGAAAGCACCCTACCCACTACCCACTGTTCTATCTTTCCAGCTGAAATTTTGTGGGTTTTTTGCTTTTCATAATATTTCCCTGTATCAGAAGACTGGATAGGTTAAATACCTCTCTTAGGTTCTTGACAGTATCAGAGTAAAAATTGAACTCTCATATTTTGTATGTACAATCTTTTCCCAACAGTCCTAATTTTAACTACTCACCACTCCACCTTCCCTGCCATATGCTAGATTCCCTATATCATTGTCATCCCCTTGTTCATAGATTTACTCCAGCAGGCTCCAGTAACGTCTCCATTCGTCCCAGACCTGAGATTTTAGCAGCCTCTCCTTACTCATCTTTCCCAACACTGCCATATTGGAGTCTCTTTCAGGGTCACGAGACCCGTTATTGTTACTGTTTTTGGCATATCAAATACGTCTTGGTAGCTTGCTGGGCTCTGTACACTCATAGAGATTCCCTATATACTCGGTTTAAAATTCTTCACTTCCTGGGTCGTAAAAATAGTAGAGTGTAAAGTGCTTGCTTTGCATGTATACTGCCCTGCTTAATACCCAAATCTACATATGTTTTCTCAAGCACTGCCAGAAATTTCCCAAGGACAGAGCCAAAAGTAGGCTTTGACATCAGCAGGTGTGACCCAAACCACACTATTTTTCAACCACTTCCTTACAACTGAACATTAACATATGAATAGCAAATTCATAAAATCCAAAGTTCATTTTCAATTAAGTCTGGATTTCAATATCTCATTTGAAATAATGTTGTCAAAATTATGTCTGAAAAAAGAATGAACACCAGGGGAGTATCCTGAAGGTAGAACAACCCCCTTCCCTAAGTTTCAAATACAATAACTCCCTTCTTTGGGTGCATTGCCCAGAGAAGATCTAATTAACAGAAGAGGCAAAACTGAAATCTCCATTTCTTTGTTTACTGTGGCTTCTCTGATAAGCTATCCATTAGCTTCCCTTTCTTCTTTTCATTGCTAACCATGTTATATAAGTTACTTAAAAAGGTGTTTAGGATCACTTTCTAAGGTCTCAATTTTTCTACATGTCTTCCATGTCTCATGTTGCATGTTTCATGTCAGAACTTCTCATGTCATTAGTAAACTTATTAATTTTCTCTTAGTCCATTAGGTGAATCATTTATTTTTTCAATTTCTTGGGGTTTTCTTGGAGGGGGAGGGAGGGTATGGACACACCTGGGGGTGCTCAGGGCTTACTCCTGCCTGTACATCTTAGGGACCATATGTAGTGCTGGGGATCGAGCCCAGGGTGGCCACATGCAAGGCAAGCACACTACCTGCTATTCCATTGTTCCAGCCCCTGTCCAGTCTCTTTTTTAAGGACCCGGGATATAGATGACATTATAAGTCAGGCATGGATATTTTAAATTTGAAATATTTATCATTTTGCAGCCAAGAATGTAGTGAAATATGTGTCTTGACAGAAACTTTCAATTAGCTTAAAATGAACACAAAATCATTTATTTTTTCAATTTCTTGGGGTTTTCTTGGAGGGGGAGGGAGGGTATGGACACACCTGGGGGTGCTCAGGGCTTACTCCTGCCTGTACATCTTAGGGACCATATGTAGTGCTGGGGATCGAGCCCAGGGTGGCCACATGCAAGGCAAGCACACTACCTGCTATTCCATTGTTCCAGCCCCTGTCCAGTCTCTTTTTTAAGGACCCGGGATATAGATGACATTATAAGTCAGGCATGGATATTTTAAATTTGAAATATTTATCATTTTGCAGCCAAGAATGTAGTGAAATATGTGTCTTGACAGAAACTTTCAATTAGCTTAAAATGAACACAAAATCAAACTATATGACAAGATACATAAAAACATATAAGATATATAGTAGAGATTTCATTGTATTTTACAAAATTTGGGGCTTCTTCATTCTCATCATTGTCTTCAATGTCTTGACTTATAAAATATAAACAAAATATATTGAAGCTTTATGGAGCAGCAAAAAAGCAGGAAATCTGTGTTACAAAACAGGCTAACTCAGCACCAGCATGAGTGACTGACTAGCACTGAACTAATGCTTTTAGATACCGAATAATGTAGTATAAACAGGAATGAATAATACCGAACCTATTTGGGTTGTCTTTTCAAATTGTTAAATATCAGGGTTTTATGACTAAATAGAAATGTAGACTTGTAGGGTGCAATAAGATTGAACAATAATACTACAGAATAATAATTAACATTGTGCTTCATCATCCAGTACCTACATACTCATCTGATTTCAGCTCTTTATACAAAATCTAAAAATGTGTTTACTAACTTTTTTTTAACAAGTGAACACATTAAAAGTTATGGAAAATTGTTTTATGAAGTTCATATGTACTTAATAAAGAGAAAGTTTTTTAGTAAGTACTGGAAGATGATGTGTGTTTAAGATTTTATGATTTCATTATCATTGGTAAACACTTTTTATGGGCATTAACTCTGAAGACACCCAGTCATATAAAACATTTTAAATTATATTAGTGAAACAAAATTATTTGAAACTAATTCTCTTTCAATTCATCAACTCATAATTAATAGTTAAAATGAGACATAGTGATCATTAGTCACTACATAAGTTTGTCGAAATTGTATTATTGAAATGTTCTACTTTCAAAGAATGTATACTTTTAGTCTATCCATAAGTTTATTAATTAATTTAGGTTTTAGTTTTTCTTCAAAACCCATTGTCTATTGAATCTTTTAAAAACATTGATGTTTAAAAAATGCATATTCTCTTACATTGAAAATTAATATACCTTTAATAACTCTGACTTGAATAATCATTCTCTTAAGTAGTTTTGCATTAAATCACTATTGGATAGATATACTGTAGAATCTGACTTTGTTAGCTGTAAATTTCTGAGCTAAGTAAAGTTTGAATAGCCAGAATCTAAAAGTCATGATTTAGTTTGCATTTTATTTACTCTCCATTAAGTACAATATTGACTTCCTTTTAAAATATAATTGTGATAAATAACTTCATTGTTATTGATAAAATTTGTTAATTCAGGACAGTGCAAGTGGATCTCACTATAAAATATAAGAATAATGAATTAAAACATACTAAATATGTCAGCTTAAATAAGTAAAAGTAATTCAGTTGTAGGTTATTTGAGTTACTCCAAGATGTGTTTTGTGTTGATTAAATTAATTATACATTGTAGAATATTATGGAAGATACTGTCTTATCACTAAGGTTTCTCTTAGTCTGTTGTTTTTGTTAGCACTCAAATTTAATATGAAGTTACTTTACAGAAAGTAATAATCTAGTAAATAAAAAGGCCAAAATGGGAGGAAAAAAACTGAGAGGCATGTATTTAAAAGCTTTCTTAGTTTGCTTTAATTTTTCTCAGCATGCCTGAACTTCAAAATGAGGAAAATTGAAGTTAATTTGACTCTAGTTTTTAAACTACTTACCTAAATTACAATTAAAATATTTATGACCTGCTGTAAAAAATTCAAATGAGTTGTGCTATTAACTCTTTTCCCCCAATTTCCTTCATGCTTTTATGTGACTCTCTCTTAACCTCCACTTTACATGGCTACTTTGTCATAATCTTGTCTGAGAAATCCTATCCTAGCATATCAGATGTAGATTTTGTCACAGATTTCCTTAGGAATGTTAGGAATGATCACCTAACATGCATTTCATAATTTAGAAACTAAACATTTATTTAGACTGAGTGGCAATAGAGAAATTTCATCTACCTGAATATTCCATGTAAGTGATCAGTAAATATTGTTGAACATATGTTGAAAACATAAAAGAAATCTACATAAGATATATTTAACTTTCTTCCTTTAATATTAAAGACTGAAACTGTGTCATTTTGTGTTCTGGTACTTAGCAATACATGATTAATTGAGGCAATAGCAGTGTTTGGTTTCAATATATGCACCTAATATTTCTGTGCATAAGTGCTTTAAAATGACAACCAAAATATTTTTGAGGGGTCATACTCACCTGTGCTGAGGGTTCACTCCTGCCTCTTCACTATAGAATCATTCCTGATGGGGTTCCAGGACCATAATGATTGCTGGGAATAGAACCTGTATTGAGTACGTGCAAGGCAATCTACTAACTCTCTGGACCCCGAGAGAGGTTGTCTTTTGGGTTGTCTTTTCAAATTGTTAAATATCAGGGTTTTATGAAGTTTGAAATAAAATAGATGACTTCATCATTAAAAATATCACTGGAGCGATAGCACAGCGGGTAGGGCGTTTGCCTTGCACACAGCCAACCTGGCCGACCCGAGTTCGATTCCTCCGCCCCTCTTGGAGAGCCCGGCAAGCTACCGAGAGTATTCGATATGCCAGACACAGTAACAACAAAGTCTCCAATGGAGACGTTACTGGGCCCGCTCGAGCAAAAATAAGTACAGCTGGATAAATGTATAATTGTATGTCATTAATTACAAATAAAAGTTATTTTATTATATAGAGAGGAAAAATAGAATCTCCTGGTTTACTTCTATGTTTGGAATATCAGATATTGTTTTCTGAGAAATATGGCACAGAATCAAAAGGGAGAGAAAGAGCCCCCATAAAATAGGGTCAGCACTTCAACAATTTGGAAGTTGCACCAAAATGTTCTTTTTTCCATTTTGGAAAAATAATGTTCCTGCTATATTTCAAAAAATCTTCTTATTGGGGTACCGTTGTCAGACAGAAAAATAATTTCCTATCCTCAGAGTTTTTGTCTACTATGAACATGCTGAAGTGCATGCAAAGTAATGTTAATTTATAAGCTAACTAATGCGTTTTGTCATTTGTCAGACAGGGATACTTCTGGTGGTGCTGAGGTTTATAACTTCCTAGTTATAATCGGACTTGTGAGGGAGACCTGAAATTTCTCTGTGGGTCCTAGCAGTGCTTGTGGACCCAGGAGGCCATGTCCAAAGGTTCCTGTGTAGCCCAGGATGTGCTGAAGATCACCGTTAGACTAAAATGCTAGCATTGTGCTTACAGTTTGAACAGTACTCCTTGTTCAAGCCAGCTATTTTTTTCTCTTTAGTTTATCTCAAGAACTACCAAAATATTAAAATTATATGGAACCTTGGCACAGTGATGAATACAGAATAGGTTCTTGAAGTACAAAAGAAAAAAATTTCTGATTGAATAAAGATCTCATTATTCTAGATTTAAGACATGAAATGTGAATACTAACAATAGCTTTCCAATTGCTAATAAATCTAAATAAAGTGATATATAAATAAACCTTTCCTAAAATCAAGTTTATTTGAAGGCTATGTGTCTTAAGCTCCAAAGTGATGTTTTGTTGTCATTTGTAATGTTCAATCAGTTGGTGAAAAAGGAGACTTCTATGTCTGATAATTCTAATGTGCTTTGATTTTTTAAAAGACAATCATTGTAATAAAGCGTTATTTTTTTTCAAAAGAAGAATCAGAAATAAAAGCAGTGCTCAGAGAGAAAGAAAGAATGTGATATTTTTAAGTCAGCAAAAGTGCCAGAGCATATTAAGAATCTCCATAATGGTACTTTATAAAAGAGCTGAATAATGTTTGTCATGTACTTATGAAGCATGTTTACTCTAAAACAGACAATTCAATTCTTTCACAATGATAGAGATATGTATATATTATTTAAAACATGCTCATCATTTTAAACAGAACTCAAAATTGGACTTTCTAGTAGGAAAAAGTAATACTTTTTTTGTGGAGGATATTTAACAGAGGAGTAGTACTTGTCATTATGCAGTTAGTTATTAAGATTCACTGTCACTGTCCTCCTGTTGTTCATCGATTTGCTCGAGCGGGCCCCATAATGTCTCCATTGTGACACTTGTTACTGTGTTTGGCATATCAAATATGTCACGGGTAGTTTGCCAGGCTTTGTGGTGCAGGCGAGATACTCTCAGGAGCTTGCTAGGCTTTCCAAGAGGGGCAGAGGAATTGAACTCGGGTCAGCTAGGTTGGCCACATGCAAGGCCCTATCCACTGTGCTTTCGCTCCAGCCCTGTATTTAAATATATTTTAAAACTTATGTTTATATAGACTTAATAAATTACTCCTTATAGTATTTAATGGTGTTAAACAATATGAAGAGAAGTGTACTGGGGATTCCTTTGGTTTGATGCATTGTGTCTGAGAGCCTCCTCCCCCGAGAAACAAAAACAGGGAACACTGACTGATGCTCAATGGACATTTAATTCAGAACTAAATAGCGTACTTGTAGATCATCTGAGAGGGTTTGATGTGTAGGATTGCACATAGGTGTATTGTTCATTTACAGAGGTAAAGCATTTTGATAGAGGTAATTCTTTTGGGGAAATTAACTCAAGGAACACTCTGTCTCCCAGGGGTGACATTCCATCTATATTGCTTTTTTCCTTTCCCTTGCTGCTAGTACATATTAAGTTTATTTCTCATTAATATATGCAGTTATTTGGATAATTACATTAAGAAATATAGATTCCAGAACCTAGTTTTCTGGGCTCTGGGGACTAAGATTAAAAGCCAGCTGGGCTTTTTATTTACTTATTTATTTCACTGTCACTGTCACTGTCCTCCCGTTCATCAATTTGCTCGAGTAACATTATGAGACTTGTTACCGTGTTTGGCATATCGAATACATCATGGGTAGCTTGCCAGGTTTTGCCGTGCGGGAGAGGTACTCTCGGTAGCTTGCCGGGCTCTTCGAGAGGGGCAGAGGAATCAAACTCGGGTTGGCCATGTTGGCTCTGTGCAAGGCAAACGTCCTACCCGCTGTGCTATCACTCCAGACTTTATTTATTTATTTTTAATTTTTTAAAAAATTTTTATTAGTGAAACACCATGAGGTACAGTTGTAGACTTACAAAGTTTTGTTTTTGGGTTTCAGTTATACAATGATCGAGTACCTATCCCTCCACCAGTGCCCTTTCTCCACCACCAATGATCTCAGTATCCCTCCCACACCCCCACATCCCCATCCCACCCCGCCTCTGTGTTCTTGTTCTTCTTTTGGGTGCTGTGGTTTGCAAAAGAGGTATTGAGTGGCAATCATGTTCAGTCTATAGTCTACTTTCAGCATGTATCTATCATCCTGGGAGGATCCTTCCAACACCCTTTACTTGGTGCTCCCTTCTCTATCTGAGCTGCCTTTTCCCCTAGCATGTGCGGCTGGCCTCCAAGCCATGCTGTGAACCTCCTGGTACTTATCTCGGCTATTCTTGGGTGTTAGTCTCCTATTTTGTTACTTTATATTCCCCAGATGAATGCAATCTTTCTATGTCTGTCCCTCTCTTTCTGACGCATTTCACTTGGCATGATACTTTCCATATAGCAACAAGGGCCACTTGTATGTAAATTCCAAGACCTCATCTTTTCTAACAGCTACATAGTACTCCATTGTGTAAATGTACCAAAGATTCTTTAACCAGTCGTATGCCAGCTCGACTTTGGCCATAAATCCCAGACTAAGTCCTCAGGGAGGTTTAGTTTCTTCTACCCCATGAAGTCCTTTCTATTAGGTCATTATGGCTTGTATCAAGACCGTACTTTATGATTTCTAGACTGTCACATATTGAAGCCAGAGTAGCTTTACTGCTTGGTCTGGGAAATTGATCCCTTCGTGGAACCTAGCCTCTTGAGGTGTTAGGAACTACAGCAACTGAAGTCTGAGTTAAGTAATTATGACGGATACCCAGGAGTAGATTTATTTCAGAGTCGATTAACTCCCAAATATCAAGAGCATAATATTAGTGGTCTTTCTGTGTTTTACCAAAGAGCATTTCTCTATAGTAAAATATAAAAAAAAGTTATAGGGCAAATAGAAAAACAAATAATTTGCTACAGATAGGATGTCTACTGTCACCAGAAGGTTTGACTATAAGTAACCAAAACTGACTTGGGAATTGAGTAACTAACAGAGTGAGAGGGAAAGCATGATGGAAAAGTTAAAGATAGACTCAATAGAATTGTGGGTATTAGGGGTGCTAATAAGAGCACTGTAATTTCTCTGTGGGAAGGTAAACAGGAAATTAAGTGATAGAACCTTAAGCACTTGGGGTTAATATCCAACACATACGATTTTATATGTGTCGATAGCAAAAGAAATGCTAGCTAGTTGATCAGCAATAGAAGCAGAATAATAAATCAACTCTGTGAGTACTTATATTAAATTTTGCACAATAATATTCACTTCATATGTGTTAACATATTTTATTTACATAATATCTGATGGAAATCCAGGCATAAGAGCACTGAAGAGTTATCTCTGAGGTCAATATCTAGGAAGAGTTGATATGAAACTCACATACTACTCTCTTGCATGTGCTCTTAACGATTCTATTAGGACAACCCTTAACATATATGTTCAACATATCTTTTAATTACTTAGAATTCATAACTTATAATTGATTTGTGTTAACACAATAGAGCACAATATAACAACAATTTTAAGTACTTGATTGAATTGTTTAAGGTTAATTTTATATTTTTGTTTTTGTAAGTTAATAGTGTTTTAGTTTATGTTTATTTGAGTCACATCCTCACGGATGTTGAAACTTGGAGGGATGTAATAAAATTTTTTCTCTGAATATTTGAAAGCAACATGTAGACAACGTAGACAAATTGATTATGATCATTCACCACCTTAGGATTATCAAATAGGGACTGGAGTGATAGTACAGCAGGTAGGGTGTTTGCCTTGCACACAGTTGACCTGGGTTCGATCCCCAACATATCATGGTCCCCCAAGCACGGCCAGGGATTAATTCCTGAGTGCATGAGCCAGGAGTAACCCCTGAGGGTTCCTGCGTGTGACCCAAAAAAGCAAAAAAAAGTTATCAAACAATACTAACCATGTAGTTGTTCATGATATAAAAAAGTGACATATAAAATATTTTATAGTATTTCATAATATGGTATAAATATATCATATTAAAAGTAAGAAAGTATGAGGAAAATAAGTGAGAGCATTATAAATAATTTAAAATAATATAAAGTTATTAAAATCATAATCATGTTTTCAGCATCTATTTCATGATTTAAATGTAAAAATATTCTTTAGTAAAATTATAGTGATCACTGCTGTGACATGAGCAATGTACATTTTCTCATTAATGAGTATGTAACGACGTTAATGATGGTTCTAGTATGTCTTGTTTACTGGTAAAATTATTTTTTTGTCAATTCTCTAAAATTCTCTCAGTCATTTTTAAATAACAGAGGAGAACATCACATACAGGAAAAATATTATTGAATGCCTACCTTATTGAACAATGTGGTAAGGAGTATATAATGGACAAGACTCTCCCTGTTCAACTTACACTCAAAATAAAAAGTGGAGAAAGAAATCCTATAAAACCTTTTTTTGTAAACTGTTAAACATGTAGCAACAATCTAGAAAATATTTCTTGACAAGTGAGATAAGAGCAATTAATTCTATCTTGAAGTGAAGGCTAGGGATGCCTAATATAAAGTGGCATTATTCGTACTATATGATGGAAGATTATGTATGCTCAACAGGGGAAAATAGTATTTTATTAAGAACAGATAGGGTAAGATAAGATGTTTGGTCTGCTACTTACCCTTCTTAGAAAAGCAGAAATTTGGTAACACTGCAAACAGAAGTGGAGCCTTGAATCTAGAAAAATAATGTGTTGGGGAAACACATACATTAAATTCTGTAGCAGGTAGATGTGGCAGTTGAATTCCGATGAAGTCAGTGTGTATCTAAGAGAATGAAATGGAATTGGAGGTGAAGGTTGAGAGTGATGAGGACTTAAGTTGAAGTAAGTGGGACCAAACTCAATTTCTCCAGGGCAAAGAAATAGATTTCAATCTTATTCATTCATAAATAGTCAGGAAATAAAGGGAATATAGATAGACCATTCAATCTAATTTAAGAATTACATACCCATGAAAAATGTTAATAAGCTCAGACATGAGATCATCACTAACTTGCACGCAACATTTCAGAAAATCAGGTATATAATATATTGATAAAGGTATAAATGATAATATTCCTAAAGTATCAAATTAATATAAAACTGCTATGACAAATGTTTTCCACAAAAATTTATCTTCTTTACTCCAGGTAATTTCAGTGGCAATCACAACATTTTGCATTTACTTATTACAAATTTCATAGCCATAGTGATATATCTGATGTCTTTCCCAAACATTTACACAAATTCAACATATTTATTAAATTATATAGTCTAAATTTCTAATTGCTTTTACTGCAAAAAAAAGGATTACAGAATGTGCTTTATTTTAAAGCCATTTACTGTTATTACCAATACTAAGAATGTGAAATTTGAGTTATCCTCTAATACTTTACATAACTTCTGTATATTTCAAAATCATGAACATATGATTTATCAGCTAACCAAGTGTATAACTAAAATATGAAAAATCTATTGCATATGTTAGGTTTATGAGAGTAAATTTAAGTTTTAAATATGTTCTTCCAAATCATAAATATTTTGAAGTAGTTTGATATTTCAATCAAAATATTAAAAATCAAATTTTATATTCAGTTTCAAGTATTAATATGAAATATATATTATGAAAATTATTTATTAAGGCATAATTCTTCATGTTATAGGAAATGTGAAAAATAGCCCGTGTTGTAAGAATTTTTAGCTCGAGAGGTTAAACCCTTTTAAATCATATCAATAAATATTCATGTGTATTTACCATAAAGTAACTTATTTTTTATTATTTATTCATTTATTTGCTTTTTGGGGTCACACCTGGCGATGCACAGGGGTTACTCCTGGCTCTGCACTCAACAGTTACTCCTGGCGATGCTCAGGGGACCATATGGGATGCTGGGAATCAAACCCAGCTGCGTGCAAGGCAAACGCCCTACCCGCTGTGCTATCTATCTCTCCAGCCCCCAGTAACTGTTATTTAAAGTTGAAGTTAAGTCTCTCTTCTTTTGCGGAACTTAATTTGTGTCATGGCTAGTCATCATGTTGATTGCATGTTTAAGTACAATCTTAAATGATCGTGGAGTCTTTTGTTATAAATTACAGAGAACGAATGACAGATTTCACAGGTTGTTTGTGGCTTAATAACAAATTATATAGTGTGAAAACAAAGGACACATATACACAGAAATAAGGGAGTTATACAGATTTATGGTGCAAAAATTATTTTCTAATGCATTCAGACTCATTAATAAATCAAATATGACAATATAAAAAGAATATTAAGGGGTGAGAAATTAAAGAATGTGCTACCAGTTGCATTGATCCAAATTTTATTTTGAAGATAAAGATAAAAACAGGAATTAATTTTGAAAATCTACAGCATCTTACAATATTAAATAAAACATATTTGTTTTTCTATGATTACTGTTTCTAAATACAGATTTACTTATAAGAGAGGAAACATTGTACAATTGTACTTTTTCTACTCCTGCTTTTGATTCTGAAAACAGTATTTTATTGTATGCATCACATCTTTCCTCTAAATACTAAGCCTCTATATTGGGTTAATAAGCACCCAAATATTAGCAGAAATTCTGAGGCACTTGTAAAAATAAGGATTAGTGATCACGAGTTTAAATTTTGAAAGGAAAAATCTGAATTTAGGTTTGAGAGTGAAATAGAATTATAATACTATCTTGTATTTAAACTGCTCTACAACTAGTTATTTTTAAACTTATTTAAAACTAATAAGACATTGATCATTGCTAATGCAAAGCTGTATATCAATAGGGAAAAACCTGAAAATAGAATAGTGTAATAGCATGTAATTTTGATTTTTATGTAAGTGCTCATAACAAAGTCAAGTGTCTTTAGTTTTTAATCCAGATATTATCAGAGTTCAAACTCATAAAACAAATATAATCTTGAAGTACTAAGATTCTGGTTAGGTAGTTTATTTATTAAGAGAGTGCAGAAGTGATTTTTGAGCTTATATAAAGATAAACATGAATTCATTTTTATATCCCCAAATAAAATTTATATTCATATAGTTTGTCAACTTATGAGGGTATTCATTGCTAGCATGTTTACGTAAACTTATTTTTAACAATTCAAGTATGATTGGAGTAATACAAAGAAATTACAAAAATAAAAGATGGCTAAATGAATTCATCTGGATATATGTTCACCATATACCTGGAGATGAAGATAGATACCTAACATGTTTCATGATTTTTTGTGGGTTGAATTGTTTCGAGTCACACTTGCTAGTTTTAGTGAGTTTGATGCTAGCTAGTTGCTTGGAATTCACTCACAGAGGTATGTGTGGTCTGTATAGTTCTCAGAATAAAACATATGCATCCTTCATCTAAAGAGAAAATGTGATGCCCTTTTAAACTATCTCCACAATCTCATAATTTATCTTTAAAGAATTGTTCATAGACATGTAATTATTAAAATTTTCAGAAATATATTCAAATATAACAGTACTCCCTTTTGATATTACAGAAGACTTTACATATCACTTTTTATATTTACTTTATATATCGCTTTACTATATATTTATCGCTTTTTATATTTACTTTATATATCGCTTATTCCAGATATTTTGTTAATTTTGTTTCAGCTGGAATCATGTAGTGGATTGAGTATAATTTTTAAAATCTCAAGTGATCTCTATTGTATGCAATATAAAAAGAAAACAACAACAAAAAAGATTTTGCTTATACTATACTTCCTTCTTAAAAATGCCTTTATTAGTAGATGTGTGCCCTTTTTTCTTTATCATTTTCATTATTTATTAATGCTTACAAAGAAGCTACTGTAGAATATGGTAGTGACTTGCTCATGTTTTCCTTTGGTCTATGTCTATACAATACGATTTATAAAACCTTGAAGGTAAAAATTGGTTGTTGAATTTGTGATTATAGAAGCATCTTTAAGTATAAAAAAATTGTGTGAAGTTGAGACTACATGGCCTATTGATCTATTGTTTTGTGTTGCTTTTGTTGTACTGGAATCATTCTGATATAATAAGTCTTATTAGTTCTGATGTTAGTGTCTTTTCAGATACAACTTAAATTATGAATACAGTCATATTCTTAGCTATAATAAACAATGATAGCAAGAAACTTTCTTTACGGTTCCCATGCTAATTTGTTAAGTTATTGTCTCACTTTTTCCCCATAATAAAGTGCCAATTGAGAACACACTTCCTCTGCAACTGGGAATGTATTTGTGTCCTAGACAGTGGCAATTTACACTTACATTCAGATTTGTGCTTTTCTTACACACCGAAACTATCTGCTGTCATTTCCTAACTTGTGGTATCTTAGCCACTCATTACATTACACCTGTTAGTGCTTAGCGCAGTGATTATGAGCATGGGATCTAGTAATTACGACAGAATTCTAATCTACATTTTAGCTGTTCATTTGAGGTAATTTACTTAAAATCTCTCTGCCTTAACTTCCTGCCCAGTAATAGTGAGATGGGGACAGTAATAGGATCTATCACAAGTGTGGTACGTTTTAAGTGCTTAATAAGGAAAACCAATGTTTCTTATGCATGTTTATTTCTCCATGTGATATCTTTCTATATGTATAGAATATATATTCCAATAAGGAAAAACTGGATAAAAATTAACCAAACACCAGAATTCCTAACATGTAAATTATAGATGGAAGGGGAAAAATGTATAACTTAAACATTTCAAGGGAAACTAAAGATGACAAAGAAAATCCAAATACAATTTTGGGGTGGGTGTTATTAGTTTTTTTCCGCCTATGATGACATCTGTTATATATTTTATTTTATATGTAAAATACAAAAAAGACCAAATGTACTTTAGTGATATCTACATAGAAAACAGTGCTATATTGACGATAATGATAAAATGTCAGGCATTGTCAACTGTGCCTATTACTTAAGCATTGAAGATACCATTAGGATTCATAGTCAATGGATGAAAACATAAGCATAATTTTAAACAGAATGTTTATTGGAATAAAATAAATGATTTATGAATACTGACTAGTTTTGCACATGTTTGTCTTTGCAAGTGATTATCTACAAAGGTAATATATTATGGGAACTTAAACTGTTAGAATAAAGAACTTATGTTGTTATAAAATAAAGCCAAGGGAAGAATGAAAGGAGAAATTGAGCAGGCAAAGAAAGACACGATCTTTTCAAATCAACTACGTTTTCTGCACTTTACAGGTATACCTACAATTTCATTCTTAATGCACTTTGCTCTGCAAATCAGATCATATCAGTTAGCTGCACCACTTCTTATTTGTGATCATAAGTTGGTTCACTTTGAATCTTTTGACTCTAAATAAGCTAAGCACTGTGAGGGTAGAACCTTGCTTATCTACATCTGACCTATCACCATTCTTTAAAGAGTAGGCACTAAATAACATCTAAGAATTATCTCCTGAATATTGCTTATTCCTGGCATTTGATTTTTTTTAGATTTTTTATACTAAAAAGATAATTCTTAAAAATATTTGCATTCTTTGGAAAGAGATGTTTAGATAGTGTTATTGTGCATCTGAGATCTTCATGGAAGAGTTTCAGTCCACCCAATTCCTATTCTTAGCAAATAAATAAATCAACATTGCTTCTTTAAGAGCAAAGCGAATTTGTAACTAAATCTAAATCCCAGAGTGTCAGAAATTGCAAAGCAACCCAACAACTAATAAAATCATTTTATAATATATATGACAAAACCACATATAAAGTGTGATATAATATATTCTTATCAAAGTGATAGTCACGGTCAAACACGTGAACAGATATAAGAAATATGATGAAGAAGCGTGAAGTTAAGGGTAAGCAGAATTGACACATGTTCAGTTAAGAAATATCTTATTTTTAATCAAGTACTTGTATACCAGAATGATGAATTTACATGGAGTAGAATAAGGTTTACATGATATTAGAAGATCAACTAAAAATATTTGCATCATGTGCTGTTTTAAAACAAAGAATATAAAATAATATAATCAAGTACCACATAGCTTTTTTATTTTTCTTGTTTTTCACTGAAGAAACAAATACACATTATAACATTCAGCATAACATTTTATTTTTCATTTGAAATTCTTAGAGTAGTTGTGAAATCAGTTTCCTTAAAGTTGTAGAAATTTTGTTTCTCAATATGTCCAGAATAGGCCTCTTTCACTAAGTATCATCTTAGTAAGAGTCACAGAATCTCTTCAAGCTTTGATTAAAAACTGTTAATGCCAGTTTGTAAGAAGAATATTTTCCGTAAAGAGCACTGAAGACCCTAGAGGCTAAAAATAAGCGCTTGGACTGTCTCAGTCTTTTGTTCTTCTTATAACTGAAGAAGTAATTGCTACTGCCAATCTTATAATAACCAAGTAGAAAGTAAATTTTTGGAGTGTTACCCAGATGTAGCAAATAGTGAACATGTCCTCCATATCTGACAAACATATTTTACTCAGAGTAAAGAAGAAGAAATTACCTCCTTATGTGAAATCTTCCTTACTCCTTCACTTTCTGGGTCTCATAAAACAAAACAAACAAACAAACTAATAAAAATTCTGATGTCTGCTCTAATTTTCTTTAGAATTTATTGGCATATAAATTCTTTATTCAACTCATTTATTAATTGTTCTTCATTTTATAATCTGTCAGTGATGCTGTTTTGTTTACTGGTCCAGGTTAATAAAAACTTATTGTAGTAGAGGAATTCCACCCACCATGCCTTGCTATAATAAACACACACACACACACACACACACACACACACACACACAGCTCAACATAATAGTGTAAGATAGATGATCATACAGTACTTCCAGAAGATAAAATATAAAGATAAAAATAACTTGAGAAGTAACCATAATATATGATAACAGATATAAAATCATGCATGGTGCGTCTCTCCTGGTGTTAAATTTTAAAATTCTAGTGTAGAAGGATTTGGCACTCTAGTGATGTGTGGGATGCACTAACATTGTACACCTAAAGCATTAATAGTACTGCTACTGTAAGTCTTGATAGAAGAAGAATTTTTTTAAAAAACTTTTATTTTAGAATTTGTACAATCCTCTAGAAGTCTTTCCATCAATGATTTCTTAAAACCCTAGATTGTAACAAAAATAATTTTTATGTAAAAATAAAATAATAATAATTATTATGGAGGCCAGAGGGATAGTACAGGTATAAGACACATTCCTTGAAAATGGCTAACTATAGTTTGATTATTAGCATCACATATGATTCCCCCCTTCTCCCAAACACCACTGATAGGGGTCCCTGACAATAAGCCATAAATAAATTCTAAGCACCAATGGGTGTGACAAATGCAACAAAAACAAAAAAAAAAGTATTTAGTATCAGAAAATTCATCCAGCCATACCTTTTCCCAAATTTTTATGCTTTTACAAAATTGTACAAATGAAACTTTAAGAATGTTACTAAACATAAGAAAACATCCCTGTGATTTATATATAAATATTAAAAAGTTATTTTGAGATAAAACCAGTTTCCAATGTATTTCATTTTAGAAATATCCTATGTATTTTTTTAATGGCAATGAATCCCAAACTATACTTTTTAGATAGTGTTCTTCAATAAAGAGGTACATCTTGCAGAGATGGAAATGCAGTATGTCATTATAGAAACCAACCTCTATTCTGGCAGACATATACAAGTACATTCTAGTTTTATTATAATGATACTGAGTATAGAATAAAAATAGACTAGATCTTAAAAACTGTGGTTTACAATGATATAAATTTAAAATAAGAGTAAGGAGCTGGAGAGGAAGTACAGAGCTTAAGGCACTTGCCTTATATGCAGGTGCTCTTGATTGATTCCCAGCACTGCATATGGTCCCCCAGCACTGCCAGGAGTGATCTTTGAGTACTGCCATGGTGACCTTGCCCTCCAAAGAAAACTATAAATAAATAAGTACATGTGATCTAATAAATTGTGCTTCAGAGGTTTGTTATATAAACCTGCCTATAGAAACTGTTTTCAAGTTTTATGATTTGTTTTTTATTCAATTCAAAAGAATAATGTCTGTTTATGAATGAACATCTTAAAGAAATATGGAAAATAACTTAAGGGAATGTTATATTCATGTTTATTATGTAGAAGCATGGTAGCTGTTAAAGTCAATATCTAACTTGAAAATTTGAATTAAATTCTTGTTATATTTATTTTTCCCAGTACATATAATAGGAAACAATTTAAACTTGAAATGTGCTTTGTCTTTATACTTCCTCTCTTGGTTCAATGCAATTACTCTTGGTTCAATGAAAGCCTGTAATAAAATAGACCTGGGTTTATTCTGGACAGAGATTTATTTCTACTAAATTGTATAGCTTTAAATCATTTTTATTTTCTGTTCCCTTGGAAATCTGAGAAAATCCTATGATTTGGATAATGAACAGAGGGTTTCAGATTTTTTAAATCCATCTCAATGTTTCTGACACATCAAGTAATCACAAAACCTGGACTGGCCTGAGCTTGGTGACAACTTGTCAGACTGATGTGTTGTGTCTTTCTAGGCATTTCCAGGTTTTGTAGATAACAAAAGGAAAATGGGTAAGCACTACACAAGAGCACTCACAGACAAAAAAAAAATTCTAATTTGCATTTCATTGCTTACTGCATCTCTGAGGATTATTTAATTTCAGAAAATAAAAGTATGTATTTAATTTCAACAGCAGCAAAGGAAATGCAGATATGACTCTGAATGGATATATGACGTTAAAATATCTACATTCTGTGAGAAATGATTTATTTTCATGTAGATACCTATGAATCGAAACAAAGTATGAATTCTAACAAATAGATATATGAGACAAATGGTCCAACCTAGATCCAAGATAATGAGTTGAAGAATTTTGTTCCCTTTTGAAGAGAAAACTAGTAGGATACTAGTTAATTATATAAACAAGACAATATTATACTTAAATTAAATATGAAACTTCTTTGGCTTGATCATAGTATAAGTCTGACTGTATCCTGGTGGACAATGCAGATAAACTGACCATAATCCTAACCAATTGGGAAGTGAAGTATATTTTATAGAGCTTGTTTTATCAATTACTTACTAAAAAAACTTAAAATATAGAACCAAATGCCATTAAATATGACAATAATCATGGGCCAGAGAGATAGTACAGCAGATAGGATATTTGCTTTGCACACAGTAACTAAGTTCAATTCGCAGCATCCTATATATTCCTATGTACCCCAAGATGAGAGCACAAGAGTAAGTGCACTCGTGAGAGCCAGGAGTAAACACAGAGTACCACTGGATTTGACAAATAATTACAATTACCATCTAGAAGTTAGTTTCTCAAAGAACATTTTTACTTGCACTTCTCTTTAAGTTTCTGTTTTCTGTTTGGTTTTTGTTTTTTGGACAGTCTAAAGGTGTAATTCAAAGTATCTTAATATTCTCCTTCATCCTCTATGTAATTATGGAATAATATTGATTACTTGAAACACACACATTACTAGGGAAAAAAGATTTAATACTTTTTTTTGAGACTGTTTATTTGCTTTTAGTAAGAGTGGTTTTTAATATCGAACTGTCAAAAATGTTGGCTTAATGCTAAGTATTTTCAAACCAAATTATTTTATTTTGTATCATTATTCATCATTATTCATTATTTAATTGGTATATTTGAAAAAGCTAAATTGGAAGCTAATTTACTAATGTACTTTTATAGAGTTTTTTTTTTAATGAGAAGCTACTTTGTTTAAATCTAGACAGTGTAGATTCAGATATAATAACCATTCTTACTTTTTATAAACAACCATTATTAGTTAAACTTTAATTGGAATATATGTATATATGTACATATATATTAAAATCCCAGCTTTCTAAAGGAACAACATTTGTAATGTTATCCCTCTATCATGCTATGTTTAATCTCTCCATATTTTATAATGGATTGGCTCCTTATAGAAACTTTTCCAGAATCCCATCTCTCAATTATATTTTTGCTTTGTGATAGAGACAAATCAAGACTCAAAAAAGTATTCTGTAAGATTACCTTAATGACTTATAAATATTATAGCTTTTGACATTAATATATTCTGTGTATGAAGATAAATACGAAAGAAATATTTCTGCCTCATGACTTTTATTGTGATATATAATAGTTTGGGAAAAAAGATGAGAGTATCATATGAGAGACCTGGGTTCAAATATTAGTATAATAATGGATTGTTTTCTAATCATTCAAAACTTCAAGTTTTTTATCTGTAGTATAGATATTACCTCTTTATATTTTCTCTTATTAAATGTGAACATATACAAAATAATTATCACTTCGTAGCCTGTAAAATGGTTCAGTGTGTAAACTTTTGTTGAGAATAATAATGTTGATGATGCTTTAAAGTTCTTATAACTTTTTGTTCCTGGCTGGAGAGAGTGCAGTGTATAAGATGATTGCTTTGTATGTGGCCCAAACGGGTTCTTTCCGGAAGCTCAGATAGAGAAGAGAGCACCAAATAAAGGGTGTTGTGAAGACCCTCTCAGGGTGGGAGAGACATGCTAAAAGTGGTCTATAGACCAAACATGACTGCCACTCAATGCCTCTCTGGCAAAACACAGTACCCAAAAGAAGAGAGAGAGAACAGGGAGGAATGCCCTGCCACAGCGGCAGGGTGGGACGGGTGGGGGGGATGGGGGGTGGGAGGGATGCTAGGACCCGTGGTGGGGGAGGATGGGCACTGGTGGAGGGATGGGTACTTGATCATTGTATAACTGAAACCCAAGCACAAAAATTTATAAGTCTATAAGTGTACTTCATGGTGTTTCACTAATAAAAAAAATGATAAAAAAAAACGGGTTCTTTCCTCAGCACCCCACATTGTTTCCTGAGCGCCACCAGAAACAATGCCTGAGTGAAGAGTTTGAAGTAAACTTTAAAAACCACTGGTTTAAAAAAAATTCTCAATTTTTTACCCTAGAAACCCATATCTAAATTATTCAATTTGAGTAATTGAACAGAACTTCAACATGTATTCTGTATTTTATTTTGTCTAGCATCAAGTTATTATTACATTTTATTTTTCAAAATTTTCCCAAAAGATGTGTGCTAAAAATAAATAAAGAACCAAACATGCTGGTCCTCTCATTATCTGTATTGCATACCATAATACCCATAAGTAGAGAGAGAATAAGAGGGAAACTGTCAACCATAGAGGCAGGGGGAAGGATGGGATGGATGGGAAGGATAGTGGGGACATTGGTGGTGGTAAATATACTGGTAGAGGGATGGATGTTTGATCATTGTATAACTGAAACTCAAACATGAAAGCTTTGTATGTGTAGCTCACGATGATTCAGTTAAAAAAAAAAAAGAGGGGCTGGAGCTATAGTACAGGGAGTAGGGTGTTTGCCTTGCACGCAGCCGACCTAATTGAATCCCCAGCATCCCATATGGTCCTCCAAGCACCATCAGGAGTAATTCCTGAGTGTAGAGCCAGGAGTAACCCTTGAATATCTCTGGGTGTGACCCAAAAATAAAAAAAAATTAAAAAAAACTAAAAGAACAAAGAAACTGCCAGATATTTAAAACTTAATGTATTCTGCTAGAGAACATAATTCCTCTAATAAAGAAAAAAAATCTATCTATAGATAGGTATAAAAAAAAACTTGTACCAAATGCTTAAGAATTCAAGGTATAAATATCTATGTCACTCACGGTCACCTTTGTAATAAATAATTTAACACAAATAAATAATTTTATTTGAATGAATAGTATTACCTTAAAACAAAAGCCCCTATGTCCTTTAAAGTTAGAGGTAGCTCCCTAAATATTCATATTAGCAAGGATAAGAAACGTATGAAAAGATATTATTACCTTTACTACTTACTGTCATCATTTAAACTGTAAAATAAATGAGATTAAAGCTTTGAAGTGGTGTATATAATTATTTATAGCTGTAGAAATAATAATGCTTGATATTATGCTGTGATTTAGAGATTTGCTATGGTTCTGGGTAGTATAGTGGATATTTCGGAACAAGTTGCACCAGATTTGGCTTTGACTGAAAATGACTTTTTGAGCTAGAGAGTTATCTCAGTGAAAGAGGGCTGAGTTTGATCCTTGGAACCACAGGCTTCCATGAGCATAGGAGCTAACTACTGAATTGGAATACCCCTGCTTGATGGGGGGCTGGGGCATCGCTTTATAGGGAGCTATATGAAATACTTCAGTATTTTTAGAGAATGTATAAAATATTTTTGACCGGTCTTCGAGAAACTACTATAGCTAGGTGGGGACACAAGATAGGATGGGGGCAGGGGCCATGGGACAACGGTGGAGAGTAGTAAGAGGACACAGGGGGAGGCTATGTTACTGGAATGCATTTAAATGTTTTATGCATGAAACCCTATCATTATTGGATTTTACTTAACAGTATTATGTATTGTAAATTATGTAAACTTCATCAAAGTACTGTAAATTATGCTGCCTTAAATATATTTTTTCAATGTGCTGAATGCCAAAGCTGTAAACAATGTAAAGATAACAAATGATTAGAAAATCTGTTTCTTAGAACATGGGAAAATAGTACTGGACTAGTGTTTTGCCTTGCATGTGACCAACTTTGCTTGGTCCTCAAACCAACTATTTTCCGCCAAATACACCAGGAACAATCCCTGAACCCTGAGCCAGGAAGTCAGCCCTAAGCACTACCTAATATGACCCTCCCTGCCTTCCTTACCTGACTCTGGCCCTGAAATCTGTTCTATGTCTGGGGAGATAACTCAAAGGCTAACGCTTGTGTTTTGTATGTTCAGAAAGTCCTGATTCAATCCACAGCACCACATTGTCCCAAACCCTTCTAGGAGTAATCTCCAAGCACAAAGCTAAAATTAGATATAAAAAATAAACCAAGGCTGTGTTCTGGAAACAAAAAGACAAATTTTTTATTTCTGGCTATCAGTACTTATGTGTAAAAATCTTATAAATCAACAGATGTTTCTGTTCTTCTTTAAGTTTGATTGATTTTGGAAAATTGTTCTGAAGCAAATTTTTTTGGAATTATTCTATTTTGTAGATCAAAGATCATCCCATGGGCAGGGTTGCATGATTTTTATGCAGATTTTCTGAATTGACCCCCCCCCCCCCACTATTACATGGTCTTCTGAGCACTCTCTGAGGTGACTTCTGACACTAAATCAGAATTAGTTCCTAAGCATTGCTCAGGTGTGGTCAAAAAATAAAATAAATTAATAAAACCTGTTAACACTAACATTGAATCTATACAATACTGTTCCAGAACCATATGGTTCAAATTGCAGTTCAAAACTTATAAATATTGTTATGTTTTGGTAAAAACAAACAATTCTAAAATCTGTAACATATGCTTAGATATTAAACATACATGCTGATTCATTTGGATAAAAGCCTGAGTAGAAGATTATTATTTTAGCATGTATTCTGTGGACATGAACATTTCAGTATGGTTTTTAGTTAAATCGGCAGGTCATAACAAAGGCAAAGGACTAAAACATATCAAAAGTTCTGGCTCATCTTATGAAAATAATTACAAACATTATATTTAAAAAGAATTTAGCTCATCTATCAACTTGGTATTAGTCATCATTGATGTATCTAACAGAGTATTGAAAATGTTGAATTAAAGTGTTTATATTAGAATTAATTAAACTGAATCTTTAGAATAAATCGAATGTATCACCTATGAAGGGTAATTATCTTTCTTTTCCGTAAAATAATACATTCATGACTGGATTATATCTTCTCACACTCATAAAATTATAGAAACTTTTTCTAAGTAGATCCTTATATACCAGCATTTCATTTTAATTTTAATAGTTCTTTTTATTTTAACTGCTTTTCTAAATATTGTGGGTTAAACAGCAATTCCTTTTACAGTTAATGTCTACAGCAAAAAGGTTTCCAGTGGAGCTGAAAAATATTCATCATTGACTCAAAGTCTGTAAATTGTAGCAACTGTAATTATTACTATGAATATCGTTTTCTGACTTTTATCATTATAAATTCTATAATTCTTAAAAATTTAGATATACATTAAAGAATGACTTGAATTCATCTGCTGGTACATTAAATTAGTGCCTACCTTAGCTTCAATCACTGATGAAAGAAATGAAGTGCATTATTGTAGCTAAATATTTAGCCATCATTGTTAATAGCCTTGATCCTTCAAATCATTTGCAGAAACTAGATGGTCAAACCTGAGAAGCGTTCTTCCAATAATACGTATTTTTTTTCTTAAATCATTTTCATTGATATTATTAGCAGAGTCAAAGAAAAGTCTGCAAGACAAATTCAAGTATTTGTAGTAAAGTAAACTTCCATTAAAATGTTTTTTTAGTAAATGCCCCTTCATTATTTTGTCAGTCTTTCAAAACCTGTATCTGCCACATTATTCTGGTTAGTAAAATGACCTTCTGTTACAAAATGCAACCCAGAGCGAACAATGAAGCTGTCTTGCAGATTTTGCTTTTATAAAATTCTCCCAGTTTCCTTTCAGCAACCACTTCACCTTCCTGCAGAGAGGCATATTAAAGGCCACTTACTAATTTGGGATGAATCGTGATTGTTTTTCCTATCAGACTGTAATTGTGTATATACTTATGTAACTATAAACATTTATACACAGAGAAAAAAATAGTTATGGCTATGCAAAAATGGCACATTCATACTGTATATCAATCAGTCATATATAATAGAATAGAAAAAAACACTCTTTGATTCACAGTTATTCATTCACTCTGGGGTTTTATATTGAGAGCTTATGAAATGAACAACTATATAGCTACAATACATGAGATAGAATTTCTCCTGTGATGCTTGAAGGAAGAAAATCAAGGTTTTTCTTTCACTGAAATGGTTACTTCTGTTACTTTAAATTTTACAGGAATAAGTGGAAAGATTAAAAACCCATCATCAAATCAAATCAAAACCAAATATTGCCCCCAAATCTAAAGAATATACAACAAAAAAGAAAATGCCAGTCTTTCAACAGTTCATTTATAATTTTAGTTGAAAATGAACTTTAAAGTTTTTGTTGAAGATATAAGCTAGTTAGAGAATTTGAACAATTGCATGCAATCAACTCTTATGCAGTTACAGGAAACTGATTGCATGTTGCTATGACTGTTATTGGATTCCCCCAATTTTTCTCATCCTGATGAGGTTCTCTGCTCTATTTCAAAATAAACCACTTGCAAATGCTTCCCTGAGCACTGGAGTTGTTTGAGTGTTGGGCCGAACAGTATGAATCGGTAGTAATAAAAGCATCAGCAGGATTCATTTGCAGCCTCCTGCCGGGAGACACTTTACCTTAGTAGCTCAAATTATATTGAATCGTAATGAATGAAGAAGTGGATCCCTGCCAGGGAATAGTTTGTAACTTGGAAAAGTAGATATAATTACATAATAATTCTGCCTTTGCAGAAGGTGGTTCTGCTTTAGAAGTACCTGATGTTATTTACTGCTGTTACTTGCAGCTCTGTTTAGTCATCATGTTGGTATATCAATCAAACCCAAGAATTTTATGTTCTTTTTATTTCTGTTTTACTACTAAACCAAAAAAAAATGTAGTGGCATCTATTTCACTCCTGTTATCTATCTAGCATTTCGGCAGCTTAACTCTTAATTCTGCATTGCAGTTTTTATTCACTGATCAGAGCTATTCAAGATAGGAAAATACTTCACTGTTCCTCCTTACACTTTTGTTCCATCTACACACTTGTTTGTTAAAGAATTTACCTGTATGACTTGCCGTTATCAATATTTATGTATGTAGCTCATGCTTTTCTTCTGTAGCATGAAATAGCAAAAGCAAAAAGGACCCTTGCACAAGAAAAGCATAAATAAAACTACAGAGTTCTTGAAACTCATATCCACAATTTGGGAGTTCTCTAGCTTTCATTTTTTTAAATATTTGTAAAATCAAAACTTTAGCAGTAGTGTCTCTAATTATTATTTAAAATTGTCATGGTCTCTACTAAGAGGCATCTCGATCGAGGTTGTGCCACTTAACATGAACTAAACTTTGTGAAAGTGGCATATTCTAAAGAATGATTTTATTAGGTGTCAGACATGTGATTTGTGATTTTTAATTATAAAGTTATATTTAGCAACACATACTATCACATTAATTACTCATATATATTGAATTGTATTCTGTGAGTGGCATATAACACATAAAATATGTCAAGGATCTATTTTAAAGTTAATTTGGAATCTTTTAGATAAATCTTTGATAGTACAAAGTAAAGTTGAGTTGCCAGTTAACAATGAAACATGAAATTTATTTTACCAGTAATATGGGGATCAAAGTTTCTGCTCAAAGAAACAGATATTAAATGATAAAATAGGGAGTGAAGAGCATCAATTACTGATGACAAAAAAAAAACTAACCAACAATACTGAGATCAAAATTTGGATTGTTTACTTTTATAGATGTGTTAATTATAATTGTCACAAATTAATAAAGATATTTTATTAAAAGCTGTTTGCACAGGGGAAAGGAGATTAAACTGATGGTGAAGTTGTAGCCTCTTAGGTTTAGTCAAGGTATTAGATGGCTTTTTATAAATTTTTTTGCTTTTATTTAATTTATTAATTTTTAAATTTTATTTTCTAAATCTGTTCAAAATGATGTATTACATTCAATGTTTCGACACTAATCACACTCCATTGCACCTTCTCACCACCATTATTTCGTATTTTATCACCACCACCCAAGCCTGTCCCAAAGGCAGATACCAAATGATGTATTTTGTATTGCTTATTATGAAAATCCAATTAAAATGATCCAAAAAGGTTTCCTTAGAGGAAAGTGTGTGAAAATTGATATATCTGACCTTGGAGCCAATAAGCTCCTATATAAGAGATCTCTAACACGTTGTTACAGGTTGAACCTTGTGGCTTATACATTTTTTATTGTTCTTCACAATAAAACTATAAAATTTACATTTTTCTTGGAAGTTCTTTTAAAATGACAGAGGTTGTTTTTTTCTCTTATACAATGGTGATTTTTATGCTATCTAATACCAATAATATTAAATGTTAAATAGTCAATATATTATAGAGGCTGGAGCTATAACACAGCGGGGAAGACGTTTGCCTTGCACGCAGATGACATGGCCGACCCTGGTTTGATTCCTCTGCCCCTCTCCGAGAGCCCAACAAGCTACTGAGAGTATCTCGCCTGCACAGCAAAGCCTGGCAAGCTACTCGTGACATATTCGATATGCTAAACATAGTAACAAGTCTCACGATGGAGACGTTACTGGGCCTGCTCAAGCAAATTGATGAACAATGGGAGGACAGTGCTACAGTGCTACAGTGCTACAGTGCTACTCAATATATTCAAAACGGATATATATTCCATTAGAAAAACTAGTGCTCTTCTGTACTAGTTTACTCTTTATTATTGATGGAGTCATGGTTATGTCAGAAAATAGGACTTGACTCTTGGCTATTCTCTGCAAAACTGTCAGCTTTAAAAGTTCAAACAAATATTTCTTGGATTGATATTTTTCTTTATGCCAGAACTCAGAGATTGTGAGAAAAAAATGATATTAAATTTCATACTGACTTTTGATCATCTTTATCTATGCATCTTGTTGCAAGGAAATTATTTTTTTCTTATATTATCTTCCAATGACATGCAGCTTCTTTCCATTCAAGATTATATTCAAGTTCTTCCTTCAGTGGGAAGGTTACCTCACATGACAGCCATCTCTTCATTCTCAGAACAACTGTTCCTCACAACAGTGCTTCTCAAATGTTCATATGTATCAAAATCACCCAATCACCCTTGTAAATTGTTTCAAAAATCGGTATTCCCAGATTTAATCTCAAAACACTAATTTGAGTGGTAAGAAAGGTACTCAAAGAATCAGCACTTGGAGTTAATGAGGTAAGTTAATTTTGGATAGTTTCAGGTATATCTTTTTTTAAAAAACTATATGTTAGGTGGTAAAATAAAATTTGACCAAGAATTACTTTAGAATAATTCAGTAGGCACAGTGTGTTTGACATTCAAATGAGATTTAGTAAGACAATTAATCATTCACCTCTTTAAATAGTCAACTCTAAATACCAGTTAACTTTTCACCTTTCATTACCTGCCTCTATATAATCAGCTCCCTTACAGAGCCATTAGAGAGGTCATTTCAAATATCAGCCAGATCTCCCACTTAAGACTCTCTATTGGCATTAGAAAAAGCAGCTTAAAAGTTTAAACTACTTCCTTTGCCCACAAAGTATATCTGATCACTTATCTTCCTGCTTATGTTTCCTGTAGTATTTTCTGGTTTAAGAAAAAAAAAATTTCTCCTGCTGGAGAAAATAGTACAGGAGTTAAGTTGCTGGCCTTTCTTTTAGCACACCCCAGTTGAATTTGGGCACTACATATTGTCCCTGAGCACTGTCAGGAGAGATCCTTGAAGTCAGAGCCAGAGTAGCACCTGATTAGCACTGTAGCACTATTCTCCCGTTGCTCATCAATTTGCTCGAGTGGCCCCAGTAACGTCTTCATTGTGAGACTTGTTACTGAGTTTGGCATATCAAATACGTCACGGGAACCAGCACCTGATCATTGCCAGATATAGTTCAAATACTCCACATCCCCTTGAAATAAAAGAAAATAAAACCTATGAAAATTCTTGTCTACAAAACTCTTTACACCACACTAAAACACCAAATGTTCTTTCTATGGAAGACCGGAAGGTGTTGTTCTCATTGCTTTCTGGTTATAGATTGAGACTTTTTCCCAACAATTGCAAGTTCTTATCATTTCAGATCATATTTCAAAGGCCATCTCTTTAGGTCAGGATTCCTTTCCAAATTTTCTTCCATCAACACCAGCTCTTTTGCATGTTATTCTCACCCCCTCTACACCCACAAAAGGCATGCCCACCACCTGTTTCTTTTGCTAGCACAGAAGTATTTCACTCATCATTCATAGAATAATAAATAAAATGCATGAATACTTCTCTTTTTCCATGGATATCTGAGGTTCAGATTAATATATTTACAGTTGTTGGCTGAAGTAATTCCATATTCAAATAATTGCAAACTAGATTATAGGCATGTCCATAGTTTGAAAAAAAAAATCTCTTCAGCTTCGACTGCCAAATAAAGTTATTTGAAGTTATAGACAAAGAAAATCAGGAAGAAATAAGATACCAAATAACTGAATCAATTCCTAAAGTTAATTTGTTATTAAAATAGTTATTTTTCTTATGAGAGAGGTAGATGCTAAAATGTTTTTAAAAATTTAAAAGAATTCTAACAATTGGTTTTAGTTTGGGCATATTTCAATTTTTTGTTGTTTCTAGCAAGATTATTTTTTAAAAGCAGCAAACTTAACAGCAAATTCCATATTTAAAATACTCACATTTATAGACATATATAAAATCCATATTTAAAATATGTATGTTATACAAAGATATTCAACTAAAATCTCAGCTGATGATAGTGTTATTTCAGTTTATTGCATTATAAATATTTCATAGATACAAAGATATGTGTGGCCTTTTAACTAAATTACACTAAATTAACTTTTAATTAAACACTCAAAAATTTGCTTCTAGCTTTGGTTTTGTTATGCTTTCTTTTCTTTCTGTGAAACTTAAGTGACTTCTAATCTAAATTAAGCAACTGAACAGATACCAAAGTGAGAATAATGCATCATTTGGTAAATTGTTTTATGAACAAAGACTTTTGTGAAAGAGACATTTGTTGGCTAAAATAAGCAAATATTTTGGCTGGTTGTTTAAAATATGGGTAATTTTCTCTATCACCATATGGTTTATAGCTTCAGCCATAAGTGCAGAAATTAAAAGATCTAAATTTAGACTATGCCCAAAACAGCAGCACATTCAGTGATTCCCATGAGGTAAATGTCTTGCTTTTATTACTTCCATTATAGTGAACTTGGAGAGCATTTTGGAAAATTCCCAATGACACCAACAGATTCCAACCACACAGTCAATGTTTAGAAACACAGTAGAGACAAAACTTTTCTTCAGAGAACGTTAATTTGAAATTATATCTCTTAATAAATAATGCATTGGGGCTGGAGATCTAGTAAAGTGTGTAAGGGGCTTGCTTGCATGGGTTTGACAAGAGTTTGATTCTCTCTAGGATCCCTGACACCCAGCTCACTGCCAGAAGTTATCCCTGAATGCCAGGAGAAAGCACCGAGCATTACTAGGCATGACCTAAACACCAACTCCCTCGAAAAAGTATCCTCCATTGTCGTCAATCACTTTAGGTTAAAATAAGTGAAAATAAAATAAATTGAATGATGCCTATCTGGAAGGTTTGTTAACCTAGACGGTAATGTTTGGCAATCAGAGTAAGCCTAGGAATCAGTCTTTGATACTATTGTCAAGTAAGTACACACAGTTTTTACTGTATTGATAGTCACAGATTTCCAGAGCCATGAACCATAATTTACTGTCTTTCTTTTGATAACTAAATCTTGATTATTCATAATATTATTTTGATTATTCATAATATTATTCAAATAATGTATGACTGAGTGCTAGCATTATATTTTTTGTTGTTACTTATAACCTTTTAAAAAAAAGTCTATTAAACAATATATTTTATATTCTCTAGAAAATAGAAACCAAGAAAAGATTTACTTTTCTTTTTGATTTTCAGCTTTACACTTTAGTTCTACAGTTTTTCAAATGATTCTACCATTGCTGTTTTCACAAGTCTGTTTTGCTGGCTATAATTCATCTTTTATTAATCTTAGTTGCTTTTGTTTCAAATCAGGATCTATCTGATTATATAAACTAATGTGATGGTAATTAAATCATATTGTCACTATAATTTTCTATTTACTAATTTGAAAAATGGAGATAATTGTTATTTCAAAGCACTATGAAATGTAGTGACTTTAAAAGTAAAGATTATCATTTATAAAACAAAACAAAGTTGTTAGTGAATATATGTAACATTGAACTTTACATGTGAGATTCAACAGAGACATGCTTGAACAATGTTAATATATCGTTTCTACCACAGATCATTTAGATCAGAATTGTTAATGATGCATTAAGGGCAGAAGTACAGGAAGATCTCATTTATTATTATAGATATGTTCTTAAAAACTGAAACTCTAAGTAAAAAGACATAACAAAACCAGGTTTTCAAATAACCAATAGAGACTTTTGGTTCAGTAGCCAGGATTTATTTTTTTCTCATGAATGTTAAAGGGAAACAGTCTTGACCCGAATAATATTATTTGAGGACATGGTGTATTTTCTTAAGTTTTCAAGTTGAGTTTCATATGTTACCAGGGTGAATAAACATAGATGTATGTAATCCATTTAAAAAAAAACTCTCACCATTTACATGTCCATGGGTGTTTGTTATAGTGTGGAGAGAATGAACTTCAATATAAATGGATAAATAGAAGATATAAAAGTAATAGAAAACTTGGGGTGGGATTCAGAGGAGGCGGTAAGGCGCTTACCTTGCACAAAACCTGGTGCTTCATATGGGCTCCTGAGCACAGAGCCTAAGCCCTGAGTAAAGTTGGTTGTACCTCTTCCTGCCCACACCCTCAGTAAAGTGAAAGAGAGGAAAGACTTTTTTTATAATTAACTTGCAAAGTTGAAATAGTGTTAAATGTATTCAAATTCAATTTTCAATTTTGTGACAAGTAACAGTCAAGGGCATACCTTCCCAAATGAGTGGATGATGAAGCAGTGAACTGTGGCTGCTGGCATAATTATTGGTTTTGTCTGACTTTTGACAGAGAGGAAAAAGGAGACATTCTAATTGAGTTTGAAAAGCCAATGCCTATTCCCCCAATATAGCTGTGTACGAATCTGAGCAAGCTTTGTAACTGAATAAATAATATGGGGGTGCTAATTTACTCTAAGTTCTAGGGCTTTTTGGGTGTGAGGTGAGGTCTTTGCCCTGAGACTTCTACTGAGTTTGTAGCATACAGACAACAACCTAAATCAAATAGAGGACCCCACAGTATATGAATGAAGAGGATCTTAAAATAAGGTATCTAGGTATAAATGGGACTGAGAGATAGCACAGTTGGTAGGGTGTTTGCCTTGCATGTGGCCGAGTCGGGTTCGATTCCTCCATCCCTCTTGGAGATCCCAGCAATCTGCCGAGACCATTCTGCCTGCAAGGCAGAGCCTGGCAAGCTCCCTGTGGTGTCTTCGACATGCCAAAACCAGTAACAACAACTCTCACAATGCAGACATTACTGGTACCCGCTTGAGCAAATTGATGAACAACAGGAGGACAGTGCTACAGTGCTACAGATATAAATACTCATTGCTACCTAACTCATAAACTATTAAAAAGAGAAATTTTACTTAATTATAAAAAATTCAAGCATACTAATTTATTATCAAATATTAATTCATGGAGATTTATTTTTTTAGTGCCCAGGATTGAAAGCAGTTTTCATACTTACAAAACATGTACCACTGAACCTCATTCCTGTTCCTTAGATGTGTGTTTTGAGATTAGTAACCACTATTCATGAAACATGAGATTGCCTTCACTGTAGTTTTTTGGGGGTTTTTTTGAGGAAAGGGCTTGTTTTGTTTTTTGCGGGGGAAATATCAGGTGATGTGCAGGGATTACTTTTGACTCTGCATTCAAGAATCACTCCTGGCAGTGCTGAAGGACCATCTGGGATGCCGGGGATAAGGCAAGCACCTTATCCACAGTCCTATTTCTCTGGCA
Source organism: Sorex fumeus (assembly GCF_029834395.1). Lineage (NCBI taxonomy): Eukaryota > Metazoa > Chordata > Mammalia > Eulipotyphla > Soricidae > Sorex > Sorex fumeus. The sequence goes on along the minus strand of NW_026606172.1, from coordinate 7,159,251 downwards.
ACTGGGCTGAATTTTTATTTTAAATATTTTCCAACTTATTCTTAATCTCTTAGAAAAAGTTTGTAATATATGTCATTGCATCCAATTGCTGACGTCAACTAGGTGAGTTTTAGAGGTCAATCAAGAAGTAACTGTCTTCTGGGGCTGGAGTGATAGCACAGCCGATAGGGCGTCTGCCTTGCATATGGCTGAACTGGGTTCGAGTCCTAGCATCCCATATGGTCTCCTGAGCACTGCAAGGAGTGATTCCTGAGTGCAAAGCCAGAAGTAACCCCTTAGCATCGCCAGCTGTGACCCAAAAAGAAAAAAAAAAGAAATAACTGTATTCTAACTTCTAAATATGTTAAAAAAAAAAGTTAAAAGATTTCTATCAAGCCAGAATTGAGCTGGAGCACTTTAATTCTTAGGTATCTTTTTGTCATCCATTATTCTTAAGAAATAATTACAATATAGACATCTGCTGAATTTATTTCTTATGAATTTCTTATGAATAATGTAGTCTTATTTGTATATGTGAGAATATATATTAAGAATAGATAACAAAAAAGATCTTCATGAGGTATGTTTAATTAGTCATATGGAAATTGAAATTATATTTCTAATTTTCAAATAAGATAAATGCAGGTTTTGCAGAGGTACAAACTACATAGGAAATCATAAAATTATACACTTACTATTTGTTTAATTTTGTAATAAAAATCCAAAGACATGTACTTATTATAGTTTAGGTACCATGCTTAATTAATTGTTTTTATGGTTTTGTTGAACAAATTTACTTCTTCGTCCCCACCACCAAAATCTTTATGTCCTCTGTCTTTGTCCTTTTGTTACTCCTATTTTTCCTCTTCTTCCCTTCCATCCTCCACTGATGGATTGTCTGTTTAGCAATAAAATTTGTGGATTTTTCTTTCTTTAACTTGTTCTAAAAATCCATTACTATATTCCCTCATTACTAACACTTGTTCTAATACTCCACTATATATTGATTTTAAACCAGTCTCATTATATGACAAGGATAGGTTTAATGCCTAATACATGAAATCCACCCCCTCCTATTTCCAAATTAATGCCACACTAATTCATTTGTGAATGTTTAGAGAAACAGTCAAATGAGACATAAAATCTGGGAAAAAATGGCTTTGAAGAGGATTTGTCGAAGACCTCAATACAGACAGTAATAGGCATAGGCATTAATATAATCCAGATCCTGAGGGGCGCACAATAGTGCAGCGGGTGGGGCATTTGCCTTGCACGTGGCCAACAGTCTGTTCTCTGCTGTCTCATATGGTCCACGGAGCACCAGCAGGAGTGATTCCTGAAAGTATAGCCAGGAGTAACCCTTGAGCATTGCCGGGTGTGAGCCAAAAACCAAACCAAAACAAAAAAGAAAAGTCCAGATCCTCATTCCCAACTATTTTAAATAGTCTTTTACATCACTTAACTCCCACTTTTCTCCATGATAACATTTTTAAATGGCTACAATTTGGTACTTCATGATTTAATAGGAATATTCTAAGGCTAAGCCTTTTTACATTATGCTTCTGTGGTTGCTACACACTATAAAATATTTTTTAAATACTTAACTCATCTTTGTTCAACTCTTTGCAAGGTATAAGCAAATCTTAAGAGGAAAATATTGGAATTAAGTATCTTCTTTTCATCATTCTTGCAATGTCTTTTTATGTTTTATAGTATTGTAATAATGAACTAATGTGCCTAATCAACTAGAATCTAAAGATACAGAAAAAAAATTAAGAACATAAATTGTTAGGAATGACATACCTACTAATCTTGGTGTTTACAATGTATAATAGCTATTTTGTTGCAATTTGAAAAATATTTTAATTATGTTTCTTTGAGCAGTACCATTTAACTGCTAAATGATTCCCCAGGTCTGCAACTATAGATATTCTTTCACCAATATAACATGCATGCTTTTATGAAAGTTATATATTCTCAAATGAGGAAGTGCAAAGATAAATGTTCATATTATTAAGCTTATACAATAATTCATATGGTATAAACTATGCTATAATATCAATTTATACTAAATTTAAATAATAACCTATTACATATACTATGTTCTTGGCCATAAATTAATTTATCTGCATATAATTCTCATAAAAACCTTAGGAAGCAAGTATTGTAAAATGTTTTTAAAAGAGGAAACTGAATCACCAAATGATAACTATTCAAAGAGTACCTAGTAACTAAATGCAGGAACACTACTAAAATTGTATGTTCTGGTTTAAAACCTATAATCTCCCTACCACTTCAAGACTGTTTTCTTTAAGAAGAGTTCCATTCAGAGAGAAAAGAAATTTAACACAAAGTTCAGATGAAAATGAGGCTGAAAAAAGTCTCTTTCCCTGTGGAATCAGGTTTAAGCAAAGATTAGGCTTTTCCTGGAATTATGGTTTTGTTCTATATTGTCTGATTCTAAATATAAACAGGAAAGCATACACCGTCATAAATTCTTTATACATCACAATTGCTTGTGACAAAACATGAATATTTGCAGTAGTAATTTCCTTTAATGCACCAATATTGTTTACGATGTAAATTTGCAAGAAAGAATGATATTTATGAATTTAAATGTTAATTTTATAGAGGAATCCTGAATGTTCAAACAAGAAGAGAAAATTGTATTTTTAAGATTTCCTTTGAAAGGGAAGAACATGCTTTAAATATCAATATCAAATCCATATATTTCAAAGAATATTGGAAGAATATTCTGAGGAGATTTATCTGATTCAATTTTAAACTTTTCCCAAAATCATATTTTTATCTCTGTATTTCCTGGATTATTTATCTCTAAACCAGCTCCTCAAAATAGGTACAATAAATGTTATTCAAACATAATGTCTTGAAAAATTAAATATTTGTTATTTGACCATTTTTTTTTAAATCCAGTACCCATCCCTTCACCAGTGCCCATTTTCCACCACTGCAGGTCTCAGTATCCCTTCCACCCTCCACCACCCCCATCCCCCCAATTTGACCAATTTTAATGTATAGAATAACAGACATTTTCTTTGTAAAAATTTCATTTGTTTTAGTAAAATTAAAATATAAGTTATAAATAATTTCAGAAATTCACAAAATGTTACTGTTTTGGGCTGGAGCGATAGCACAGCAGGTAGGGCGTTCGCCTTACAAGCGGCCAACATGGCCGACCAGAGTTCGATTCCTCCGCCCCTCTCGGAGAGCCCGGCAGCTACCGAGAGTATTCGATATGCCAGACACAGTAACAACAAAGTCTCCAATGGAGACGTTACTGGGCCCGCTCGAGCAAATCGATGATCAACGGGAGGGCCTTTACCTTTACCTTTACCTTACTGTTTTGAATACACTAAGCATCGCTATTGTTTATGCAATGTTTAGCACAGAGAATATGTTCCCGAACATTTTTACAATTTTTCCTTTTTAAAAATTAATTCATGACTAGTGTACAATGTTACAGAATCTCAGGACTCCAGCTTGACACTCTGTTTCTGGGTCACACCCAGCTGCACTCAGTCTAGGTTTACTACAGGCTCTGCTCTGAGGGATTACTTTGTATGTGTAAGGGGGATTGAACCAGGTTGATTTCCTGAAAGGCATTGTATTATCTCTCTGGCTCTAGCTTAAAACTTTTATATGTGTATATAATTCACCACACCAACAACTACACTTCCGGTGTTATCCCAATAACAAAGATCTTTCAAGAGAAAGGCAAACACCACCTCCTCTCCTGCTGGAATCTTCATTGAGTCTAGAAGTTTGATTGGTTGCTTTGTGCTCACTCAATTAATTTGGTGAACTGAAACGATCCAGTAATTATATGTTAATTCTTTAATATTTGTTTCACTTAGCATGATTGTCTCAAACATTTTATCTTGTCCATTATGAAGGCCGCTTCTTGGTAGGTAATATTTAATAATTCTACTTGGCTGTTACTTACATTGCTCTAGTCGCTAAGTATCTGCACGTAATTTCTTCTCCCTCAAATTTTCATTCTCTCTAAAGGGCAATTTTGTTTTTTCATTTAAAAAAACTCAAACTGTCACAAAAACATATGGATGCATATATAAATTGCATAAAAAACAGCTACTAGAATTTTTTTTGTAGTAGTTGCCAAGTTATTTATCTAATATGTAACTACTATAATTTTAAAGAAGAGATTAGTAGTAATCTTGATAAGCAATAATATTTATAACTTGAATGATGAAAATAAGAGTTAAGTCACTAAAGAATAAAAGGTCATGAAATATTTTCAATATATGATTTTAAAGACGAATAATTTCCTTTTAAATTTATATCAAAGATACTATAAATTAATATTATTGTTGTTATTTTCAACCTTTTACTAGCAAAGATGTGGCTAATCGATTCACTGGTGAATATAGCATTAAATGTTAAGAAGTAGTGATATGTTCTAATATTTTATAATCATAAGAAACCTCAGAACTAGTCTATAAAATCGTAGACTTTGTAAATCTATATCCTATGACATTTGCAGCCCAAATTCAGCTCAACTTCTTTTTAATAGTTTAGTCAAGAAGGTAACATTATTAGCCTGAGCTCACATTCTCAGAATAACTTAGGCTGCTAAATTCTAACTTTATAACTTATAGCAGACTAGACTTTATTGAAAGCTCCTACAACAGAATTTAAATGAGGATCGCTTCCTTAGCATTGTCATAGAAATACTATTGTTTTAATATATTATATTAAAACATTTATAGTCTTGACTGTTGTTGCTTCCTCATTTAGAGAAATACTAATAAAACATGATATTTTTCCAGAGACACTAACAATACATTATACAAAATTCCTCTTTCTACCTAACACTGTTGTTTCTAGCATCAAAATACAAATAAAAATTCATAAGAAGTTTTCCTGTAGAACTTTTTTTTTTTGCTTTTTTGGGGTCATACCTGACTATGCACAAGGATTACTCCTGGCTCATGCACTCAGGAATTATCCCTGGCAGTTCCTGGGGGACCATATGGGATGCTGGGAATTGAACCTGGGTCGGCCGCGTGCAAGGCAAACGCCCTACACTGTGCTTCAGCCCCAGAAAAATTTCTTAATATATGATTTTCATGGGAAGTAGATAGGTAGAGTGATATAAGTTTTAGTCAATCTAAATTGTTTCCAAAACTACATTGTTATGAGAGGGGGAAAGGAACCTGGTGTTAATATCTAAGAGAATCGTGTTGTGTATTTGTATATATACATATATATGCATATATATATTGAATATTGAATATTGAATATATGTGTGTACATGTATATATTCAACATATATATCCATATATTTTACATATATACTAATTTATTTGATATTTTAGGAACATAACTTTGTTGATAAGAAAATATAGGGCAAATAGATAAGTAATCTATCTTTTAAAATAATAAAAGTGATTGTGATTTGTATGATATCCTTATTTTTAGTATTCTTGCATTTTTATTTTTTCAGTGGTGGTTTGGGGGTCATAGCCAGGATTTTCTCCTGGCTCCGTGCTTAGTGACTACTCAGAGGTGCTCAGGATACAAGATGCAGTCTGTACCAAGGAGTAAGCAGAGTAAGCCTGGTATACTATTCTCTGACCCTCAATGATATCCTATGATCTCACATTTATATTTATATTGCATATTTAAGACAATGTTCTAATTAATTTTTATTAGTTTTTAAAATTTTACTACGATTTGCAATGCTATTAATGATAGGGATTCTTGTAAACAGTATTCTCACACAGCACCACCCACCTCCTCCCACAGACCTAACGCTGCATGGCCCCCAGCCCCCGACACTTGTAAGCTCAGCTTTGCAGATAAATCCTCAGGTTCTGTTTCTTTTGTGAATTTATTATTCCCTTGCTGTGTTTCTTTATATCCCACTTATGAGACAGCTCATTCTATGTATGTGCCTCTCCCTCTGGCTTACTTCACTCAGGACAATACTATTCAGATCCATCCATAAAGTAGAAATGTACACGACTCTGTCTTTTTTTTTTATAGCGAATTAGTATGCCCTTGTGTATATATACCAGAGTTTCTTAATCAGTCCTCTCTTCTTGGACACTACCTTTTCTTCCAGATTATTTATCTTGTGAATAATGCTACAATGTAGATAGGATGTCTTCTGAATAGAGATCTTCCATTATATGTGTGTGTGTGTGTGTGTGTGTGTCTGTGTGCTTAAAATAAAAGTATATGAAAACTAACACATTTTCCTTTAAACTTCTTTACCCTTTCTAATACACTTGCATATATATGTATATATGATAAATATCAAGCATATGTAATGTGTTTTATTTTTTATTTACTTAGATAGCTACTAACATCCCAGGGGAGGGAGCAGGAGCCTTTCCTAATGATTGTCAGCCACCCATCCAGAGTTCAGTATGAGGTTCCAAAGCAGAGAGGCACTGCACAACCCCTGTGGTGCTAGGAACTACCTGGACCATCTCTGTGATGCTTGAGGACTTTCAGAGCTGCACACAGAGATACTCAGAAATCTGTGAGTTGCTGCAGATAAGAACAAGGTTGACTGCATACAAGTCATGAACTTCTCTAGACCCAGTATTTTAAATAATATGTTTCTTTTAAACCTCTGAGAGACAGAAATATAGGTTAGGATGACTGCAGTATAGATATAAATGCAGTGTGTGCTCTTGGCACAGTTCTGTAGCTTTCCGTGGCATTGACCTTCAAAAGAGAATTAAATCCACTTCACAAGGCTCAGCTAGAAATTGATATGAAAAAAATAGAGAAAGAAGTCATCCAGATATTTGGAAAAGATGAATGAATGGCTGCCACTCTTTGTATCACCAACTGCACAGGAAGTGTCTCATCTTTTGATGCAGAACATTCTCTAATATCACTCTCTATTCTTGAGTCAGATTTTATAGAAATAGACAATTCAAAAATGGAAAACAAATAAAAATGAAATAATAATTGTATTAAATAATGTTAAAAGGTAAAGGTAAAGGCCCTCCCGTTGATCATCGATTTGCTCAAGCGGGCCCAGTAACGTCTCCATTGGAGACTTTGTTGTTACTGTGTCTGGCATATCGAATACTCTCGGTAGCTTGCCAGGCTCTCCGAGAGGGGCGGAGGAATCGAACTCCGGTCGGCCATGTTGGCTGCGTGCAAGGCAGACGCCCTACCCGCTGTGCTATCGCTCCAGCCCATTAAATAATGTTAGAATATATAATATGAAGAGGCCAAAATTTTGAACACACATGGATATAATTTGATCTAAAAATTTGAGAATCATTGATTCACTAATGAAATTATCAGCACAAAGATAAAAGTATCCTATAAAAAATAAACATACTTAGAAATAAACATATATAAAACTCTCGTTATGAGTACACAGGTTATTTTTCATAGAATATGAAAATGGAAAGTAAATCACTGTCACTGTCCTTTCATTGTTCATAGATTTGCTTGAGTGGGCATCAGTAACGTCTCCATTGTGAGACTTGTTGTTACTGTGTCTGGCGTATGGAATATGTCATTGGTAGCTTGCCAGGCTTTGCTGTTTGGGTGGGATACCCTCAGTAGCTTGCCAGGCTCTCCAAGAGGGGTGGAGGAATTGAACCTGGGTCGGTCGGGTCGTCCCTATGCAATGCAAATGCCCTACCGCTGTGCTATCACTCCAGCTTCAAATAATTTCAAAATTATTATACTATTTTCAGAAAAATTTTGTCACTATAATTTGCACTGATGACCTACTTTATGAGATATTTGCTACAATTTCAAATAACTTTACTTGGAAAGGTACACTGTTTAGTAATGCTATTAATGAAGCAGCAGTTATAATGAAATCTGTCCTAGAAAGATGGTTTATTATTCAGTTCATTACAGACAAGCAAGTTTAGAGTTGTCTAATTGTTATAGGAACAGAAAGTGGCAAAAACAGAAGAAACTTTTTACAAGGAAATATTTAAAAATAATATTTGAGCAAAGATTGGGAAGGACGTTTTCTTCTGGAATTACAGCTAATTTATCTGACTTTCACTTTTTCATTGTCTTTCATCAGGATGTCTCCCTTGTTGAATATAAATGAATATGACATTCTTCTTTTGTGCCTTGGCACATTTTAAAGATAAGATATATCCATGATTTTTAAACCATTTTTATTAAGGTGCCTAGATTTCTATTATTATTAATCACTGCTTTCCATTTATATGTCATTCCAGTAACCATTCTAATACCACACCCATCACCGGAAAGTCTTCTTTCTCTATCAGTTTCCCAAGGACCCATGTAAGCTCAGTTCCTTAGGCAAAAAATTAAGTTCTGATGACTTCACCCATTTGTTGTTCCCATGTTTCTTTTTATTTCACATATGGAAACGGTCTCTTCATGTTTCTTTTATTTTTTTTAATTGTGAAAGCAGTGTCACCCCCATGCATGTAGAGCTATTCTCCTGAAATCCCACAAAATTGTTGACTGATGATAAGTTGATAAAGCAGTTATTTTAAGAAGTATGTATTTTAGAGCTATTAATATTTAAAAATAATATTATGAATAATTGTGTTAAAACATCCTAAATTTACATTAATATAAATCCTACAAATGTAAAATATGGTGAAAAGAATTAAAATTTTAATGGGAAAGTCTCATACTGTCTTAGGATAGTAGTATTGATTTCAATTTGAAAAACACCTATATATTGGTTACGATTCCATTTAGTGAGATTGTGCTTGTGTAGTTTAGCACGTATGTTTTCTTGGCTTAGCCTGGACAGCTTCATAAAACTGCATTAAACTGGCTGACTTTTTGTATCCTACACTGCAGGATGGAAAACTGTGTGCGTAATTCAACTTGTTGAAGCATCTTAGTAAATTTCTTTTATTGTTAAAATTGGAGCAACGACTAGAAATTAATTATTTGTTAGAACACAAAGAACTTTTATGCTATATTCTCAATTTCCTTTTACACTGAAGTTGTGATTTGCAAATGTGAGTGAAAGATTGACTTTAAATATCTAAAGATGATTAGCTGCCAGCTCTAATCAAATTGAGAAGTAATTAGCAAATCAAAACTTGATTAGCTCTTTGCTTGATTTACTAAAATTATAGTTTATGTAGTTTAAATAATGGGGGAGGGGAGTTGTCTATACTCCAGATACAGTAGAATCTACTGTGCTTAGGAGGGGGAGTTGGGATGTTGGGAATCCACTACTTGAAATATTTTTTCAATCTGGCAGAACTTTTGGTTCCTTTGTGATATTATAACAGTACACATTAGCATTTTACTTTTCCAAGAAGAAAGCTAATAATATAATAAATTAATTCCAATTTAACTTTCAGTATTTGTGTGTGTGTGTGTGTGTGTGCCTTGGGACCACACAGAGCATGCTCCTGGCTGCCGACTTCAGGGTCATTACTGGAAGTACTAAAGGGAATGTTTGTGGTATTGAGGATCTAATGTGAGTCAGCTGTGTTCAAGGCAAGCATCTTAATCCGTGTGCTATCTCTATGGCCCCACAATTTAATTTTCAAGTTATTTTTAATAAAAATTGTTTGGACTTTTCTTAAAATATCCCAGGGGACCAGGGGCCATACCTAGTGAACTTGATCAGCTGAATCAGATAGCTCAGTGATCCTCCATCAAAGGAAATCACTCCTGACTCCTGAACTATCTGCATGATCCCAAGGTTCATTTTAAAATTAAATTTATGTGTGATACAGGAAATCAAACCCCAAGTGTAACATATGCAAAAGTACTTTGCCACTAGCTTCATCTGTGACCACTAGATAACTGATAGTGTTGATAGTGTTTTGTTCTTTTTAATTTATTGAATCACCATGAGATAGACCATTACAAATCTATTAATGATTGTGTTTCAGTCATACAATATTTCTACATCCATTTCTCCACCAGTGTACATTTCCTACTACCAATGACCCCAGTTTCCCTCCCACCACCCCAACTCTTTTCCTCCTTCTCTCTCTCTCTCTCTCTCTCTCTCTCTCTCTCTCTCTCTCTCTCTCTCTCTCTCTCTCTCTCTCCTCTCTCGTCATTATGGTTTGCAATACAGGCGCTAAGAGGTCAACATGTTTTTTCAGGGGTTCAGTACTTTTATTGGGAAAGTACAGCTGGAGTAGCATTTTTTAAGCTTTTTTAAAACTTTTTTAAAGTCACACATGAACTGTAGTGTGACTACATTGGAAAGTGGATGTGACTGCCGGGGCTTCCAGAGGTCCGGAGGTGGGGCGGGGGAGGTAGATAACCCATCCTGATCCTGAAAAAGCCTAGAGATGTCAGTCACAAAACCCACATACCCAAATTTTCAGTGGATTATTTTCTCAGTGAGGTTTATCCCAAGACGGCAGAGTCCATTCACCAGAAGGAATAGTGGCAATTTGGATTGTGGGAGCCAACAGCTGCCGGGGACTCTGCTTGGGCAGGCACTGGGCAAACTCTCCCCACTTCGATCTAACTTGGTTTGTTCAACCTTGCATAGGTCCGAGTTAACTATGACTTTTGGTCTCTTTCAAGATTTATTTATGAGTCCCTGGAGCTAGGCTGATAAATGAGTTTGTATGGCTGAGCCAAAGATTGTGGGTGTGGCTCCCACATACCTAAAAACTTTTGAGTTTTAATTTCTTAGAAAATTTCTGAGTTATTGAAGTCCAGCTAGAGTCATGGTGTTGATTTTGGGGTCTCAGGAAGACTGAGGGCACCAGCCTTCTGATGTTCCTGATGCCCTCACCCCTCATGTCCAGGCTGAACCACCATGGCACTGTGCCCTCAATGCCCAAGTGACAGTGGCATCTGTGGCCTCGGGAGAAACCAGGACTGAGGCAGGGCTGCTCCTTTTCAAGGCTTGGGGACTCTGGGTGGGCCATAGCTACCAGCCCAGCAGACCCTGACCAGGGCTCCATTCCCCATCCTCAGTCTCTAGGCAGTTGGTACTGATGGAGATTTTTCTACAAAACATGCTGTGGGCAGCACTGGCGACAACAGACTGGACCCGGGAAGAAATGGTGGTTGGGATATCTTGCCAGAGACGAGTTACCACAGCAGGTATGGTGGGAAACCAGGTGTTCCGTCAACTCTGGGACTCACAATCCATGGTAGTGCCAAGTTGGGTGCGAGGAGCCCATTTCATTCAGGTTAAACTTCTGCAACCATGTGGCCAGCTGCCCATAGTGCCAAGAGCCATGGCTTCAGCCTTGGAGTTTGGGATGGAGCCACTGCCATCGTCATGAGACCCACTCCAGCTGGTGCTCCACAACAGGCGCCATTTTAGTCCACTTAAAGCCACTTTTTCTGAAAGAAAATATTTAAAGGGCACTTCCCGTTGTTCATGCAGAAATGTTATTACTCGTCAGCCCTGCTGTTTAGAGTGTTACTGCCACGCCGCCACCATATCCTCTTCCTGGAAACTGTTAGTTTCCTAACATTCCATTAGAAAGCTTATTATGAGGCTTAACATTATGATATAATTTTGAAATGAAAATTTTAAAGGCAATAACAAAAAGATTCTTATTTCAAAGAGATAGCACAATAGGTAAAGTGCTTGTCTTGCATGCAGTCAATTTGGGTTCAGTGACTAGAATCACATTCCCCAATCCCTATCAAGAGTGGTCCCTGAGTACAGTCAGGAAGAAGCCCTGAGTGGAGATGAGTATGGTCCCAAAACCCAAACAGATAAAATTAGATACCCTTGCTCTTGATACTTTGTTTCTAACTTATAGTGAAACCTCACACTATATGTTTTATTAAGTTATTGTTCTAAAATATTACCTTTTTTTGTATTTAAATGTTTTTATTGAAACACCAGGATTTCTATAAATTTTTAATTACACATTTTTGTGCACACAACGTTCCAATACCACACCCATCACAAGACAGCCTGCTTTTCTCTACACTACATATATTAATAAAGTTCTTCAGAAAGGACTTTATGAAAACATAAAAATAAATACTTTGAAAAGTTGAACACTGCGGACATGGGGGTGGGGAGCAGGAAACAAGAAAGCAGATGCAAAAACTAGCACTGTAGCACTGGCCTACCATTGTTCGTAGATTTGTTCGAGCAGGCACTAGTAATGTAATGAGCAGGCACTAGTAACAAATTGTAAGACTTGGTGTTACTGTTTTTGGCATATCAAATACACCACAGGGAACTTGCTGGACTTTGCTGTGCAGGCGAGATACTCTCAGTAGCTTGCCGGGCTCTCCGAGAGGAGTGGAGGGATCAAACCTGGGTCTGCCCTGTGCAAGGCAAACACCTTACCCGCTGTGCTATCGCTCCAGTCTGATGCAAAAAGTAATTCTCAAAATCAAACTGCATTCGTAAGTCTACATAACATTCCTATGGAGTCTTTTCTAGAATTGTGTTTGAAGTACTTTTGTCTTCATCAGCTAGTGAAGATTAGAACATGGTCAGCAAATAACACATTCTATGTGTTAAGTTTCCTGTTAAACTGAAGTATTCTAGTCCAGCCTGGATTTCAGTAATCCGTCACTCAGGCTGGTATGAGATAAAAGTTATATTTGATGTCAAACTCAAATATTTAAATTTTTTTTATTTTTCTGCCTCAAAATGTTTCTAGAGTTTCCATAAAAATAAACTTCAGTTCTTTGCATATCTTTATGAAATTGATAGATACTTATCGTCACTGCTTTTTATAGAAACACTAATCATTATTATATAATCCATTATATATATATGTATCACTGTATCACTGTTGTTCTGTTGTTCATCGATTTGCTTGAGCGGGCACCAGTAACATCTCCCCATTCATCCCAGTCCTGAGATTTTAGCAGCCTCTCCTTACTCGTCCTTCCCAATGCTGCTGTATTGGAGGGTCTTTCAGGTCCGGGGAATGAGTCCCGTTGTTGCTACTGTTTTTTGGCATAACGAATATTCCACAAGTAGCTGCCAAGCTCTGCCATGCTGGAGCGATAGCACAGCGGTAGGGCGTTTGCCTTGCACGCAGCCAACATGGGCGACCCGAGTTCGATTCCTTCGCCCCTCTCGGAGAGCCCAGCAAGCTACCGAGAGTATCTCGCCCGCACGGCAGAGCCTGGCAAGCTCCCCGTGACGTATTCGATATGCTAGACACAGTAACAACAAAGTCTCCAATGGAGACGTTACTGGGCCCGCTCGAGCATATATATGTATATGTATATATACATATATATTATACATGCATACACATATATTTTAAATGCCATAGAAGTTTACTGATAAGAAATTACTGAATTAGATTAATATCAAAAGCAAAAATGAAAATTTAAAAAAACTGATTTTTAGTTTTCTGACATGGTATTCTTAAAAAGAGATTTCTATTGCAAAGAAATTAAATTATGAAACTGGTAATGTGTCTTCAGTTGCATGGCACCCAGCTCCAGAAAACTGCTCTTTAATTTCAGTTCTTCTCTAGCCACAATCACATAACAAGCTGAGAACAATATTAGATAATTATAAAGGAAAGCAATTTCTTACCCAAGTGTACATGCATTTTAAGCAAAAGCACTGTAAATAAACTGTGAAAATGTCTTAAGGATCCAAAGAAAGGAATAAAGTTTTATCACCATGACATATGGTTGCAGGATAGATATTTAGAATTCCCACAAAGAACAACATGGCGTTAGAATGTTTTTACTTACACTTGCGTAATATACGCTCATGTTTATCTATTTCTGAAACTTGAGAAAGGTTTCATAAAAGGAATGTTTTTTATGGTTTGAAATGTTTAAGAAAACATGATGCCACTTGAATATTTTTGTTTCCAGTTGAGTTTTCTTTTGTTTAGGAACCATTTCCAATGGGGTCCAGGGCTCACTCCTGGCTCTGTACTCATCATTTTTTGGTGTTGGAGATTAAACTTCAGTTGACTGAATGCAGACAAGCACCTTACCCACTGTACTATTTCTATGGCCTCTCTAATTGATATGTTTTAATGTCATTAGAAATTAATGTTTTATTTACATAGGAAATTCAAGAGAAAATATAGGTTAAGTTCCAATTCTATTAAGAGAATAGGCCAAGAGTGCTAATTATTTCTGGTCAGTCCTGGGATCCCCAGTTATTAAACTGACTTCAGGGTCCTGGGATGTGGATCAACACGAGAATAAAGCCCTTCCATGTGAGGGGCTTCAAACCTCAACATCCAGAGAAATAAACTTTAAAGGCAAGTAGGAACTTATTGCATGTGAAATCCAATAGCTATGTTTCTAATAAAAAAAAAAGTAAAACAGGAATTAAATCTGCACTCAGTTAGTGTCCACATGCCAATACAACCTTCTTAGTTTAATTCAATCTATTTTTATAATTTCCATAGATTTACATACACATTTCCTTCTTCATTTATTTTGTAGTGTCCTTAATTTCATTTATTTATTTATTTAATATATAATTAAAATTATTTCTCTCCTGCCCATCAAGGAATTCTTTCACAAAGCTCTTGTCTGAACTTGAATACAGATTTCTGCCTGTGTTTTAATAGTGTGATTTAGGTAATTGACAGAGACAAAGCCGGTTCACAAAATTAATTAAAATTTTCCATCTCCTCACTTTCAATTAGTTTCATTGATCTGACATATTTTTTCTATTTAATGTCTCACTGTTATCACTAGGCAGTACACAGGTTATGCTAGTCTGTCAAATAAATAGCAATTATTAAAATAATCTTTAAGAATACACTATTTTGATGTTTTAATTGTCCTCTTGTCTTTGAACAGCTGAGTGTGGTAATTAGTGTTTACTTCATTTGTATAGCAATTTTAATTTGTTCTTGCAGCATTTTTCCCCTTTCGTATTTTGGAACCAGAAAAAATTTAATGAAATGCAAAGGAAATAAAAATAATATGACATTAATAACTATATTTTATAGACAGAACATTAATCTCAGGCAAAGAATATTTAAATGAATTAAAGGCTATTGTTTTTTATTTATGATTATTTCTTTCTTTCTTTCTCCTTTCACCTTCCTTCCTTCCTTCCTTCCTTCCTTCCTTCCTTCCTTCCTTTCTTCCTTCCTTCCATCCTTCCTTCCTTCCTTCTTTCCTCCTTCTTTCCTTCCTTTCTTTCGCTTTCTTTCTTTCTTTCTTTCTTTCTTTCTTTCTTTCTTCCTTTCTTTCTTTCTTTCTCCCTTTCTTTCTTTCTTTTTCTTTTTTTGCGACGAACAGAAAACTAGGTTGAATTCCACTGAAGCCTAAAGAACCTTTTATAGAATGCTATCAATGATATTTTCATAGATTAATGTTATATTTATTTTTCATCACTATTTTGTTTTTTGAGGTACTGTAATTTAAAATTCTACTAATCATTATTGCATACATATTATACATATTTTCAAACAACACGCCCATGAACAGAGCACTTGGATCCCTCCACTAATGTCCCTACAACCCCTCCTGTCTACCCTTCTACCCTCTCCCCCATAAACTTAGTTCTGAGAATATTAACTCTTCAAAAAATTCTAATAGTCACTAAAGTTTTTCTTTATTATGAAGTTATGTTTAAATGGTTTGATTTTATACACACACACAAATGCGGTTTTATTAGTGTCTCCTAGTACTTTTTAATTTTGATTTATTTTGAATTATTTAGGCAGGTGTGGGTTGGAGGTTACACCTACCTCCAAGCTTATTCCTGATTTTATGTTTAGGGTTCACTCCTGGTAGTAAGTGGTCTCAGATATCAAATCAGTGATAATCATGTATAAGACAAGCACCTTAACCCCTGTAATATCTCTCTGCAATTTTCTCTCAAAAAAGTTATATTTAGATGCATTTATTAAGATATTAAGAAAAATAGGAGGGAGAGAGAGACAGAGAGAGAGAGAGAGAGAGAGAGAGAGAGAGAAAAGACAGAGACAGAAACAGAAAGAGAACAATGGTTTCCATAGAAGAGAAGCAGCCAAGAGTAAAGATCTTGGTTTGAGATGAAGGTGAGTCTCCAGCTAGAGGATGCGTCACAGAGTGAAAGAAAGGAAATGTACATGTCAGATGAAGATGCAGGCAGATCTCCAAGGTGGAGAATCTTTCCCTTTCTCTTATCAAGGAGACTTTATTATGGGACTTTTCTCAAACTGTCCCAACTTGGCTAACTCTGTTTCTCCAGGATCATACAGGAGAACAGTCTTGGATTCTTGATCTTTTGTGTGTGTGTATGTGTGTATGTGTGTGTGCTTCAATTAAGAGAAATTAACTGAAATATGAGGAAGCTGAAAGGAGAAAGATATGTTCAAAGGTGGGGAAGGGTTTGGGGCCTGGACTTACTCCTGGCTCTGTTCTTAGGGTTTATTCCTGGTGATGCTCATTGGACCATATGTAGTTTCTGGGATCAAACCAGAGCCATCTCCATGCAAAGGAAACACACTACCCTCTCTAATATCTCTCTAGCACAGGAAGAGCAATTTATATTCTTATATTTCACTCAAGATTTTACTCATAAAAATGCACCTTTCCCATTTTCTCCTCTCACAATGAAATCTGTGTTTCTTATTAAATAGAAAATAAACTATTTTGATATAACTTTACATATATTACTTGTAAATTTTCATATTCTTTTATTCAGAAAGAGAATTTAACTAGATTATGTAGGGAAATTATTTTACTACAGAATGGCATTCTTCTTTATGGAAATCGAGATCATTTAAAATAAAATGTGTCTTAAAGCAATGACAAAAACAATTTAGACAATAAGTACATTACCAAAAAAGTCTTATTTGAATTTAATCTACTTCACTGACTCCCATGAGAAGAGATTATCTACATTTTTCCTATAATGGACATCTCAAAATTAATCTCTACTTTTTAATGAGGCCTCTTTTCATTCTTAAGAGTTTGTTCTGTTTACTTAAGAGGAAATAATTATATGTGCTCATTGGTTAGTGTATTATTTTTGTAGAGTCCTTGAAGGGATCATCCTAATTAATTACATTTTAGAACAGAGAATTTAACAAGTAGTCAGAAAATATGGTTGAGATATGTGTTGCTTCTGAATGTTTATCTAGCACTCTGTTCATCAGTAAATTCTAGCTTCTATCTTTTAATATCAGTGAAAATATAGGCTAAATTATACATTAAGCCATTATTATCATTTGAGGGAACTCACTCTTGACAGTGCTCAGGCACTAAGCCAGCTCTATACTTAAAGGGTCACTTCTAGCAATGTTCAAGGAACCACGAGGTGCCAGAGTTCAAACACGGTCCATTGAGGGATGTCTTGATTCTAGTTAATTTTTATGTTCTACACTCATATAGCTCTGGTATCACAGTCTTAGTATCTTTCAGGTACAAAAATCAGAAAATTACCTGAACTAACTGAAAAAAAAAGCTCATTATAAATATATAAGCCCAATAAAACTAAAGGAAAATCTTACTCTCCTCCTCACTCTGGAATAGGCACCAAGGCAGCTCTTAAAGAATCCATGATTCTATTATCTAAATTTCCAGATGTTTTGTTTTGAACTCACCTCTTACTCAGCTATACACTCACATCCCTACAATTCTGAGAGTCAATTGACTTGATTATTTGTGAGTTAGATCTAATTTCTTCGTTACTTATCAGCTGTAGAACAGAGATTGTATTAACAGTTCCCAATAGGACAACCAGTCTTGTGTTTGGAGAAGAACTGATGTCAAATCAGAATGTTAAATAGAATATAGAATCAATTAATGACTTCATGATTTAGGTCTCTTTCATTCTAAAGTTTCATTGTCTGCTGTGAAATTTAATCACTTTTAGAGAAATTTCTCATCTTTATCTTTAAGGTCTAATTTAATATGTGTATAAATATACAAACAAACACACATATATATGTATATATACATATATATGGAATATCAGAAGGAGAAGAAGATGGGAAAGAACAAAAAGATAAAAAATCAACAATTTGAATGTCACCTTAAGCATCTAGAGAATCAACAACAAATAAATTCAAAGACCAGCAGAAGGGAGGAAACAATAAAAACCAGAGCAGAAATCAATAAAATACAAAATAAGAAATCAATATAAAAATCAATGAAACCAGAAGCTGGTTTCTTATATATTCTTGAGAAGAAAATATAAGATAGACAAACCTGTGCCTAGAGGAATAAAAAAAGAGAAAATACACAAAACAATAGGGCTGGAGTGATAGCATAGCGGGAAGGGTGCTTGCCTTTTATGCATCAGATCTGGGTCAGATCTGTGTTGGCAGGGATGTGGTGAGAAAAGAAATCTCATCCACTGCTGGTAGTAATGAAGTCCTGGTTCAACCCATACGGAAAAAGAAGATAAAGAGTTCCCAGTAAACGTAAAATTGAACCACCCTATGCTCTAACAAGTCCACTTTAGGATAGCTACCCCCAGGACATTAAAGTATTCATTCAAAAGGATATATGCACATCACTGTTCATGGTTGCACTCGGTACAATAAGTAAGATTTCAAATCAACCTAAATGCCCAGCAACACATCAGTGCATCATGAAAAAGTGATATATTTATACACAATGGGATTCAATGCAGCCGTAAGGAATGATGGAATCAGGCAATTTGCTGCAACATTGATGGAACTGGAAGATAAGATGTTAAATGTAATACGCCAGAAAAAGAAAGATAAGCATATGATGATATCACTTACATGTGGTATTTAAAGTAACTGGGTGAGGAAATGCAATGGTTTAAAAGTGTGATGCCTAGATCACCCTTAGCCTCAGAGTCTAGAGAAGAGAAATAAATGGAATGAAGGGGATGGAAAGAAGAGATAGAAGAAAAGCAGTGGGGGCAGGCGTCAAGGGCACCAAGGTACATTGGTGGTGTGATGAAATGATAGAGTTCAATATCCAAACCACAAAGTCAACAACACTGAAATCACAAGACTCAAACTTTAATAACCAAATTTAAAAGGAGCCTTTCAAGATGGCAGGCCAGGGCTGGGATTGTGGGGCGATGGTAGGAGAGAGAATTGGGGAACACTGGTGGAGAGAATTGACACTGGTGACAGGATTGGTGATGGAATATTTTATGTCAAAAACTCCACAATAACTTTGTAAATCATGGGGCTTTAATAAAATAAAAATTTTGAGAAGAAAAAAATAGTCACTCAAAAAAAAGAAAAAATCAGTTATAAAATACAAAAATATATTGGTCATATATGTGTAATTGTGTCAATGCATAGGTGTTTATAGACATAAGTTATATTTTGGATTTAACATAAAGCAATTTATAGGACCAGGAGAGAACTCAAAGGGGTGGAGCATATGTTTGCATGTAAGAATCTCAGCTTTGATCCCTAGATATGCTTGGTTCCCTGAGTGTCACTGAGAGCACCCCAGGACACTGAGGCAGTGTAACCCAACCTTCTAGCACTGGCAGGTGTGGCCCCCAAATAAACAAAAATCTAGGAAAGACAGTGATGTGTTCTGTATGTTAGATGATGTTCTTCACATTGTGACTCTTTCTGGTTTTCATCATATAAACATGGAGCAAAATCATCGGGAAAATTGCTAAAAATACAGAATATTTAAAGTAAATCAAAAATTATTAAAGCAGCATGCAGTAATATGGGTTCTAATAAACCCAAATGCCTTCTTGGTTATTCTGTTGGGCAACAAAGCTTGGGAAAAGTACTAGTCTAAATGACAAGATTATTGATAATTAATTTTCTCCCAGGAGATAAACAAATATGTAGTTTGTTTGAACTTATAAAGTACTGAACTTTATAAGAACTAATAAAGTACTTATAAAGCCGAAGACCTCCAGAACCAGCCACCACCATGCTGAGACCACTCTCTGCACACATGAAGGTACTGGCAGAGGAACAAAAGCATGCGGGTCCCAGAACTGAGATCTCCAAGCCTACTCGGATAGGGGCTGAGCACCCTCCACCCAGATCCTCCAAATTCCAGTAGGCAGGGGTCACATGCACCAACTGGCCCCCTGGTGCCGTGTAATCCCATCAATGACCAACGACCAAGACTCAGAGACTATAAAACCTAGCTCCCAGAAGGGGCATCTTATTATCTCATTCTTACTTTGGACAAACTGGCAGGCTACCTAACATAAACTGCCCACACGGCAGAGCCTGCCAAACTCCCCGTGGCGTACCCAATATGCCAAATACCAGTAACAATGATGGGTCTCATTCTCCTAACTCTGAAAGAGCCTTGAGTATGGCACTTTTTAAAAAATCTCAGGGCTAGCACGAAGGAGACGTTACTGGGGCCTGCTCGAGGCAATCAACGAATAACAGAATGGTCATGATCATGATCGTGGTAAAGTACTGTACACATTAATTTCCATGAGAAGAATGTCTTCTGGTATCTACTTGGTTATTTCTAATATCCTTCTTGTTTCATGGATTGCAATACAGCGGTACAATAAATAATAGGTTAACAATTTGCACAAAATCAGTTTTAAGGCATCCCTCCCTTTCTGCTTATTTTGTATTCAAATTCTTATTTATCAAGGTAAAGAATCTGGTTTAAACAAATTTATGTACTAAAGTACTTTAAAGTTGTTTCCATTTATTTCTTTATTGCTGAAACAGCATACATACTTTTGTAACTTGAATAACAAGTTAGCGCAGAACATATGTAAAATTATTTCAAAAATTTGAATAAGAAATAAATATATTCTGAGGAAGACAAACAGCATTTTACATAGAGCCTGGAGTCAACATAAATGCTAATTTCTATTTCTAAGTTCACTCAAATATGTAGGTCATATTACGGATCACTTAACAGTAACAATTGCAATGAAGAAAGCAAGTTGTAAATTAGACACGTCCTTGAAATATTCATTCCACTCATTTTATTTTTTTATGTTTTATGGCATTATAACAATTAGTTTAATTTAAGTTTTTGCCATTTATTAGATAGTTTATATATAAGTTTATTGTATTTTTGTACCCTAACCATTAGAAAAATCATGATTTTTAGTTAACAAGAAAAAAATGACAAAATGAAAAGAACTTGACCAAAAAGAATTTGGAGAGAAATTAAGCCTCTCTCAATAAGATTGATATGAAATATAAGAAAAGATGGCTTTTGGGTTCAATTATAATAAAAAGAATCTTTAAAAAGGAACTAAAAGAAAACATTTTGAGTATTTTGTTCTTTACAGATCATGTACATTTATATATAATATTACATTTTATTTTCAGGAAAATTTAGGTTCTATGGAGCCATAAGAGATTTCCCAAATGTCATTAATCTTACTTTTTATAGATTCTGAATGTATTTATGACTGCATTATACATTTTTTTATTTTATTGTTAGTCTTCTATCTGAAAGGTTAGTGACTTAAATTTTACTCTTATTTTTCAAATTAAATTTTAGCAAAAGACCCAACAGTTGCAGTGAATACTATGTCCTTACCATCATTTTAGTAATTGTTTAAAAATACACACAAACTTATTGAATCATACTCTTTATAGAAGCATAAGCCAGAATGCCTTGTTCTAATTAATTCTTATATAACAGTAAATCAGCCCCAAATTGTGATTTTAAGCAATACAGATTATTATCTCAGACTTTATTTCACTCAAAAATCTTGACTCATCACTGGGCCTCCTGAATCACATTATCACACAAAAATGTAAATATTAAGTTTTGGTATTTATGTAATCACTTCAAAATTTGACTGATATAAGATCAGCTGATAAAACCAGTCACAGGGCCATGACTCAGTTATTCATGGTGATTGAAATGACTTGGTTCTGTACTATAAAGAAAAAACAAAGATTTGAAGAACAAAGATTTTAGTCAAAATAAAATGAGCGACAGGAACAAGACAATGAAGCCAAATGGGAAAGAAGTGAAAAATTCTTTTTGAGTTTTTTTTCATATATCAATGAGTAGAGACCTGAGTATCTTTACAAATGCAGCTTTAAATTCAAGAAGTCTAGGATGTCTAAGATTATACATGTACAATAGTATGATGCTGATATTGCTGGTTTGAGGCACAAAGAAAGACCATATTAGAGCATATTTGCAAATAGATGGCTTTTGAGGGCATTGAATTGGAGATCAATGTGAGACATTGGGGCAGATGAGTGAAGTGATCTGTACCTAGTATATTATATTTAGGTAGATTTTTTGGTAGAAAAAGGACTCGAGATTAGTGGTCATATACTTAAAAGTATTGCTTTTGTTTTTTTCTCCAGCTTTATTTTTTGTTACTCCCTTAAAATATCAATAGCACCTTTGAAGTTAGTTAATTTTTCATGTGCATATCCCATATCTAATCATGACATAAAGGAACATTTATTTTATAATTCTTCTATTCTTTACATCATTGACCACAGCACTTTAAATCTAATTGTTAATTGACTGATAGCTTAGTGATAAATGAGAAACAACCATGGAATCTAAAGTTGAACAAAATATTAGGCATCATTGAGTCAATTTGTTGAATTTTAAAATTGAAAAATTAAGGGCTAAAATTGGTTAACAAAGCAGACTAATATCATGAGTGTTTTTAGACTCTGGACCAAAAAGTGGTAAGAAATTTTTATACTTTACTCTGGTATATCATATTTTTTATTGACCCTATTTATAAAAATCACCAGTGTTTGGTTTCTAGTTATTTGATTTGAGAGAATTGTATTCATCTCGGGTGATATATGATCAAGTCACATCTAATTAACATCTTGTAAATAAGAATTACCAATGTCGGCTTTTTATTTCATGCTAAGTATTACATGAAACACTTTATGTAAATAATTTCATACAGTTCTTAAATCTACTCTATTGAATAAAAACTTTTAAAGATAATTTACCAATATAAAGATTACCCAATATATGGGGGTATGGTGCCGCCAGCAGGTCAATCTGTACCTGTGAGGCAAGTGCATCAGCAGCCTCATGGTGCCTTCAGACTTCCAGATACCCCAAAATTGCTGCTGTGCCTTTGGCCAGACCCCAAAAACTTGGGGCAAAGTTTACCAAGAAAGTAAACGGCCAAAAGTTAGGTATGTGGGAAACACACCCACAAACCACCTCCGGCTCAGCTATATAATTGGAGGCAAGGCCTCTTTGGTTCTTGATTGAACTGCTTAATGGACATGATCCCAGAGACTCAGAAACGAATCTCAGAACCCAGTGGCTTTAGGTAGAAATGCGTCTGGTCTCTGCAGTAGGCTACCCGTGCTGGGCCAACCCAGGTGGGAATAGGTTTCGTGCCTTGGCCTGTTCCCCCTGGCGGCACAGTGGCCGCCATCCGTCTGAGGCCACTGGATAGTCACATTTGGGCCCCCAGTGACGAGACACACAGGGCCTCATGGGATGAGGGTGGAGTTGGGCTTGTCCTCCCCACCCCAACGAGACCCCAAGTCATCGCCCACGATGGCCTCTCTGACTCCTGATCAAGCTGCTTAATGGCCATGATCCCAGAGACTCAGAAACAAATCTCAAAACCCAGTGGCGTTTGGCAGAACTGCATCCGGACTCCACAGTATGTTACTGTCGCCGGGCCACCACAGGGAGGAAAGGGTGTTGTCCCTCCGCTTGCTCCCTCTTGGTGACTTGGTAGCTGTCATCCTCCAGAGGCCACTGGACAGTCAGGCTTGGGCCCGCAGTGACGAAACTTGTTGGGTCTCACAGGATGGGGGGGGGTGGAGCCGGGCCTGTCCTCCCCACCCTAACGAGACCCCAAGTCATCGCCCACAAACGGCCTCTCTGGCTCCTCATCAAGCTGCTCAACGGCCTTGATCCCAGAGACTCAGAAACAAATCTCGAAACCCAGTGGCTTTTGGCAGAAATGTGTCCGGACCCCACAGTAGGTTACTGTCACCGGGCCACCCCAGGGGGGAATGGGTGCTGTCCCTCTGCCTGCTCCCTCTTGGTGACTTGGTGGCTGTCATCCTCCAGAGGCCATTGGACAGTCAGGCTTGGGCCTGCAGTGACGAAACTTGTCGGGTCTCACGGGATGGGGGGGGAGGTGGAGCCGGGCCTGTCCTCCCCACCTCAATAAGACCCCAAGTCATCGCCCACGAGTGGCCTCTTTGGCTCCTCATCAAGCTGCTCAATGGCCATGATCCCAGAGACTCAGGAGCAGATCTCTAAACCCAGTGGCTTTTGGCAGAAATCCCTCCAGATTTAAGTGTTAAAATTTCAGAATTTCAAAACCACATGGCCCTACTGCAGCCACACGACATCATATGTTAGTCATAACCAGCAATAGAACACAAATTGTCTATTGTTGCCTTTTCAGCAGATCTGAGTGTTGGGGTAAAATCTTAAATAATGGTGGGTCTGGTGTCGAAATCATGAATGTGATCAAAGTAGCGAGAGAGTAATGTAGAAATCATCTGCCCCACAGGCAGGGGGAGGGTGTGGGATGGGGGTATACTGGGATTTTTGGTGGTGGAGAATGGGCACTGCTGAAGGTACGGGTGTTTCATTGTAGACTGAGACTTAGACCCAAAAGCTTTGTAGCTGCTCTCACGGTGACTCAATAAATAAAATTATAAAAAATGGAAAAAGGAAAAAAAAGTAAGGTGGAGTTCATGCACAATTCAATCAGCTAATCAGTGGCTGAATAAATAGCAGTACTCCTACAAAAAAAGGGGAAAAAAAGAAAAAAATAAAGATTACCCAATATAAATAGCCTTCCTAAAATCACACAGCTAGTAAAAGAATCATAAATTCAAACTGAGACTCACATTTTTAATGAATTGAAACTAGTGACTCTCAAACTCTAGGCTGAATTAAAATTATTTGGAGTGTTAAAAATAGACTCTTGAGTCTTGTTTGTCTATCCTTTTCTTACAGCAGATAACTCTTTCATTTTCCTCCAACAGGTCCTCTCCTTTTGATATTCCTCTTTATTATCTGGTATGCTGTGTTACTCGGTCTCCTCCATTCTATAGAACAAGGATATACTGCAAAATTCCCCCATATCTGTCAATAAACTATATGGATTATCAAGCAAAAATTATGTGTGCCATTACTAAAGGAAAGTATGATCATACCATTATTCATACTTTTGAGAATTGACATATACATTTCTTGGTTTGCATATATAAATGTATATATATATATATATCTTACAGAAATTTTTATATTCCAAAAATTATAACAGTTAAGCAAAATAAGTGAATATCCTACAGCTCAATCCATTATTCGTCACGGCTGCAATTTGTATGAAAGTTTTCAAAGCCATTCAAGAAGAATGGACCAAAACTCATACAGGTGCTTCCTCTTTGTTGCATTTCTTTTTATCATATCTAAACCATAAGTGCATCAGTAACTAAAAGTGAAATTATTGTTACATCGTGACTTGGCTCAAGAATTTCAACTAGTCCCAAATACTTAATAAATTAAGTCAAAACTGGATACCCTGGCCTTAGAGGCAGTGTGGTATTAGTCTGTTCAGACTGATCTCCCAATTGTATTCATCTATGGTCAATACCTGCTAGTACTATATCTCAATGTCAAACATTAAATATTGCTCAGCCAATATTAATTCAAATAAAATCATTTTTGACACTGGAAATTCTATTACTGCATTTATGTTTGGTACCCAATTATAGATCTATTTTTAATTGCTTTTTACTCTCTCTCTAGTAGATTAAAAACTTTAGAATATAGATTATACTTGCATCTTTTTTACCAAAATAATTCACATATGATAATTTTCCGTAAATTATTGTGGATTTTAAGTAAGAAGGAAAACACAAAAATATGAGAAATATATACCTACATACGAACACATATGAGAAATCTAGGGGGAAAAGCCAAGAAAAATCATTTCTGAAACCCAAATTATTATAAAACTTTATTTCTTTTCTCTCCTTAGTACTAACATTTTATCAAACTTTTTTTTTCTTTTTGGGTCACACCCAGTGATGCACAGGGGTTGCTCCTGGCTCATGCACTCAGGAATTACTCCTGGCGGTCAGCCGAGTACAAGGCAAATGCCCTAGCCACTGTGCTATCACTCCAGCCCCTTTATCAAGCTTTTTAATCATAGTTTTACTTACAAATATATTTAGTGTATTACTGTATCACTATATAACTATATCACTGTCATCCCATTGTTCATCAATTTACTCCAGCGGATGCCAGTAATGTCTCCATTTGTCCCAGTCCTGAGATTTTAGAAGCCTCTCCTTACTCGTCTTTCCCAAGGCTGCCATATTGGAGCCTCTTTCAGGGTGAGGGGAATGAGACCCATTATTGTTACTGTTTTCAGCATATAGAATATGCCATGGGAAGTTTGCCAGGCTCTACCATATATTTAATGTAGCACTGTAGCACTGTCCTCCCATTGTTCATTTATTTGCTCGAGCAGGCACCAGTAACATCTCCATTGTGAGATTTGCTGTTACTGTGTTTGGCATATCGAATACACTACAGGGAGCTTGCCAGTTTCTCCAAGAGGGACACAGAAATTGAGCCCAGGTTGGCCATGTGCAAGGCAAATGCCCTACACTCATTGAGTTTGGTTTAGAAATAAAGTAAAAGTAAAGGCCCTCCCGTTGATCATCGATTTGCTCGAGCGGGCCCAGTAACGTCTCCATTGGAGACTTTGTTGTTACTGTGTTTGGCATATCGAATACGTCACGGGGAGCTTTCCAGGCTGTGCTGTGCGGGCGAGATACTCTCAGTAGCTTGCCGGGTTCACCGAGAGGGGTGGAGGAATTGAACTCGGGTCGGCCATGTTGGCTGCGTGCAAGGCAAACGCCCTACCGCTGTGCTATCGCTCCAGAATATAAGGTCAGTTATTTGACAGGTATGGAAAGTGCAGTCAATTCAGAACAATTCATGATTTGATGTGCATGTACATCTATCAGCATCATATAATGATATGGATCCAGTAGCTATGGAATAAGTTATGTAGACTGTTTTATCTAACAAGTTCCATGATGTGACTTATCTGTGTATGGGATACTTTTTTAAATTTATTTATAAAATCACCATGAGAACAGTTACAAAGCTTTCAGGTTTAAGTCTCAGTCATACAATGGTCAAACACCCATCCCTTCACTAGTGCATATTTTCCACCATCAAGAACTCCAATATACCCCCATCCCACTCCTCCCCATGCCTGTGAGGCAGATGATTTCTACTTAACTCTCTCTCTACCTTGATTACATTCATTATTTCAACAAAAGATGCACCATTATTATTTGGAATTTTACCCCAACAATCAGACCTGCTGAAAAGGCATTGTGAAATAATTTATTTTCTATTGCTGGTTATGAAGATCATATGATGTCATGCAGCCGAGATTGTGGCAGTGTGATTTTGGATTTCTGATATTTTACTAATTAAGTCTGCAGGGATTTCTGCCAAAAGCTTCATAGATCCGAGATTGGTTTGTGTGCCTCTAGGTCCATGGCCATGCCGGAGAGCTGCTCGTGGGGGGCAACTCGTGGTCTTGGTGGGGCAGGAAGGGTGTGCCTGTTTCATCCCCCCATCCCATGAGGCCGCAGTTGCCCCATCATCACTGACTCATACCTGGCTGTTATAGGATACATTTTGAGTAGCACTTTAGACTAGAGTAGTGGTTTGCAACTGCCAACCTGTGGGTTACTGGTCTAGGTTCAATCCCTGGTACCATGTCTGGTCACTGAGCACCACTAGAAATGATGCCTTTGCACAGAACCAGAAGCAAGCCCTCAACACTGCTGTGGCCTAGTTTCAGTTTTATGACCCAAATCAAAAGATAATTTAAGTTTGAAAATTAAAAAAAAATGAAAAAATACAAACCCAACTTGAATTTAAATTGTCAACTTACCATCAGAGAATATTTAGTGTTTAAGGACCTGTTCATAGACTCCCTTTGAATAATAAATGATTCCAGTGACACATCTAAATATTTCCAGTAGAGGCTCTGGATGAGAAGTACCTTCTTTGGGGCTGTACAAAGGTGAGGTTCTGTATTTTCTGTCAAAGCATTTGAGTACGTGTAGATCTCCCTTATCACTAGTAGCTTCTACTCTTCCTAAAGTAGATGGCATGTATATCGGGTTGGTGAGGGAACAGGGAAGCAGCGGGAAGATACAAGTAATGGTTTGCCAAATTTTAATTTTTAGAGAACACCGGACAGTATGCAGCCTTTTAGACTTTCTCTTTAAGAACTCGCCATGTCCAGATCAAAGGAATTTATTAGGCTTTTAGCACTCCTGTTTTTTTTTTATAGCTCAAAATGAACAAATTTCCAAGTACAAAAGAAATGCTTTAAAAGAGTTCTTTTAGTCTTTATTTGAAATCTCCTGCTCTCCTTTAGTTCACAGATATATCGTACACTGAATGGAGGAATCAGACTACTACACTTTGATCATTTCACTATCTTGTTTGATTAGTGTTTTCAAACTATGGAGTTTATCAGCAGGGGGTAGGTTGATCCCTGTGGCTTATAATGGGCAAAGTGTGGGGGGAAATTGGTTTTTAGAAATCATTTAAGATCAATCATTTTCCTCCTTCAAGTTTTAAAAATAACATCATGGACCGATAGATTTTGACATAGAATAAGATCAGATATTTCCACAGGGAAAACTGACCAGCATGTACAGTGAATTTTTTTCCTTTCTTCCCCTCTTTAAAGTTGTGACTTCTCATCATTGGATAATTACAAATTATAATCAAAATCCTTTTTAAAAGGAATGGAAGCAAGGTGTACAACTGCTCAATTTATCTTTCATTTATTGAACAAACATCACATTCAGAATGAAGGTTAAGGTTGCTAAATGAGATTTTAAGAATTCAGTTCTTTGGGGGAAGGCACTGAATCGTGCTGTGTGCAGCAATTTTAACTATTGCTGTGAATGAGGATTATTCAGCCCCCACTATGGACTCTTTAATTTTGGCGGTCCCATAGCTCTGATTCAGGAGAAATAACTTTCCCTCTGATAATAAATTAACACTGAAATAGAAGCTTATTTCTCTAATACTTCAGGGGCACTTGGGGGTATAAAGTGCTCACTGTTTGCTAGTAACCTTTGAAAGTAGTTGGCTGCATCAAAGTTCAGAAATCAGATCCTTGAGGATCTATGAAGTGCTGTCTGCTGTGGATTGCTGAAGTTGGTGGTAAAAGAGATTATGTCAGATTTTCCAGTTTAAATACATGAGACTGGTTTCTAATTTGCAATGCAACCACAGGCTTGGGAACCTAAATATACCAATTCAGTCAGATTCTGGATGCACATGTTTGCTCAAAGCATTTTCCACACTTTCTGACTCAAAATGAAGCAATTTGGAAGCTCTAAGCAATGGCCAGCTTTTAGGATAAATAGATACAAAATATCTATGCCTCTTCATAAACCAAAATATGTACAGAATTCCAAATGAACTATTTTATACTAAAGAGTAAGTGACTAACAAAGAATATTTGGACAGTTTAACAGAATCAAATACTATTTTAAATAGGTGATACTATTGAACTTCATGAATATTTCCACTTTTTTATCAAACTAATTATAGTTTTTATATTTCAGTTACTTATTAGTAAACACAAATTCAGTTAATATATTATTATCTTAAATCAGAAGATTATTATACATTCCTATTTATACTATTAAATATAGAAGAGGTAATTATATTTGTTCATTTTTACATCATAATTACTTAAATTCTAATAGATATTAATGCATTTGAGTTTTTCTAAACTATGCCACATTTAGCAATAAGTATGCATCAAATTCAATTTCTTAATTTGCTTTTTTGATTTGACAGCCACACCACTGGGTATTCAGATATTACTCATAGTTGGTTGCTTTGCTGTGATTGTTTCTCCCAAAAATTTTCTAATGAACAAGTAGTGCTGAGATTTAACCTGGGTCTCTTACGAAAAAATGTGATCAGGTTGTGACCTCAATTAAATCTTTAAACTATAACATATGCAAAATTTTGATAGGAAAGTTTATTATCTGTTCATTTCAAATTTATAATTAAAACATTTTTACTTAAAAGTGCACAAATAGTGGGTTAATGTTTGCATAACAGCTATTTCAAGATGTATTAGAATTGTGGTTTGAAAAATAAAGGTATGGTAAAAATGAAAATATAATTTCAAAACATTTACGATAGAAATTTCTCTTCCTCTTCACGATTGCTGCTTCATTTCCAATTCTTAGGCAGCTGTTGTAATCACTAAAATGGTCTCTTTGCTTCAAATATTTCCTCCCACATTCTTCCAATACATCCTCTGAATTGAGTCCAGCGTTTTCTTCATAAAATTCAAATCCTCTAATGCCCCTCCCCTCCCTCTGATTTTTAAATAGCTCTCCAGCTGTTCCTATGCCACCTTTTCCATGTAATCTACCAACACTTCCACCATCCCTCCCAGATGGAGCATCTTCAGGCCCCTGAAAGTGTTATTTTTTCATGCCGTTGCACAGGCTGTTCTTCGCCTGAGGACTTTGTGTTCATTCTTCAAGAATCCGCCCCAACCATCGCACCATCTGGGAATTGTTTGTTGACACCTTTTCTTTACACCTCCTTCAACAATGGTGAACAAACTCCTCTGTAGTTGTGCTGAAGATCAATTATAGTACTTATCAAGGTATACTGTAATTGTTTAATTGTTTGTTTCTCAGATAAAATAGGAATGTGATAAGAGCAAGGACCATTTACAAAAAAATTTAAATTCATCCCACTACAAAAGTATAACATTCAAATAATTGCCTAGTTTCTTTTCTCTCCTGCCTGAAACCTTCCCCACCCCCGCCCCCGTCATCCACATCTTGAACAATAGCACTAAAATGATCTTTGCTTGCTCCTAACCATATAATTTGCATATTTGAATCCGCAATCTAAAGCAGCTATAAGTGTAGGTATAGCAGAGTAATCTATGTATAGATTTGAATACAAAGACTACTGACTACAAAGACTACTGACTAATTCTATAATTTTAGCAATTTTTTAATCTCTCTCTGTACCCTCATTTCTTCAACTCTGCAATAGTGATCACAATAATGTCTGTCGTGTTGCTATTTTGAATGTATCCTTTTAACGCCTAAAGCTAAATACTGCTAGAAATGGACACATAGATTATTGACTTACTAAAATCTAAGCATACTAGACTTAATGATTTCTAGCAATCATTTTCTACTCCATAGCTGTTCACTTATTCAATAAGGTGAGCATTTTTTTATCATTGTCCCTATTTTTTATCTTCCCACATCATTCTTTTTTAAAAATGATTGCTTCCCATTTTTGTTTAAAAAATTAAACACAATAAAGTGAATTTTTATACCACACCACCAATTTCTAATTCAAACCTTCAACCTCTGTGCTCATATTATTATTACTACTATTACCTGTGACAAGTAGAAATCAACACAGTACTGACTCCTTCTTTTCTCATTTGCACTACAAACACAAACTTGCTACTACTTGAGTAAATTGAAAGGATATTGCCTCTCCCTTCTGTATATATCCTGTTATATAACAACAGAAAGTTAATGCTGAATAATAATACTTTTCCTATTTACTTCACAGCAATAGCCCTAAACTTTTTTCTAAATGCGTATAACAAGGCAGAATTTCTTGTATCTTTTATTCCTGTATCAATCTTCCACTGCCATAAATCCACAAAAAGTGTTCCAGTTCATGTTAATGGTAAACTGTTATCCTCTTATCTAAAAGCAATTTAGTTTTTATAGATAGTTTATCACTAAATCATACAAGAAAGGCCTTGTTAATTTGCCTACTGGAAACCCACCCTTTGAATTTTTTTCTTTCCTTGGAGGGAACATATTTCTTGCCTTTGAATACTTTTCTTCAGTTCTCTAGCCTCTTTATTTTGGACATACCTGTGCCTTTTGCCATGTCTATTTTTTATCTGTCATGTAATCTATGTTATTTATTCTCATGACTTTAAATACAGTATTGAAACTGGTAGTTTTAAAATTTGCATCAGTGCCCTGCTGTAAACTTTAGACTCTTATATTCAACTACTATATGTAAAGACATTTCTAAGTTAATGTGTGTGGGAAAGAGGTATTTCTTTCACATGTGATTCTTTTAGTTCTCCCACCTTCAGATAAGAGAAAGTCCACCTTTTCCATTTCTAAAGACAAAATGCTTGGAAGCATTGTCTACACTGTCACACATACCCTAGTTCAATGACAGCTACAAAGATCCTTATGATTCTATCTTCAGTATACCTACAGAATGAATCCACTCTTTCACACTTTCAATACATACTGGCATTAGTAATTATTTATTTCACATGTTATGTTAGCCTCTCTTTCTTACTGCAAAATTAATAGTTCTTGGAAGAATTCCTAGTATTTGGTGATATTTATTAGTGTTAAATGAAGTAGGATTTATTATAATACTACTACCAATAATAATTATTATCTTTATTAGTACGTCAACTGTTTTTCCATACTCCTTGATAGTAAGTGTAAATATTTTCTTTATTTGTTCTATATTTTACACTAAATCAATTGCTATCTATTTTAAATATAGGAAGTTAGTTGCAATTTGAAATAGGTTTCAAATTGGAATTTTTTTAATCTGTTTATTAAAAATGATAAAGTAGGCTGGGCTGAAGTGATAGCACAGCGGTAGGGCGTTTGCCTTGCTCGCAGCCAGCCTGGCCGAGCCAGGTTCGATTCCTTCGCCCCTCTTGGACAGCCTGGCAAGCTACCTAGAGTATTCAATATGCCAAACACAGTAACAAGAAGTCTCATAATGGAGACGTTACTGGACCTGCTCGAGCAAATCGATGAACAACGGGAGGACAGGATGTGCTACCCCATTTATTTCCAGTAGCTATTAATGGAAATAGAAGTATATTTTTGCCAAGTAACATTACTACACTTTTTACCAAAATCTTTAATGTTTGTAAAAGTGTCCCTTGTATTTCTGGTAATTATCTACCTTATTGTCTCATTAACTTGTTACTATATTTCATTTCAAACTTTTGATTATATTGTGCTTCTCTTTTTTACTTTTTTCATTAACGTTTTGGAGTTCTTATTCTCAGCAATTGTATGTTTCTCTACTGTTTTTTTTTTTTATAAATTTATTTATTGAATGGACTAGAGCGATAGCACAGCAGTAGAGCGTTTGCCTTGCATACAGCCAGCCCAGCCGATCCAGGTTTGATTCCTCTGCCCCTCTTGGAGAGTCCGGCAAGCTACTGAGAGTATCACTCCCACACGGCAAAGCCTGGCAAGCTCCCCGTGACATATAGAATATGCTGAACACAGTAACAACAAGTCTCAAAATGGAGATGTTACTGGGCCCTTTCAAGCAAAATTGATGAACAATGGGAGGACAGTGTTTGTTTGTTGTTATTGAATCACCGTGAGAAAAGTTACAAATATTTCAGTTTAAGTCTCGGTGATACAATGAACAAACACCCATCCCTTCACCAGTGCATATTTTTTACCACCAAGAACCCCAATATACCCAACATCCCACCCCTCCCGATGCCTGTGAGGCAGATGATTTCTACTTAACTCTCTCTGTTTTGATTGCATTCATTATTTTGACAAAAGATGCACCATTAGTATTTGAAATTTTCCCCCAACAATCAAAACTGCTGAAAAGGCATTGTGAAATAAGTTGTTATCTATTGCTGGTTATGAAGACCATATGATGTCTTGGATTTTGTATTTCTATTAATATTTTACTAATTAAATCTGGAGGGATTTCTGCCAAGAGCTGGATAATTACGAGATTGGTTTGTGTGCCTCTGGGTCCATGGATGTGCTGGAGAGTCGCTTGTGAGGGGCAACTCGGGGCCTTGGTAGGGGGTGAAGGATGTGCCGTTTCCGCCCCCCCCCACCCCATCCCATGAGACTGCAGTTGCCCCATCACTGCTGGCTCATACCTGGATGTCCAATAAGCTCTGAGGCAGTGGCCACTGTGCTGCCAGGGGCGGGGGCGGGGGACATCCTTTCCCTCCCGGGTGGCACGGTGCCATAGTTTAATGAACAGTCCATTCGCATTTCATCTGCTAGCTACTGGGTTCTGAATTAGAACCCTTGTACCTCTGGGGCCATGGCCTTGTCGGAGAGCCCCTCGTGGGGGGCAACTCATGGCCTCGTAGGATGTGAAGGACCTCTACTAGTTTCTTAACTCCTCTTAGTAATTTTATTTAAGTTCCAGCAATGAATTCTTTAGTCCTAATTAATAGTAAGGATGCTTTTGGTTTTGTAAACTTACTGAGCAAATGAATCAAATCATCTCAGCATGAATAAATTGCAACCCTAGTTATCCTCTATGATGATACCCCAAAACTACCATATTCAGGCCAAAATATTCCATATCAGACTTAGACATCTTCCTAGGTTCTTTTATCCATGCTGTAAAACCCAAGGGTCTAGTCTAATTTTCTCACCACTGTGGCAAGGGAGGTGGCAAAGTTTTCCAAGTTTCAAGTTATCATTCTGAAATAAAGATCTAAGAGTTAATCTCGCCCTCAATAGCATGTACTAATTTCAGCAGGCAAAGAAGCAGAAGAGGGCAAGATGAATAAATATAAATAAGAAAACAAGTCGTGTTCTTATATCAAAAGAATATTCAAACCCTCAGTCTAGTGGAACAAAAAGGGACTATATTTCATTCTACTCTCCTAGACCTCTCTTAAAGGCAGAAGGCTCGGGATGACTACCATACAGTAGGTAGGGCACTTGCTGTGCACATGGATGATATGGTTCTCATCACTTTACATCGTACCCCATGCACTGCCAGAGTTAACATTGGCAGTCATCATCCAATCCTCAATCTTCCCCTCCCCAACAGCAGAATGCTTGAAAGAAAATATTTTAGATCAGGCACAATAAAATAGAATATACTGTGTCAAGATATTTTTCTGTAGTTATTAATAGTCAGTTTGTAAATTGTTTTTATCTGATTTATTTGGCTTGGGCAATTCTTGCTAATGCTCGGGGCTTGCTTCAGGCTCAGTATATAGGGTGCTGGAGATTCTTGGTCAGCTCCATTGAAAAGCTAACACCCTACTCACTGTTTTTCTATTTATTCATTAAAAAAAATTGGAGGGCAGCACACCTGGCAATGCTCAGGGGTTACTACTCCTGGCTATGAACCCAGGAATTATTCCTGATGCTGCTCTGAGGAACATATTAACATACTGAGGTCAAACTCAGATTGACCAGTGCAAGGCAAGTGTCCTGCCCACTGTACTATTGTTCTAGCTCCAGAGATGTTACCCACAGTTTTTCAAGACAAAATTAATTACAATATAATCTTAGACTCAATTTGTCCAAAATGTTATAATTTTAATATATAACCAATATGAAAATTATTTCTGAAAAAATTTGTAATCTTTTAATCATATTAAATTTTCTACATCCATTATGTATTCCTATTCAACACATTTACTTCACTGTGCAGTGCACCTTTCAATGTTCAAGGTACACTAGTGACTGGTCATTGCCCCTTGGGACAGTTTATTGTGAGGTAGTAAAGTACATTCTAACTGAACGGCACTATCCATGAACCTGGAGATAGCACAAGGAGTTTCATCGAAGTTGTCTTCCATCTTGGATTTTCTCTCAGTGCCACATAGTCCCTGCTAAAAGAGTATTTTGATTTTAGTAACTTCTACTATTCTAATCAACTTGTCTTATAAGAACTTAAAGATACCCAGGCAGACTGAAGAACAGTGAAAGGGAAAGGGATTTATCACTTTTCAGAACTATTTACTGTCTAAGTAAACTTAGCTAGAGCTTTAAACTTCTCTCTCCCTAACCATAAAATGGGATTCATATTATTGCCTTCCTAATAAGATTGTAGCTGGAATTATGTGGCATCATGAAGATTAGATGTAAACACAGCAACTTTGTAAACCATTATAAATCAAGTTTTATTTTATATTATGTTAATATGACTAAAGTTGGGTCATAGACTTTTCAGTGGAATTTTTGTTCTTGTGGTGTTTTCAAAAATTAAATGCCAGTTAGTTAATAGTGTTAATGATAGAATATTCAGAAAAAAATTACATTTTAGAAAATTGCAAATCATATGATAATATTAGGGCTAGAGCGATAGCACAGCGGTAGGGCATTTGCCTTGCACACAGCCAACATGGCCAACCCGAGTTCGATTCCTCCGCTCCTCTCGGAGAGCCCAGCAAGCTACCGAGAGTATCTCGCCCCCACGGCAGGGCCTGGCAAGCTACCCATGATGTATTCGATATGCCAAACACAGTAACAACAAAAGTCTCCAATGGAGACGTTACTGGGCCCGCTCGAGCAAATCGATGAACAACGGGAGGACAGTGAGAGTGACAGTGATGATAATATTTAGTAGTGGTAACGGTGATATTTTCTCCTTCCACAGCTTCATGAGTATTTTAATTCTCACAGCCAAATAAGAAAAATGACAAAGATACCAAGAAGTTATCTTTAACATCATCAGTCCTGATGATGATAAAGACTCTTGTTTTCCCAGTGCTGAAACTAACATTTCTGGTAAGCCTAATGTTTATGAAAGAAATTAGATTATTTAAAAAAAGAAGAAAAGAAATAGATTTAACTCATCTCTTTGACTATAAATGTAGATGAAATATGGCTTTTATACTTTTGATTCTCTGCAATGCCTCTGGTTATTCTCCCTGTTGTAATAGTCAAGTACATTTATTTCTCCAGGAAGAAATAGATGTGAATTTCACAGATGATAGACTTGACTCAAGTTTTCCCCAGATTATAAAATTCAATTTTCCTTTTTATTGTTTTAAAAACAAATAATTTTACCTGACAACATGTAAATCTGTTTAATACACTCCCTGTGTCATACTTTAAAGAGCTTGTTGACTTCATGTTTGTTTACTATACCCATTCCTACCCTCAACTTCATTTCCCATCATTTTATCTTGACATTTTTAGTATTCTCCTTGTGCTAGGGAAAGTTTCTCTCTTCAATAATTGATAAGATAAAGAAACCTAAGACTTCACGACTAGTTCATTTTTTACTTAGATGGTTCTGCAGCCATCATTTGCAGTAGAAAGCACATTCTTTCCCCGAGGCCAAAACAATTATCTCTGACATCATAAAGAAGTTAAACTGGCACATGTGAAAAATGCTTGATGCATTTCATTCAATGAAAAGAGCAGCAAAAAGTTAAAGGTCTTTTGTAAGTGGCATTGACAGGTACTGAACATAAATACTATGGCACTGTAATGCATAAGTGAATATTTCTTTAGAAAAACTGAAAACAACTTTACATTTATTTTTCAAATCTAGTCAATGGTTAGTGAAAAATCCAATAATGATTGTCCACAGGATGAAGTGCGACAGAATTTTAACGGCATATTAATACCTAAATCTTTTTAGATCACTTTCAAAACATAAAGTGCATTTAATCAACAGTATTTCATAAAAGGAAGGTGTAATTGTATCAAAATATAGGCTCTTTTTCTTTCCTAAATTTCTTTTATAGAAAATCTCCTAGTTTAACTTTAACAATCAGCCAATACACAGACAATAGAATACAAAAACCCAGCAGCAATTTAGCATAGCAGAATTTAACATAGAGAAAATATGCTTCTGCTAATAGAAATTATTTTTATTACTAATTTTTAGTCTATGCCTTTTAAAGCTGATCTCATATGGGATCATAAACGTTTTGTGATGGAAATACTAACGTGGAGCAGAAGACTTGAGTTCTCAGTTATGCTACTAACCGTGATCTCAATAAACCCAAATTTTCTCCCTGGGTTTCAGTTTACTCATCTGTAAAATGAAAGAATTAGATTAGATGCTCTCTAAGGTCTTTATCAGCACAAATACTCCCCAATTCTAACACTGTGTTATAAACCTTCTTCTGGTCCAAGTGGAGAGGATATAGAACACCCAAATCTGACCCCAGTGAATAGTGCATAATAAATGAACAGAGCTTTTCACGTGTTTTCAGAGATTCCTATATTTATTCATTTTTCTGTTAAAGTGAGTATATTGTTTTGTTTTTCATGGGGGAGTGTTTAAATAAAAATCTACCATGCAGCAACAAAGCAACTTTGTTCCTGTCAACTAATAGGAAGTATGCCTTAAATTAACTTGTTTTTCTCAATTTCAAAAATCTCAAATTCAGGGGCAACAACAGTTGTACAGTGGGTAGGAAACTCGTCTTGCACACTGCCAACCCAGGCCCAATCTTCCATAATCCTTTAAGTTCCCCAAAATCTTCCCAACATGACCTCTGAGCATAGAAGCAGGAATAAGCCCCTAAACACTGCCTATTGTTGCCCCAAGACAAAACATTTTAATTCATGTTTATTAAGCATTGGTTTCAAATCCCTATTTTTTCTTCTGACAATATTTCACTATTCCAATTTTTCATTCCCCAAAATTTTCATATGCAACTGTCATTTCTTCTGTCTCAGATCCAACATAATTCTACTTGATCAGATAACTTTTTATATCGATAAACAATAATAGCCCCATAGTATAAATAAATGGCAGGGAAACCAAACATTAAATATTAGGACAAACTAGAGCTTAGCAAAATAATCTGAGGTATTTTTTTTAAGAAGTCATCTCAGTTGGTGCTCAAGAGGCCTGGACATAGCCCAAATTCTGGCTAGCCCACCAGGGATTCAGTGAAAGGTTTGAGAATAGCATCTGAATCTGTATGCCTGGGCCGAGGATATAGTCTCGCCTGCACTTTGAAGGGGGGCGGGGGGTCCTGCAGAGTGCCACCAGGTGGTGCTCAAGAAACCATGTGGTACTTGGAACCAATATCAAACTCCTGCCTTTATCTCTACCAGCTTCTGCTGTAAATAGTTTTACCAGAAATTAACTTGGGATAGTAACTCCTAGGTAGAGATATAGAATGAAGATAAAAGAAAACGAAGGCATGTTGGGATGTCGGACCAGGGAACAGTACAGATTTACACAAGGTCAGCTAGCTCTAAGTCCTGTGTTGGATTCCTGGTATCACTCTCTACCATAACTACTGCTGATGCAGAGGCCTCCAGAGACCTCCTAATCTCACCCTTCTGTGGTCCTGGAAGCAGCCTCAGGTCCTTATATTAAACTGCTTGCCAAGGCTGACCACGAATCAGGCTTCCTGTTCATATGAGAATTTTGGGCTTACAATATTACAATGCCAACCCCATCATCACTGTCAAACTCCACCAATTTTAGACCCTCTGAAGTAATGCCACAAAAATTAAAATGATATAAAATATGTCTTCTTTTTAACTTAGCAAAAGTAGTTTGCCTTATAGAATGTTAGGAATCTTGGTTCTGTTATTACAAAATATATAGAATTTTATTCTTTATCCCGTCTTCTAAATTGAATTGTGTTATGCAAGTACTAAAGACAGTTCAAATGCTTAATAAAAGCACAATGAACATGGTGTGGTAATAAC